>NC_040894.2:12398473-12743057 GCF_900634795.4 Betta splendens | reverse complement strand
TCAGGAGCTTTAAAGAACAGTACACTAATTTAACATTCACTGTCGCTACCGTTTGGTTCAGCCCGATGGGAAGAAAAGAAAAAGATTTCGTGACAGTTTAAGGTTGACACACGTAAAGGATTCGAAACCATCTCTGGCTTCTATCCTATTATGCATTGTCAAACACCGGCTGGACAAAGCAAACGATAAGCCTCTCAGACAGAACTGGCACGTTTTCAGTTTCTGTTGTACACCTGCAAATATAAACTAAATAATTTGTCGTATGCGCCTTACATATACCCAACTGGAGAAAGTGAAACATCAAACTGCACCTTGCTGACCAGGTAGAATGAGTGTATCTTCATAGCAAAACTAGATTTACTTCTTCACAATTCACACTGGTTTGTACACTGGAATAATCTCATTAACGGCCACTGCTCACATCTTACACGACTTAAGCTCCTTTCACTCAAGTCTCCAGCAAACATCTTCAAGCAAGGAAATCTGAAATTATTCAATTTTGAACCTTTGGCTTAGTTTTGCAACATAATGCTAGGTAGAGTTTAAATTTAGATTATTCCAAGGCACTCAAAATAGGACATGACATTGATTTCCTTCCTTGCACAAGAAAGACACCACAGGCTCTGTGCCAGCCTAGCAGATCTTTGAAACGCTTGTTCGGAGGGATGCTGAGAGCTTTCATGGCTTTCCTGAGTTTAAACAAACAGACGGTTATGTTGCAAAAGGTGCTATAATAAACATGTCCTGGGAAGGTAGCAAGTGTTGTTTCTAAATTCAAAAGAAAAAGGGTAGCCATAATTCAGTTTAATCTGTTTTAAAAGGCCACGGCTCCACTATACACATGTCATACAACCTCCGTGCAGCTGCTGAATAAACAAGCTTGGCTGATTGTTTTAAGAGCCACGGAACAACTAATTTATAAAGTTCAGCCACATGTTGAGAGATAAGATCAAGACACAGGGCATGAGCAAGGCAAATAAGGGAAAACAGCAATTTCCCCTTTGACAATAATGGCAACTGCAGATTAAAAATAAATCAACAGTAAAAGGCAATTTCATTTATACAAAATGTGGTGGTGGCAGAATGTGCAAGGGATCAGGCATGTTTTCCACATACATCACTTAAAGACTTGCTGTATCAACTCGTTTAGTCATCTTGAGAAAAGCAGCGTGCAAAAAAGGCAAAAGAAAAAAAGGAACAGAAGTCCATCCCATTAAAGCACTCACAGCAGATTAAGAGAACAGAAAAAATAAGAAAACAAATGAGGTTTTAGGCCAAGCCCTAATGTAGAAGAAATACATCAGTGTCGTGTGTGTCTGATCAAGTCTTACACAAAGTAGAATATGCACAGACTAGTTAAACTTGTAGTTATATCCATCCCCTTACTAATGATGTAAAAACAAAAAAAGAAGAGACACACATGCCCAAACCACCCAACAGGCTGTCTACTTTAACATCCAATACCATAGCAACATCATCTTCCACTACCAAGGCCACATCTGCCCCATACTCTGCACCTGCTTTACATAAAACGCTTCCTACAATTCCAGCTCACCATGTCTCGCCTGCTGCAACCCTCCCCACTTTAGAAAGACGCGGAAACACTGCATCCACTATAAACAATGAGGCGCTTCACTAAAGGCACAGTTTAAAAATTATTTAAGATAAAAATCATCAGGGCTTAGATGACTCTCGAATAGGAGGGAAAAGGCCAGTATTAGTCAGAAGAAACTCCACATATCCAGCATTCTGAGAGCTCAAACTCTGAAAAAGGGGAGGCAGTGATCACTAGTTCTCTGATTGGCACAACATGTTATGTCATATTAAATGAAGACAATCATTAAATGCTTTGCCAGTGCTGTATCTCAATGTGACTATGCCACTAAAACCTCCTTCCTTTGAATTCAAGCACACACCAAAGCATAAAGTGGCTTTTCAGTCCTGCATGCATCTATAAGCATGTGCTAATGTAAACTTATTTGGGAACAGTTTCTCAGGTTGCTGGTTATAAACCCATTTGTAAGGAGAATTTAAGTGTCACCTAAAGAGACCAGTGAGGAAGATTAGCGGGCAGGAAAATGTAGTTTTTGTGTTACTGGAGTATCACGTCTTTGTGTTGATGTTTTACTGAGGGGTCGGGCTCACTCACAGACAGAAACACACAAACACAGCACAGCAAGTAGGAAATAAAGAGCATACTGGAAAATCAAGATGAATATATAGAACACTTAACAAATTGCTTGTCTGATAGTAAAAAGATTTTCCAAAACCCATAAAAACCCATGTGGAGTTGTTATGACCATGCTAAAATGAAAACTGCGTGTACACAACCGAACTACTCAGCCATATTGAAGCTCAAAGTGCACAGTTTTGCGGACTCTTTCTTTATTATTAAATCAATCTCTTTCTCTACCTGCAGGCGATGAATATAAAGTCAGCAGGAAGACAACAGGACAAAGTTGAGCACAAACAAACAAAACAACTGATTTCTGTGCTTTTAATTTTTTCACCTAGTATCAATTGTGAGGAATATTATAAGTGATAATTTTTTAACACACTTCACATGACTTGCTGGTTCCCTAGAACAATATTATTTTGAAATGATTAAAAATTCTATTTTTGCTGAGAATGTTTTATATGGCATTCGTTATGATTACCACATTATGTTTGCCACTGCTGACTTTATTCTAAAGTTCTGTTCTCTCAAATATTTTGTTAGTTGACAACAGTTTGTTGACTGATCAGTGTGCAGGCACGCCTGCATACGGTATGTACTAGTTGGGTGGACTATTGTGGGTAGCAGTCAGTAAACAGGACAAAAGTTGAGCAGCCTCAAGTTGACAAAGATTCATGGGTGCAGCTAATGCTTGTGGCAAATTCAAGTATAAGACCACACAAGTTGATCTTAAGCAAGTGCACAGTGGCTCTACAGCACCATCAAAAGCACACAAAAATGTCCCATGCACAGCTACAGGTCTCTGTTAATCAGCACACCACACGTTATGGAGTCCAGAAAAACTGAAATTTGTCAACACACACACACACACACACACACACACAGCTAAGTGTGTGTATAAGCAATTAGAGCATCAGTTGGTCATTAAACAGCAGGATTAATGCCTTGTGATCAACTGCGCTCAGGGGACATTCTGTCAAGCCTGGCCAGAAGGGTTTCTCCTCTGATCCATTTGCTCCTCCTCTTTTTTATCAGCAAGGAATGGATGAGGGAAGAGAGAAGTCAAGGGAGAACCCGCAGTGTTCTGTAAAGTCTCTATTACTAATTAATGAATATTTCTTGAGCAGAGAGTGAAAAGAGGGAGACTGCACTCATGAGCCCGAGTTGCAAACACGGCCAAGTTCCTGCACTGTGCCAACCAATGGAGATCCATCAGAGAGAGGGAGATGGAGTCGTAGGAAGAGATGAAAGAAGAGGGTGGTTCACAGACTGAGATTAGCTCTGGAAAATTGATCCCCCAGCACAAAAACCATCAGCCTCCTCTACTTTTCCTCTCTTTAAAAAAATGGTCTGATTTTATCTATGCATCAGTCTCTGTGTTACACAAGTGAAGTTCAGAGCCATCTGTAACGGGAAAAGAGAGAACGCAAAGCACTACAAAGTTAAAGCCAGGGTGAACACAGTGTATCGCTAATAACGTTTGATCCACAGCCTTGTGAACTCAGCACAGCCATCACATACTGTTAAAAACGAGATCAATAAATACAAAATACAGCTTTAGAACCATTGCTATGATACATAACTAACAGTCTTACTTGTCCTAGTAACATATAAGCTAGCTTCTGTCATTCCTTCATGTCCTGGACTTCGCACTCACCAGGTTAGTATTTAGACAAGCTTTGTCCGTGTTTATTGTCAAAGAGTAGCAATTTAAAAATCCAGTCAGAGTTTCACCGGCTGCCTAAGTCAATAACATTTGAGAACCCTAAAGACTGCGTGGCATTTCTCCTTTCTGAATCCTTGCCTGGGGCGTCCGCTGGGCTACAGCGCTTACAACCGTTCTTCACTGTGGGACTGAATTTTTTGTGTGTCACTGCTCCTGTCACAATCCGAGAGAGCAAATGCACCATTAAAAATCTTTGAAACAGGATTGCGAGTGCAGAGTCAAACGTCGACACAGCTTCATAGGGAAATAACCACATTTGCTACATTTTCATTTTTGTCAAAGTGCGTCAAGTCAGAGAGATGAAGGCATTAAAACTAGGCAGCTGGGAAAATAAACAGATGTTAGCGCTGATGGGCTTCAGGCTGACAGGAACAAGCACCAGAATGCCGAAGAAAATAGCGGGGCGGGGGACAGTAGCAATCACTTTTCCCTTCAAGCAAAAAGACATAATTTATTAGATTTATTACAGCTGATGCTTGAAATATCAAAAGGTGTCTAACAAAATCGATTTACTGGCATGCTACACAGGCAATAAGCCAACGTGTTTGTTTTGTGAGGATATTTGTCAGTGGCTATATGTTAAAAATAATCTTAAAAGTAGTAGATTTAACAAATTCATTCGTTAAAGATTTCTTATATTTACAAATGGTTTCCTGTACTGGATATGGGATGAAGAAAAAAAACAGTCTTGTGATTATACAAATCTTCCTCTTTTCCCTACAGGCTCCCTGAAAAACAATGAAAGCTTGTACCACACTTATGTCTGAGTGAGTCCCACAGTGCCATAAAGCTCCTTTTGCCCATGCAGATTTTTCACCAGATCAACAAAAATCTGTTTGGTTTTTGTAATGAAAGAAATCTGAATCTTCAACACGATCATGTGACTTTTTATATGCTCAATGTATAAAAATTTAACACAATATCTATATTTAAACAGATGTTAATGTGTGATAACAAGTTTTATACTGTTTCGAATAGACAATTAGGTGTAGATAAGAGAGAAATCATTTTGAAGGGAGGTTTTTTTAAAATAAACAAAAGACAGGGGAAAAAGGCTGACCCAAAAAAAAAAGTGAAACTTTTAGCAAACACAGCACACAGACTACTGAATTATGCCCTTTGGAAGACAGTATTCTGCCTTGGGGTACAAAAAAAGTTTTTTTTTTCCATTTTAGTTCACCTTTGATTCAGGTAGACACAGCTGACAGCGGTCAAACAAATGGAAAAAAATGAACTTGGCAAGTGTAGAAAAATTTAAGCTTGCATTTGCTCAATCACTGGATGGATCCCAAGCATCTAACTGGCGGAGAGCCTTTTAAATGCAGTCGACCTCTCTCTCTCTCGAAAGCTATTCAGTATTGACTAGAACACGCAGAGAACCTGTTGTGATGACCAGCTCTTCCTTTCTACACCTAATACTCACACGCATCTTTCTCCAAGTTAATATATTTGCATACATGCTCAGCACATTTATATTAAACCTGCAAACATCAAATAATTACAGAATCTACAAAACATATGTTTTTACCCTTGTAACACTTAGCCCACCAACCTAAAGCCACATGCAGATGAAGGAACGGCCAACTGGGAAAGACAGAGGGAAACGTGGTGCCACACTGTCAGCGCTGGCTGCCCCAGTGGGAATTGCAGGGCACGCTTGTAATAACATGAGAAGGAGAAGAAATGTACCACTAAGCAATTACCCTCACATACAGACATCCATTCCTAAATTCTATGCAAAAAAAAGATTAGAGAGTCTTTGAGAGGAGGAAAAGGCAGCCATTTATCTTTTGCTGTGGATGCCCCCGGTCAGGAGGCTCCACCCGCTTTTGGAGGGCAAGGGATGATGAAGAGAGCACGGCATTAGCATAACAATACATGCCTATACTCAACCGCATGGGAGAGGGGAGGCAAGCCGTTTACTTCAGCAATGGTATCCACTTGTTAGGAATAATTTCTGTGCATGGCCAGAGGAAGATTAGAATTGGTTTTCTTGTGTCACAAGGAAGGCGGGTTGTCCAACAGCGTAGAAAAGGGGCCTAGTGGTTTGTTACCCTTACTTTCTTTCATTGGTAATTAAGTGTCAGACGTTAAAAAGATCCCTGAAGTTTTTCGCCCTTCACTACTCACATCTCTCCAGCTCGCTCCTTCTCCTCACATCTCCCGGGAGAGAGCGGATTACTGGCACACTGGTACACACAAATGGCACTTGCTCAAAATTAAAAGACTTTCACAGGCCGCTAATCTAATGAGGATGGAAGGGGGGCAGGCGTCACTTTATCCGCCGGAATGAGGAGAAAAGAGCAGATTTTCATGTTTACACATGAAACATTGCACTGAGGACTAAAACACAAAAAGAACATATAGCTTTTAAAATTCCCCAAGCTTCGACCAAAGGGAAAGGAATATCGAACTAGTGTGGCAGTTAAAAGGTCCAACGTTCCAGTTGAGTGTACAAGTTGGGCTGGCCGGCCACAGTCAGTCCTGCCAACACTAGCTGGTATTTGTCAGTTCGCACCTCCACATGCAAAGCACCCAGGGGAGTCCATGAGCAGCACTGCCTGTCAATCACCATCCTACGTCTTGGGATACAAGCGTGCAAAGATTCTGGCTGAGCAAAGTACCACAATCCTGGTGGTCAGGACCCAGAAAAAGTTAATTTTTTTTCTTAAATGAGAACCTACCTATTAGTTGACTTTTGCTTTACAAGAAAAAGTCCATTGCAGCTTCTATTAGAAGGTAGAAACATCTGTTTACAGTGGAATACACACCTTCACAGATGGTGGTGAACTCCTTCATCCCTGTCTCAGCTGTGTTATCAAGACTGCAGACACACCATCCTAAACAGACTGATTAGCAGCTGCAAATCGGAGGTTAGGGGAAGAAGCAGGACAGAAAGAAGCCCTTGGGCTGACTTTAGCTCTATCTGGAGAGGCTGCTATGCTTCATTTCACTGGCAAAGCCCCACAACAGCTACAGGAGGGGGTAAAGGCTCCAAGGAGGAGGAGGAAAAAAATCTTCCACTAGAGAGATGAGAGCAGCAGCTTCCAAAACAGGAAACACAGATTACGACACCACCCATCTGGGAGCCATTCACAGAGACGCAGTTGAGTCAGGGTGCAAAACACTTGAGGAACATGGGGAGTGGGACATGTGGGGAACAAAAGGATACAAGGTTTTGACTGTCTGTGGGCAAAGGGACCAAATAACAAAAGTACAATGGTTTTGGATTAGAACTTTGGGAAACCCCTTAAAGCAACACCTGCAGCCTTCATTCCTTATTGGATGTCATCTCTTGAAGCATGTCTAATTGTCCCAAAGTCTGTACAGGAACACTGCGGTAACTCCCACAATTTCTAGATATGGATTTTCCATACCTCTGCCTTCTACTTGAGATGTAGTACACTCTATTAGAAGCTCCAAGCCAGTAGCTTCAGGTTATTACCTGGACCCGTTAGGCCTGATTGAGCTGCCCATGACAAAATTCAACTGCTATTTTGGGCCCATTTCAGTCACAATGTCCAATAATGAAGGAGGGTCACAGTTGGCTCAATACTCCAAAGTTCAATCTACATGGCAGAGAGCATGAATAAAGATGGCCTTTTCCCATCTTCCACCACTAATGTTACCGAAGAGGGAAAAGAAGAAGGTAGGGGGTAGATTCATTTGCCTCGTTTCTGCTTGGCTGCTCCTGCGTACCGTTGCTGGCTGAAGTTATGATAGGACCGAGTTCAGCTTCCTCCTTTATTGTTCACCGTCTGTCTAATGGATTCATGACTTCAGCCTGCACGTTTGTCTTTGCAAGACATCCTGCCTCCTCCTCTGTGCTGGAGGATAGTAGTCCCTCGTCCCAATATGGCAACCAGCTGTCAAACATGCATGTAATAATAAGGCAATGCCCAGAGTCTGCAGGGAGACAGGTTCCCTCCAGGTGCTGGCACTCCTACGTTTGAGGCTTTGTGAGGAGGGGTAGGTAGGGCATTATGGAGGCATCAGATTACACAGATTTTCAGCATCACTTTATCAGCTCTCCTGTGCAAACATGTCAGTCAAGCAATGAAAGCGCAAATATCTGTGTTTTCTGTTGCACAACCAAAAATGTACCCTGGCAATGATCAACGTTCAACTGCCTCTGTTATAACAGCTGCAAGCTCGTTACACATCCCATTATCTTTAACAACTATCACACTTATAGCTATACAATCTTGTCAATGCCACAAAAGTAGCAAAGTAGCTATACCGTACCGTATACCGTACAAAGTATGATATACCGGGACTTTGGATATTCTGTATCTGACCTTTGACCTAATGTACTGAGGCAGCAGCGTAAGGCGTATGTACCCACACAACTTCAAAAGGCTATTTTTTTAAAGCAGTGCCCACCTGCAAGCTCGTGGTGGATGAGATCGGCAAAGTTGGGGTCATCCCCCCACCAGAAGAGCCAGAGTTCCCTCCGGCCCGGCCGCTGGCTGCGCCGCCATACACTTAGCACGTCGGCCTTCAAGCAGCGGCTGAAGCTGCATAGGATGGGGTCCTCCTCTGTCACCGGGAAGAGGATGGGTGCAGAGGTGGGACCCTGCCACACAAACCTCTTCCATTTGATCCCTGTCAGGTCAGCCTGCAGGACAGAGGGAAAGAGAAAGAAGGAGTTAGTGAGTCGACTGGCTGTTTCAATACCCACTCAGCACCTCAGTGTGAGCACAGTGTAAAAGCTTGTATTAATCCTCTTCCACGGGGCAGTTCAGCCTCCAGCTGCTTTAGCAACTAGACACCTGGACTGTCATATTTTGAATAAAAGAAAATAGGAAGAAAAAGGCAGAGACAGACAGATAACACAAATACAATAAGAGGCATGAGCATCACTGATGTTGATATGAAAACAAAAAGTCTGTAAAACAACACAGACATTTGTTTGTTGGTGTATTTATGTTTCAGGTACTTTCAATATCACCATGAACAACATGTTCAAAACACAAATAGGAACAAACTAATGCTGGTAAATGTGGTCTCACCACCTTAATCCTCATTACTGGTGAGTGCTGGAGAGGCTTTGCCTTTCTATAAACGCTGTCTGGCTTTTATAGAGAGAACAAAACACACAGGAAAAAGGCAGCAAATCACTGGCGGGGTTATTAAGTGTTCAAGCTGGAGCATTACGCTCCACTGCTAGCTAGCACTGCTGCTTATCACCGGAGCACCGACAAACTACCCATGCCTGCCTAAAACACACGCACACAAATAAACAACCTGAATGCCTGGAAGCATACGTCACCTTCTCCAATCTAAGCAATGTTGGTCCTCTATGTCTCCATGTAGACATCAAGTAATCTGAGCAAACATGGGTGGCTCATTTTCATTCCATTTAGTCCCATTTCCATCAGACAGAATTGGCAAGCTCTCTCTATATACACCACCAATTAATCTGTTCAGGATATGCGTCTACTGAAGTACAGAAGCGCTGAGCCTGAACACTTGATTAACCGGGTTGAGATTGAGCAATAGTCTCCTGCCATGCTATGGAAAAGATGAGGGATTGTTAGTTGTAATGGTGTGATTGATGCTTAGGGACAGAATAACTGACTCTAAATAAAAAGCTTGTAATGACATACTTCTATTATATAGTAGATACACATGTCTTGGTAACAGATTTCATGTAATTAAATATGTATTACCAGCTGCTTCATTAATAAACAGAAATATTACTCATTAGTTTGACTTTTTCAAAAAGTGTCATCAAAACAATCTCAGATGAACAATCTGGCTACTAAGGAATCACAAAGATGCTCGACATGCTGAGGACTAGCCTGAAGGTGCAAACAGCAGAGCGGTGTCTGTGTGCAGCGGCAAAGCTTCAGCAGTTAGGCTTCTCCTTCCTGCTGGCGCGTTAGCAGTACTACATTACACCTGCATCTCGCTCGGAAACATCTGTGCGCACAATGCAAAGGGAGGGTGAGAACAACGGTTAGCTGTGAAACCAGATCATGAGTGGTACATGCATGCAATTAGCAAGTGAACGCCCACCATCATCCTTCTGACCAAAGCCACTTATCCAGAGAGGGATTGTGTGTTTCACTGTAGAAAAGGTTCTGCTCATAAGTGCCCTACGGATTTCATTAAAGGCCTCTCTTCAGATATTACTTTACACTTCTGTGCAGAGACAGTGAGGCACCAAGGTAGTAGCAGGGTTCAGATACTTTGGCCAGAATTAGAGCAGCCTCTTAAATAATCAGTCAGTCCACAAGTAAACTAAACTACCCGATTACTACCTAGATTATTATTGTAGCGTAAACTTGGTGGTCATAGACGTTTGAAAAACCTAATGAAAAGTTCTATGTGGTCATGAAAAGTTTAAAATCAGCTCAAATCAGCTGACTTCTAAAACAGCACAGAGCTTTTTACTATCTGCAGTTGCTGGAGTACTATACACATGCAGGGCAAAGTGAACTGACTGACCACATCTCGTGACACATCGCTGAAACTTTGAGTTAATTCTTTTCTGAAATTTTGCTTTGTGTAGTAGCATTAGGCTCAAATACTTAAAAAGGATGCCGCTGCGGTGTTCATACATGAATGAAATGCACCAGAAGAGTCCTTATCTTGTGTTACAGATCTATCCATCACCTTTCTGTGTCTGCTTCCGTTGCTGCCAGCAGGTACCAAAAGCAAAAAAAGATTAGCAAGCATCTCTGCTGCGGTTTTTCTGCCAAACAGGCAACTAAATACATTATGAAAACCTCCTTAAGAAAATGTGCCTCTAAAGCCCATTGCTAAAGGAAAAAACATGATCAACTTCTATGTCCTACTGCCTGCATGCAATTATCCTCATTAATAAATCAATGTATTGTTTTTACCTCAGATCAATATTATGTTCATCTAGCTAACGTCAGCAAAAACAGCCACCTCAGTTCCTTCCTCTGCAACAAATGATCACAGCAGGTGAATAAATAATATCAATAACAACTTAATAATGACTCCATCATCATCAAGAATGCATCCTCTGCTGAAAATGTAAAATATTAGTACATTTATTCAGCACCCAGAAAACATCCAGTTTAAGTTTAACTAAAGTGAACAAACAAAGTGACAGATGATTATGTGATGCAATAAAGTTCTATATCCCTTTCTAAACTAATCAAATGTTAGTGGATACTAAGGGCCAACTGGTTATACACCGTGTCCCGACTCTTGAGCACAATGTGCACCTTTTCATATCAAGTTATTATTGTATCTGCAGATAGATAACATGATGATTATATACTGCTAGACAATAACATCCTTAATGCAAGACTGATTACTAGTATTAAAGATTTTCCATTGAGATAACTAGGAACAAAATGTATCTTGTGACGCATCACAATAACAGATACTATAATAATACATAACTGAATCTGAGTCTTACAGTTTTAGGCTAATTCCCCCAAACAACCAAGCTCTGCAGCTGCACACATTTGTGTTATAGAGGAAACTAAACTGGCAATCAACTGCACCTGAAACCTAACTTACTGTAAATCACCCCATTTACATATGCTGTGTTGCTGTGTCATGATTGTCTTCAATCAGATTACGCACAAGTGTGTGTGTGTGTGTGTGTGTGTGTGTGTGTGTGTGTGTGTCAGATGAATCTAATCCGTGCTGCTACAAAAACATTTACTTCTGTCCTTACATACTCCTGAGTGAGATGAGATAGCACTGAATAGCCCTTCTGTCAAAAGACTAGACACATCAGTACTCCACTCTTCATCAACAATATCCAAGTGGCTGACTGCTCTATCAAGGATAAATGGGCCTTCTGCAGTTGTTCAGTGTGTCCTTTCAAAATAAATTAGTGGCAGCCTGTGTGCACAAGCAAAGGCTGCCAAAGATATTTGTATTTCTATCCAACTTGTGTTACCCATGCAGTCTGTGCACGAGTGTGCCTCAAACGCTCCAGCTGCTGCTATGAAACTGAACAGCCCCCCCCCCCCCCCTTTTGTCGGCCTTCGTAAACACTCAGGTATTTGAGGCCACTGCTTATAAAGCGTCTTGGCACAGCAAGCAATGGAAGCCAGACGCTTTGATTTTCTTCTGTTTGTCAAAGTTCACACTGCTGCAGTAACTGGAAATGTAAGGCAGCGGAAACAGGCAAAAAGTTTTCCTGAGGTGACAAGAACGTGGGTGGGTCTGTTGGGGCTATGACCCTTGGCGTTGCCAGCTGCTCACCTTCCCTCTGGCCACTTAAGGTTCTGGATCCCAGTGGGGAAGGAACACTATGTGTAAACAGGCGCCTTCCTGACTTTCAAGATATGCGACAAGAACAGGTGAGCCCACTCAAATCTCTTCTTCAACAAAGTCTCTATTGCTGTTCTTGTCTGTCACCTCCTTCCCTCAGCCGACCCTGTCACGGAGCAGTCATGAAACTAACAAGTCTGCGTTTGCATTTTCTCAATAATGAAACAACAGTTTCACTCCAAACAGGTGTCACTAAACAGTTAAAAGCAACGGTGACACTGTAATAAACTGGAGATTAATCTACAAACGTGCTAAAACCTCAGCATTATTAATATGTAATATCAATGTAGTTTAGGTAAAGACAGTATTTCTACAAACCAACAACAACTCACAAATCCCAAACTTAAACATAACATAATGCAACAAGTAGTATCACACTATCCACTGCAAAAATGGACAGGGGAAAAACGACCACATTGTGTTCACATTCTTTCACCATAAAACCACAGAGTGGAGTCTGTTCACGGAGTGAGTCATAACAGCAGTGGTGTTATGCTTAGTCTCACTGTGCAGAAAAATGTCAGCCAGACAAGCATAGCACCACAACTACCAGCCTCTACCTCAACTGTCCACCGTAGCCAGCGCTGCCTTCAAGGGCTGTCGTAAACATTGTAATTACGAGTTCAGCACTAGTACTCAGAGTGTGAATTTCCTGCACTGAAATGTTACCTTAAGGAGGAGGAGAGTTTGGAAGCTTTGTCAAACTGGGGTAAGGCAGTGTAGCGTTTCACTAAGTTGCTTTTATACTAAATTCAAAGTCAGTAACAGTAATTCCGTATTTTTTCTCTCAGTCCTCATTTAATGCTTTTGTATAAATTTCTATAGGAATAACTTGACAGTCTGTGCACTTTGTGCCACTGCAGCACAAAGTGTCTTTGCATCATTTAATGAATAAGAACCCATTGTTTTAGGAGGCACCTTTGAGCACTTTGCAAATCACAAACAACTTCCAACACTGGAAGCAAGATGTAAAAATAAGCCCATGAAGGCAGCATTACATTCTGTGGCTACCCTACAAGTGAAGCTGTAGTTAGGCCTACTGACAAGCCAATTAGGTGCATCAACAAACACATTCTGGCCCTGCTCCTGTGGATCTAGCCAGGGGAGGTACTCCAGACTCAAGCAACACCTTTTCGGTTGCTGTGTCAGCTGTGGATTACACCGCGGATGCTTACACTTCTGTTAATCTCTAAAGATTTTTAAGGAATACCTGTGAAGTTGGTAGAATGTCAGCCACAACTGTCGAGTGCGAGTCCGATAAGTTACAACATGACGGGATGAGAAAGACATTCAGTGACAAACAACAAAGCATACTATAAAATGCTCGTTTTCAGCAAATCAGTATATCTTACAGTAACACAAAGTGCAGCTCAGATATGTAGCTACCTAGATATTTGTAATGCCCAGGAATGCATGCCAGGGATTATATAATCAGCCTGGGGCCTGTGCCCTAGTTGGTGTGAACACTACAAAATGAAGTCCAAGAAGATTAAGCCCCTGACAAACAGCATGATGACATATTTCATGAATAATTGACGTCTTCAAAAGAAATACCGTTACCACAAACAAGCTTGTCGCATGCTTCCTGCAAAAAAATAATAATAATACTAAGCCTCCCAGCCAAGACATAAGGGGCTTGGTTTCCCCAACAAGCTGTGCAAGTTGAGCATTGACAATCGCTCCTCCTGGAGTTGTCAGTGTTGCACGATGACAGTATTTAACAGCAAATGCACCAGGGCTTCCCAGACCCAATTACGACATTCCAGGCTGGTAACTGGAGCGCATCAAGTGTTTGATTACAGGTGACCACTTAGTAAAACATATTGCACATGAGAACCACATCGCAGGTTCATAATAAACAGGGCGCAGAAGCCAAGGGGGGGAGAGAAAGTGCTACAGCAACTGTCTGATTGGAAAACATAGTCGTGCATGTGGCAGCAAAATGCACAAACATTTATTTCCGTGCTAACAGGAGATTTGTTGCTGTCTGTCATGTTATTTGTAGTGGGAGAAGCTCAACAAGCAAGTGGCGCTGGGCGCAAGTGTTTGGTTTGCGGACAGAGAAAAACGTTTATTGCGAACGGACAAACGTTTGCAGCAAAGTGGCAAAGTATTATAAGAAGAAGACGTTTGCGAAGTGGGATGTCTTTTCCTGAAATGATGAGAGCTCGACAGGGCCGTAAGCCTAGCTAAGCTACTATCAACTGATGCCTCTGTGGCTAACATTAGCTTAGCCCCTGTGCAGCTAGTTAAAAATGGCTGCTTTCCTTTAGTTTTAAATCTCTTACCAGACAGAATAGATTGGAATGGCAATCCTCCAAGCTGGCCCCGTTCGGTACAAAACAAGAACTCATCCTTCTTCAGTGCGAGGTCCAACTCTCCATCGTTTTCACTTCCCGGTAAATAAAGAACAATTTGCGGATCGGTGTTTTCAAAGATGTGCAGGCTTAATCAACGAGAAATATTTTTTGTAACATTTGGCTGGAAGATAGTTAATTCTACAACCTTCCGATTGCAGTTCCCCGCCGGAGCTAAAAGCGGATAAAAGCCCGTTTGGTCCTTATATCGGCATGTCAAAAGCATGCAGTAAGAACAAATTCAAGGCAGCGACAAATGTTTATAAAACAAAAAGAAAAGGAGAGCAAAGAAGCAACTCTCCCCCTCCCCCTTAGCCCTAAAACGGTCTCTGCTTAAAAAAATAAAAACGTCCTGTCTTACTCCTCCATCGCAAAATTCAGTCTAAAAACGTAACACATCCTGTAAAAACCTCTCGAATTCCGCCACCGGCCTATAATTCACCGACTATTTCAATCATTATTTCAGCCTCGGTTCCTTTTGGTTTCCATTTGAATTCATGGATTCCTTTCTTTAATGGCGGCCACAGGGACAACTCTGCCTTCCACAGCCTATTGGCTCGTTCGTGGCCAAAGCTTAGTCAAGCTAGCCGAAGATAGACAGAAATACCGCAGACAGCAGGTGACATTTCCGGGAAAATAAAACCGCGGAATTATTTCTCTTCAATATTAGGGAAAATAGCAATGGCACAACTGTTATAAACAAATTACGACATCAGTAATCAAATACTAGATGAGACACTTGCTTTATATCAAGTACCAAGCGTCATTAAATGATGTTGTAACTGCTTGCTACTGGCAGGTGCTTTATTTTGATAGATCCACCAAGACGCCCCGCATCTTAGTTATGCCGATTTGACACTGTCGTGGTCATGAGGGCTGTAATAACACAAGAGTGATAGTTATTGCCGCTAGGCCAAGCGCAAGTGGCGCTACTGAGCAACAGATTTTGTTACTAATGATCAAACCTTCTAAACCTGCTCACTTACACAGGGCACCACCTAGCGCATGCGGCGCTGCACTTGCAATTTCAATGTGCAACAAAGATGCACAAACGCCCTCGGTTTTATTTCAATCAAATAGATTCACTTGACCTCAGTGTTAAATGTTTTATTGATGTGCTGCGGCAATAATAGCAAACGGTATTACTGAGTAAAATATAAAGTATATGGAGCAATTCAATCAAGAGGACACTCTGAGAACACTTTAACAGATAAATAAATAAAATTGTCTTTACGGCTTTTGTAAAGCGGGAGATGCACCAGCCTGACAATTAGTGTTCACAAGGCCAAAATACAGTCACAGCTAAATAAGATAAAAGACGGAGGTAAATGAACTCTAAGCTCCATAGTCAGAAGGGGAATAGTGTTAAAATGTCAAGTGCCACTAAAGGGCAATCATTTAACTTCAGTAAGCTCATAAACCGGCTGAGTGTTAACCTTGGCAAAACAAAGCACATCTTTTTATGACTCTGACATGGTATCAGTTACTAGTTATTCAGAGGTCTTATGGTTATTTGGGCAGAGGAGAAATAGCACAATACACAGAGTACTATAAAATTAATGACAAGGGCACAAAGCCAGTTTTCACTCAAGCTTTTTGTCTTACTTTGACATTTTTCTAACTTTTTGTTTGTTTTATATCCAAAGCCCTCCACCACTAAAGGACACAGCAATGTCTCAGCTGATTATTGTTTAGGTACAAACACTAGAATCGTGGTGTCAGTTTGTGGATATAACAAAATCACATATAAACAAAACAAAAGCTGTGTTTTTTTTAGTAAACACAGCTTTTAGATCTGATTTGAAAACTGTATATTCTTTATAGGTGAAAGTTTTTAAACATAGGTTGCATACAAATTGCCTGATTGATAAAAAGTAGCATTTTTGTCATTTGTCAACTATAATGAACAAAGAAACTCATCCTCCACTTCCATCCAGCCAGCCTTCTTTACTCTGTAGTTGCCTTTCCCTGGACACTTCTTAAGCGTCCTATACTGGCTGAGAGTCATCCAGCTTGTCCTCGGGGCCTCTTCCTGGTGGGAAATGCAGGAAACACATTCACATGCCTTCATGCTTTACACAAACATATTATCGTATGTGGTTAACAGTATTTTCCTGTCTTTTCACCTCTGCCTTAGAGCAGTAGAATAAAGCTTTAAAGACAGGCCTGGTCAGTGAGGACCCTGTGACCATAACAGTAGGGTAAAAAGGAATCAGATTAAATATTTGCAGTACATTTGGCATTACAGTGTCCAAAATGTGACATAAATATTAAACAAAATATGAGATATATTCCGCAAATTACATTTTCAACATTTTAACTTACTTTTCCTCATTGAAGTGTGCTGAATCTTAGTTGTGTCAGGACTTTGTGAGTTATTATGCAAGCTGTCAAGCAAGTTCTATCTAATGTTTTTGAATTTAACATGAGCACGTGCATATATCATAATAGCATCACTTTTGTAATACTGAAAAACATTTCTCAACAGGGAGCTTTATCACTGATTTCATTCGGTACAACAGTGTCCCAGCTGGTTTTTGTCCAAAGCAAAAGGGCTAAGAGGCCAATAAGGAGAAAAGAAACACAGAACGCATTCCTCTGCACAGTTTTTAGGGTTTTTCCCTAGTCAAGAATAGGATAAAGTCAAGTCCAGCTGAAGTGGAGTTCTCCTCTGTAGTCTGTGCATGCAAATGCTGTGTCTTCATGGCTTTTGTCAAACAATAGAAGCATCTGGCAACTTGCCACAACCAAAAACACAGATCTATTAATTATGCAGGCACTTTAAACTCATTACCAATACAATGTGCAACAAGGGTTTCTGTTGTATTGTGGCATCTCCAAAGCCTTTAGATATCAGCTTTGCGGCTTCCAGCTGATCCTGAAGGAGCGGGCAGCTCTCTGAACCTCAAATCTCCCCACAGGAATGACTGATAATCCTGCATTCAGTGTTTCGCTCCCTTTGTCATCACTCTTCTTTATATGAAAAACAAGTGTGGCCCGATACCATCTGTATAAGATAGTTTAAGAGAGAGAAACATCTAATAGCTCAGCCAGTGAGCACAGTTGTCATCACAGAGTAACTAATGTAGAGACCAGATTGTTTTCATATCTGGTGGTGATTTTCTCTCACTTATCTCCCGCTGCTTCTTATCTAATCCCGCAGAGACCTTCTGTCATGAATTTGATCACAGCCGCACTAAAGAACACTGACAAAATGAAAGTTTAATGTAGTTTAGACCTGGACAACTGCTTTTTTGACATTTGAACTGACATGGCCCATTGTCCGCAGTTTGTCAGGTGACCCTGAATCACTTCTGTGTGATGAAAACCTGCACTAGAAAGTGAATAATAAATCTGAGCTATAGCTGGAAAGAGAACATGACCTGAATTTTATAATACCCTGTGGTCAGATAAGGCGGAACAGCAATGTGTCTAATCGACGCTCCAGCTCAGTCGTTTAGCACGAGCTGATCCTGGAACGTGGACTAGTCAAGGTGAGAACACACTGTGTCCGGGGGCTTGTGCGTGCATGTGTGGCTGCGTATGTCCTATGACCTTAGACACGGGACAAGTAACAGGACAAACCGCGGCATTGCAAAAAGCTTTCTATTAATCAATACAATTGACTGGACAGGCAGGAAAGGCTTTACATTCACTGGCACACACAGCTGAGGCAGCCACTAGTTAGAAGCGAGCTGTATGGCTCCAAGGTCCATACAGCAGCATAGCCTGAGTTTACAGACGACAAGTGGTGTTATCCCATGCCTATAACAATTATGAAGAGGGCCCGATGTGCCAAGTAAAGTAGTCCTCCTCCCACTTTTATGTGCGAGCACGCAGGGATGTGTTCTACGGGTTTCGTCCCTCCTTCCAACATATCGCGGGCTCACTCTGCTTTCAGAAGAGTTCTTCTTTTTTGCTAAACACCCATAAACCTTGCAGCAATGATGGATTGACGAGAGCTTTTGGAAATCACGAGAACAGGCACTTGTTCTACTCATTTACTGAAATAATGGCACTTGGCGGAGGCTGCAAAGTCATTAAAGAGTGGAATAAAAACATCTTGAGAGTGAAGGTTGGGCTTGACTTACAATAATATAATGTTTAAAGAGTCACAGGGGTGAACTGAAACTGGAAGCCACCACACATTCAAATACTTACAGTACTGTACTATATACTCCATTCTAAGCTTAGATAATAATAATTATCACTTGTGAAAACAGCCCATAACAGGAAACTGATTATAGAGAGTAGATCTAACAGTAAAAGCATCACAGCATTTAGGGTGATCTGGCTTTCTTCTGGTTCCAGACAAGATCCTATACAGTATACATATATGATCTGCATATGATAGGGTATTATCCTAGAGTCTTTCCCTTTATGTGTCCTTGAAGTGGAGGGAACTCATGCAAATGAGTAAATGACTGAAGAACTAGTGAGGATGATATGAGCTGGGAGCCAGTCGGTGCTGTAGGTGTTTGCAGGGATTGTTTAAACTGTGTCAGTTCCAGAGTGTGAGGCGGCAGCTGACTGGTTCAGAGAAAAGTCTAATCTCTCATTACGCTCAAATCAATGGATCCTGTGGCCATGTTTCCTCTGAAGCGTTTTAAGAGTTGCTCCGCTCTGATGCCAGTGTTTCCGATGGGAAACCGGCAGCTGTTGCCACAAAAATGCCCAGATTGAGAGTTCTTTATATGACGGAGTGGGAGCATCCCTCTACTTATTAGCTGGAGAGTGCGCTGCGGAGAGCGGTCCTCGGCCTGCGTCTGAACACCCACTCCGGCCCATCGGCGAGGGTTCAGTGAGTGAGGGGTCATCCAGAAAAGGCCCCTGAAATATGCGCTGCTGTGTTTGCAGCCTAATGAGGCGGCGGAGCCTGCGTTGTCTTATACGGGCGCACTGGCTTCTCGAGGAGAGGATCAGCTCCAGCTCTCCGTCAGCCGACACCTGCCGATGCCCACCTGCCTCTTCAGGGCAGGTGGGCATAAGCGGCGGCTGAGCAGAGAGCTGCCCGAGCCGCCGCCGTCGCTTCACTTGTTGCTACGCTGCTCTGCCTCTTTATCAGGGACGGGGTCTG
Organism: Betta splendens; assembly: GCF_900634795.4. Classification (NCBI taxonomy): domain Eukaryota; kingdom Metazoa; phylum Chordata; class Actinopteri; order Anabantiformes; family Osphronemidae; genus Betta; species Betta splendens. The sequence continues at coordinate 12,723,453 of NC_040894.2, read as the reverse complement.
GCTGAGGTTAGCGTCACGCTCCCTCCCTTCCCCTCCACAGCCCAGGGCTGGTTGTTGGGCCGCTGCCCCCCATGCACACAGGAACATTCCAGGCGCACACATACTGAGTGGATGAAGCCATAGCTGCGCCTTTGTTGCAGTGCTGACTAGACAAGAGGTTTCTGCAGGGCTGCCGCCTTTAAAGAGACGGAGCTGTGCATCCCCGCTGGTAAATGATCTGACACACTTTTTCCTCCTGCAGTCTTTTCACAAGCGCTTGTTGTTAGGCCGTCGTTGTTATTCTTCCTCTCCTGGTTTCATCACCCTCCTCCATCCCTCCCCCTCCTCTTTTTCATGCACTTTTGCAAACACGTGGCAGGCAGATGGAGGAAAAGGTGTCTACACCCCAGATATTTTCCCCCTCCTTAAGCAGCCTTTCCGTCCCGCAGAGCAAGCATGGGATTAATAAATTCAATATGAATTGAAAGCTAATGAAATGTGCACCCCCCACCTCGCCGCTGACTGCCAGCCTCTGGGAGGGAGGCCGAGCACAAAGCTCCTTGAGACGCGGCAGAGAAAGCAACAGAATGAGATCATTGTCAGAATTACGCCATCAAGCCCAGCAGTCAGCAAAGCCATAAAACCAGGCTGCTCTCAGGGCTCTGACCTGGGTGACTGGCTACAGCGTGCCCTTCGTTCCTGCATGACAGGCTGCTCTTCTTCACAGTGACAGTGAGAGGACGAAGAAGCGACCGCTGAACATGCACACAGACATATCTGTTATCATTCCTGCCATCTTGGAATAGAAGGAATGTGCACGTGCAGGAGGCTACGCCCACTGGCAACGTGAGTGAGCTCCTATAGATAAGGAACATGAACCCGGCTCGTCCCGTGATAATGGGCACGGCTACCACAGGAAATACATCCAGGATCGCCGACACAGCAGATTCCCCCTTATCCATGAAGACGGCTGCAATTAGATCAGGAACAGAAGCAGAGAGAAAGACGTGCGAACAGACAAAGAGAGAGGGAGTCCAAGAGCAACTGGGGCGTTCGAGTTCAACTCAAGGGCGTGATGAGTGGTTGAAGTGCTGTTGATGTAGTGGAGGCCCTTGTGCAGCCGGTCCAGCCCCTGGTTCCAATTACAGCAGTTTCTGCTCCTAATTGTTTAATTTGCGACAGCGTGTGGGATGCAGGACACTCCAGAGCCCGCGTGCTCCTTCTCTCCTCAGCTACAGACGCCTGCGAAGCGCACAGCAGGCCGCTGGCATCTGATTGCTCCGTCAGCAGCACCACCACCACCACTACAGCCTCACCACTTAGCTTGTTCCACTGAACTCATTACATTAGTTGATCACGCCATGGGAGAAAATGCAACATCTGCAGAAATGTGTGAATTAAAGCAGCACAGCTGCAGGTGTGAGACGGGAGACGGAGTCAGGTCTCATTTCATCGGAGTCGAGTCCTGCATCTTAGTGAGAGAACGCATCCATGTCATCTGTGAGGTTAGTTTTAAACTGTAGATTCATGTCACAACTCAAAAGAATGTTCTCCCATGCATCACCCGCAGGGGACACAAACAAAAGCACACCAGCAAGGAGCCAGAGAACTGCACACTTGTAAATATTTTATGGGATGTTTGTCGATATTCATGAGCCGGGTTTATATGAGCACGCTAGTTACTGGTCAATAAGTTTACCAAGTGCAGCATCCAAGGTCTCTGTAAACAGGCTCTTCCCAGTAGATAATACTGACAGATGCACTGTCCTCCTCTGGGGCGTGATCAATATAGGCGATGCACTAAATCTGTTCTGGGTGTAAACACAAGCAATGTAATGACTTATCATTATAACACTAAACAAAACTCACTGAGTGCAGAACAGGAGATAGTGTAGCTTTCATTTCTATCATCCTATCCAATAATACAGGTAGTTAGAGTTGGAGTATAAACAGCCAATGAGACTCCATCTGTGCTTGCATGTTTGGGTATATATGCCGTAAAGACACAACATACGGCAGCACGCTCACATCTCAACATGAGCACTCATGCATTATGCATCGCTGCATTGGTGTCTTACATTTACGGTGCAGTGTCCTTTTTCAGCACGCTTTGCATAATGTGTACGATCAGCCTGCACCACTTCCTGCTCCGACGCTATTCAACGTCGCGTTTGACTGTCAGTTTAAAGGCACTGTCGCTGAACTCACAGTAGTAGTGTCAGAATGTAAGCTTGTGTGTGTTTGTTATGTGCACGTTCACTCTGTAAAACCCACCTGGAGCTGGAGCCAGCACTGAGTCATGACATCAACTTAAGGAATGCTTAGGCTGAGCTGGTGCAGGTCTGGCTTCGGCATGTGGCCATCGTGTGGTGCACAATGCAGCAGCACCGTCTATGTTCGCTGGAGCCACGATGTAATAGATGACATATGATAAGACTCTGTAATTCCTCAGTGTTCATATTGATTAGAGATAAACATCTGCCCTGTAGCGTCAGCCACAGAGGCTCTGTGTTTATGTGATTTCGAGGACATATTAAAGCCTTTTATCGTTCCCCTGGACCTTGTGACCACACACACACACACACACACACACACACACACACACACACACACACACACACACACACACACACACACACACACACACACACACACACACCATCCTCTCTGGCCTTTTTTCTGTGATTCATGGTAGCGTGACCTGATGAGTCAGAGCTGGCCTCAGCAGCACATGAGTGAGTGTTGGACGGACTCCGTGGCCTTTTAACCTGACAACAACTACATCACACATCTGCCTCATCTCAGTACATGATACCGTCAGTTAGTTATTTTGCTGCACTGCCGCCTGAATGCCGTCAAATCAGGCAGAATGAATCAGAGCAGAGACGTCCCGTGCGCTTTCCACGTGGGTTTGTAATTAAATGTTTGGGAACAGTAGCGCGTAACAGGGAAGGTTTATCCAGATAAAAGATGTGGTACATAAATGAATGATGAAACGTTTGAGTGTACTTCAGGTCTACACGTTGCAGATCTTGAGGGATTCAACCAACAGGGAATGGGAAAGCAGCTGTTCCCAGTCACAGCAGGCACTCGTGTGCTGGATACCCACTACCTGCATTCATCAGGGTGCACCCACTCACAATGCAGAGGAACTCAGCATTAACCCTTAACAGAACACAAACTGACGGAGGTGGTTTTTAAAAACCCGTTTCCATCTTTTGACTAGTTAGATCAACGAAAAGCACAGTTGGTGTTAAATCAGAATCTGCATGTGGGCTAATGCTGGTTCCTGAACTACTTTTGCTCCTCAGAATGATGTTTAAATATTAAGCACTGAGCTTTAGGCCTATCCAGTGGTTTGGTGGCACCTCTGTACAGAATGGAGCTCTGAATGCTATAATGAGGCTCACATATTAATGAACCTCAGCTGTGTGGCTAAGTCTAATCTCATGTGTCACATGTGCTTATTTCAGTCAGGAACTGGTTTAACAACGCTGCCATTCATACACATCTACAACCGTGTTTACATACAGCTTTAACACTACAGCTGCATCGACCCTCCTGTCACTCTCTGTGCCCGTTTTGTGACTGCTTCTGTTTGTTTAAATAAAAAAAAAGGGTGAGGGTGAAAGTAATGATTCACTTTCACCCTCACCCTCACTTGACCTTCGCCTTGTTGTGATATCGCTCTCTTCATCGCTCCCCGCCTGTGTTTTCACATTTAAGGCTTTAGCGGCAGTCAGGCTCGCGTAACGCGGGAGCATACGTCCGGGCTAAATTAGATTTGCTGTGTGCCTTTATTTATTTATTTATTTGCCTTTCAACAACTGATTAGTCTCCCACGGCCGCGGAGTTTCATGCTAGACTTAACATTTCAATTCAGCACACATCCCGCTCTATCCCGGAGCCAAATAAGCGTCTGCGTCCAGTGGGACGAGAGCGCAGCCACTTCTGCGAGCTGCGATGCGGCCGCACGCTCACTCTCCGAGATGAAAAATGACAACGAGCGATCGCCACAAGGGGAAAAGCGTAGTCTGGTGTAGATGGCAATGCAGCTATCGCAGACGAACTGGGCGACCAGTGATGCCCTGCCCTTCAGCTGGGACTCCACGCTCCTTCACCTTCCTCAGCTGCTCTCCACCATGCAGCCCAGTAGCAGCAGCAGCAGCAGCAGCACAACTGCTGATGGGGCTGGGGGTGGAAAGGGGCCATTTGGAGCAGGAAAACACCTTACCAGTACATCTTAATGACAGGTGATAAATGAGCCTCAAGTTTGACTGGCTTATTCGCTGTTCATAAATCAACCTAAACTGCAGACAGGGGTGTATGTAAGAAGATTGGTTTACTCACTGCTCCAGAACAAACCTAAATGACACCAATGAAGCAAGCAATCTGGATCACAGATGTAAGCAGGGGGGGAGGTAGAAATTCTCCCTGTAAGCACTTGTCACGCCGACAGTAGCTCACCTTTTACTGCCTGCAGAGTGCAGGCCCAAGGAAAACACGCTACGTGACCGCTGATCCCTCCCAGCGCTGCTGCTGCTGCTGTGAGGACTTTAAAGTTCACTCAAGAATTTGTCCCTTTAATTGCCCTGTTTATGAGTTATGGTTAAAAATGTCTGGAGCTCACAACTTTCTAATGCATAAAAAAATAAGCAACCTAAAAAAACACGCCTGTGATTTAAGAGCTGTTGGTTTAGCCTCCGCACAGAGTTCTGCCCCTCTCTCCTTCCCGTCCTCTTACTCCAGGCTGTGCTGGATGAGACTGATGCTTTATGCTGCTCTTTTCATTTGCCAGTGAGCTTGGCACAGGAATAATTACCTGTCTCTATGATCAATTACCTGATTACTCACCAGAGACACGCCGGACAGCTGAGGAGCAGAGTCGAGCCCTGTGCTGTAGCGGAGCGCGTGGCGGCTGCATCGGCTCATCCCACCAACACACACAGGGTCGATCTCCCCGCGTTGAAGTCAAGGACGTGCTGACTGGTGATGCGCCAATGAAGATGGAAGGATCCCGACAGACACAACACAAACTGCCTTGTTATGATGGGAAACCTTTTCCTGAGGGCAACACAGTGGCTGTTATGTGATGTTCAGGTATAAGCCCCCTCCGAATACACGCTTGAGTCTGATTCCTACAGTGTTGTGAAGATCCCACACGTGGAACACACGGCTCTCTCAACAATCAGCAGTGAAGGCTACTCCTGAAACGGATTTGCTCACGCACTGTGCACATATCTGTCTACTGCTCAGCATGTAAAGCACCAGAAAGTCTGTTTCTCTTAATTCCACGAAACCCGATACAACACTTACCCCCATTTAAGACTTGGTTAAACCTTGCGCTTGCAGGAAATGTGGACTAAATGCAGCAAAAGGTGGGAGACAACGAGGATAATGCAAATGATATGACCCCACATAAAAGAAGCCACAGCAGTGAAATGTTAGTGTGGGATAGAATAGTGTGGATCAGTACGAAGTGAACAGTAGGCGTCACTCCATCAAATGACCAGACAACGGCTGAGAGCGCTGGCTGTGGGGAGTCAGCACTTTCAGAGGAAATCCATCCCATCAATTGACTTCATTTCAGCCTGTAATGAGGATTGGCAGGGTTGAAGACAGCGGCCGGCTCCTGGTCACTGTAGGAAGAAGGAAACTCCAGAGGTCTGTGTGGGGTCAGAGGCTGACGTGGAGCCGGCTGTTGTGTGGAGACACGTAGATGTTATGCTGTAGGACTCAGAGTTTCCTAATATTACTCACAGTTCCTGAACGGAAATGCTGGAAAGGAATGTCTTATTTAAAATCCTCACACATGAACCTAAGGAAATGTCACCCACAGTCAGTCACACACACGTCCTGCTCGGGGGCAATCAGGGCTATGAATAGGTCTTATGAGTGCACACAGAGACAGTGAAAGCCTTCAAGCTGACTGACTGGCAGCAAAACACAAACACTAGTGCATTAACATAATACCGCCTGCTCGGATTCCTTCATCGCCACACAATTATGACTAGGGCCGGTAAATGAATCTGCATGCCACTTGCTCAGCCTCATAGATATGCAGATGTTATGATCCAGAGGTTCTCATATTTTCCGCTCAGGGGAGAAAGCCGTTGACCTTTTCCCTCCCTGCATGTGTCACCGCAAATAACAACAAAGCAGCAGCTTGGCAGAGAGGCACTGCAGCCCAGACATCATCATTCAGGTTACATACAAGGGGGGGATCATGGAGGGATTCATGGCACATAAACACTAGCAGCCTGTGGTGATGCTAAGAATATAAAAGTGGGTTTGCATGATGCCTGAAGGCCACAATGCTATTACACATAATAAAGAACATTATTTTATAATGTAATATTAGAAAACTTGGCAACTAGATTTGTAAATATCTAGTTGGAATTTATGTAAATTGCCTCAGACACAACTGTGTCAACAGTAATATTCTTTAAATATCCTACACAGCTGATTTATGTCTGGGCCTTGCATAGCACAGGTCTTAGCGAAGCTATTCCTGAGGCTCTGGGACTTTAACAATAGGAGACACCATCTACAAATGGAGAAGAATAATGGAGAAGAATATAAAGTACCATCATGAGTTTCTCAAAATGGATGAAGATTAAGTAAAAATAAGGATTTACAGAAACAAGGTAAACCAAAAACACAGGAGCAGGCGACAGAAGTAAAAACAGTGGACATCAAACTTGAATGAACAGTCTGAACAACACTAACAGGAGAATAAGCCCTAAGGGTTGGACCCAAGGAAGAATGCTGTGAGCCAGAGCGACTCCAAACAAAAGCTGCAACTTCAGCCACAGCGGAACTGGAATGAGACCAAACCTGACCTTACGGAGGAAAACAAGAGTCCACAGTCCATGTGAAGCCCACTGAGGCGAGACAGAGCAGACCAGGGACAGGACGCCTCAGAGACAACGGAGCCGTGGGCCGCGGCGACAGGAACCACAGGTTACTCCTCAGGAACCGTTACGCCACCGCGCGGCGCAGGAAGTCACAGGAGAAAACGCAGGCGAGGAACGGCGGGCGCCGCTCCCGTGATAAAACTCATTTATTACCACGCCGCCGTCTGACAGACAGCATCCCTGGGAGAGCGTCGAGGTGAGAACCAGTGCGAGCCACGAAGGACGTTGAGGCTCGTCTGAATGCAGCCACAACCAGTCTGTGTTGAAGCAGACGGAACAGGATCATTCCCATGGTAGTTTACTGATTAGGAGGCCTTTGAATCCTAATCCTCTCCTCTATGCATATATTAATATAACGTACACCCAGAGTTACTGGGAGCACTGCATGAGGCATTCAGGCTCCAGAGCAGAGTGGGAGGTCAAACATAGACTTGATGCCTGTATGTGGGCTACTGCACCTTTTACAGTCTCATCCTGGCAGCGCCGCTTGTTTTCTAAGCGTACGCTGTTCTCTCCAGTTTGTTTGGTGACATGTTATAAGGAGGCACATAGTAACCAAGTGTAGGAAGCTCAGTGTGAGAGCGACGCGAGGGCCTAATGATCATCAGGGTAGAGTTACTCTAATAGAAGCTGCGTCTGAACAGTGTGAGTCACCGCAATGCCACGATGAAAGGTAGGGATGCTTAATTATACAAAGAGGTGTGTGTGTGTGTGTGTGTGTGTGTGTGTGTGTGTGTGTGTGTGTGTGTGTGTGTGTGTGTGTGTGTGTGTGTGTGTGTGTGTGTGTGTGTGTGTGTGTGTGTTGGGGGGCGGGGGGTGAGTTGGGTGAGAGCTCGGCGCCTGTTACACAGCACGTCGCACGCCTTCCTGGGAGCTTTCCGCCTGCTTTGATTCCTGACACTGCAAGATGCCAGCGAGAGCCTGCCATCAGGAGCGAGAGAAAGAGAGAGAGAGAGAGAGAGAGAAAGAGAGAGAGAGAGAGAGAGAGAGAGGGCGAGCTGGGAGAGGAGAGAAAGCAGAGAACAAAAAATACCTCATGGCTACTTAAGAACAATGCTAACATTGATCTAAGCCACGACTTTGCTTCGTAACTTGACTCTCGCGGCTTCGGGAACGTTTAACTGACAATTTAATGTCTGATGGACACTCCTGGTCTGACTAACGAGCTTCCCATCAGCCCCGGCTGGCGCTCGCGCGGTGTTCATGCGTCGGCGTGTAGGCCGGTCCTCCGGTGGCGATGGAGGCACGCGAGGCTGAGCCGAGGCGGCGGCGCAGGCTGATTCCCCCCTCTGGCGCTGTTGGTTCTGCATGATTATTTAACAGGAGCAACTGGAAGTGGTTGACATGGTTTCATGGGCTTTGAGCAGTGCACACTCCTCAATTATGGATGGGAGACATGACGCGGGGACTGCTGTCGCTCGCTCCCAGAGACAGACGCGAGAGGCTGAGAGGAAGGAGTCATTCTGTCCTCCTCCGGCGGGAAGATGGGGGACGTACACAAATACACACACAAACTGTACTGTACATGTGAGCACACACACAAAGGCCCTTTCCTTCATCTTGTTAAATTAAATATGCCCTGAAAATGACGGGAGGGGTGGTGTAATGAGGAAATTATTCACAATCCTTGACATGCTTTAAATCAGATTATATTCCTGCCTAGCCCAGTCTAAAGACACAGACCGATCCATTTCTTGCTTAAGGCACACCGCCTACACACACACACACATACACACACACACTGAGAGGTATAGAAAAGCTCATCAGCATCCATCTCCGTTAGAGACAGGGGAGTGTAGAAAGGTGAATTATCCACAGCCCTTTTTTTTCGCGTGGCTGGATGGAAAGTGGGCTTGGACCTGCTGCCATCTCGGAGAATCATTACAGCCGAGCCCGGAGGGAGTCGTGCCGCCAGGGGAGGAGACGCGCCAAAGAAGCGAGGTTCCCTAAAACCCAGGCCTCTAATGAAATGCATATTAAGCAGCTGAGAGGGAGGGAGACCGACCAACCCCCCCCCCCCCCTTCAGCTGCCCATTTGCCTACACATACATTCAGAGGAAACAGACGTTCTATTGTTTAGCACTGAGGGCTCTCATGCTAAGAGACACGTCACATCCTCCTGTTGCACCCTGCAATTATGTGATAATGAGCCCGTCGCGCGTTTTGAGTCCGCGTGGAGTGGACGGTTGGAGCGGCTCTATGCGTGGACGGAAGCTTGGTGAATTCAGAGGAACCTCAACCCACAGCTGACAGGAATCCAGATCACACTCTGCCGCCCATGCTATGGCGTCATTCCATCAGGTGACCTTGCAAGCAAGCGTCACACGTGTTCTACGGTGATGTATGTTGATGGAGGGCAGCGACTGTAAGGAGATGTGGTGGGTCGCACTGGGTTAAAGCCCACAGCATGCACGCACGCACACACACACACACACACACACACACACACACACACACACACACACACACACACACACACACACACACACACACACACACCTGATTCACTCCTTTTTGCTTTCTCATTTCCAAACACACGCCGACTTCGTGTGCAGCGTGCATTCCTTCACACAACCAGTCGACCCACGATCGGTTACTGATGCATCCCAACCAGCGATTCGTCTTATAATAAATAGACAAAGTAGCTCTTATCTCTGGGAGAGAGGAGCGTGGATGTCTAGCATCATGCCAGGCAGTGTTTTCCAGGGCCCGCAGCATCCGTCTGTGTTTGTCCCTGAGGACGGAGGAGGAGAGATGGGCTGAGCTGTTATATCAGTGATATCTACCGCCACAGCTAAGGCCAAGGGCAACAGCAACAATTATGATGGGGAGAAAATGGCAGAGACTGATGGAACACGCACAGAATGGGAAAGAACAGAGAAAGAAAAATGGCAGATATTTAATATGAACGATTCGACCCTTCATCAGATGAATGGCTGTTATTGAATGCTCTCTCTCTCTCTCTCTGTATATATCTATATATTTATATTTATATATATTCTTATTATGAGTGAACTACAAGTGACTGGGGAGAGATCACGGACGCGTGGAGACCTTGGCCCTGCAGAGCATCTGCACAGCATCTGCAGCGCTGCACACTGGAAGCTGTCTTCTGTAATTGGCTTTGGGCAATCAGAGATTATCTGTTTGATGACCGGCAAGAACAAATGATATGCATCCTACTGGCATTAGCACGAAGCAGCTCAAAGAGAATGAAGTACGGGTGTGTGTGTGTGTGGGGGGGGGGGTAGGTTTCCAGTGTGAATGAGGCAGAAGTAATCAGAGGGTTAATATCTCCCCCACATACTGTACAGGGTGAGTGACACCAGGGATCCACAGGCAATCAAGGTCCCAAGTGAAGTTAAGGAAGATGCAGCAGCTAAATGCTCCACTTATCATCTGTGCGTTCACTGGCAACCAATTAAGTGAAGCCTGGTTCGTGCTGTTCAGGTAAAAGGCGTCTGGTGACAGAACGGAAGACGGAAGAACAGCGTCAGGGTTTAACTCCTGACGCTGTTCTTCCGTGGGCAGAGGTGTCAGACGGATGCGCATCCTCCGCATTTCTGCACCGCATCCATCCACTGCAGTAATTAAACACAGCCTGCAAGCGCGCACAGGCATCCGCGCACATCCACGCGTGCGCTAATTGCAGGGGGAGGCATCCCACTCATTATAGGCCGAGTTAAAGCAATCAATGGAAACTAGAGACCAGGAGAGAGGAATTCCTTCACGGCCCGATCCCCTCTATAAAGACCACACACTGCCTCAGCTATAAGCGAGCTGACCAAGGTTTGCTGCACAATCACCCGCTAATCACCTTCACAGTCCGCTAATGGAGCGCTTTAGTAGAGACGCAAACACCCTCCAGCCAGTGGCCTCCGTTCACAGAGCGCTTCAAGCCCCTTTATACCGCAGAATTATGTTCCTCTGCGCGCCAGCGGCCGCTCCTTGGCCGACACCGGCGGCTGCTCACACCCGCGAGGCATTTCCCGCTCCGCTGAGTTTATCCTCAACCCAAACACGCGCGACCACCCGACGGACTCCGAGCGTCAAAAGTCGCGGAAAGGCCGCGCGTGGCAGGTGGGGTAAAGCTTTCCGTTTGCGGGTTTATTAGCGCTGGTCCAGAGGAGGAGAGGGCAGCGGGCGAGGGTGACGTCACACGCCATCAATTAGAACAAATAACATCCCTCCTTACTCTGTACAGCTCTTTAATGGTGGACTGCGTTGCATGCATACAGGTGAACTGCTCACAGCCCCTAAAGTGCTGCTCACCGACGCCGGGAGTCTGCGCCAACGCCACAGTGACAAAACAATTACACACAGCGGCAACAAGGTGCGGGCGGAGACGCGCATCCGCGGTGAGTGAGTAATGCACTGGCCTAGATCCAGGCTGCACGCATCGATCAGATTGACAACTGAGAGCCGGGCCGCGGCCGATAAGGCTGTTTATTTCTACAGCAGCTGGCTGAAGCCCGTATATTAAAGTACGATGAAAGAGAAAAGGACAAGTGCGTGGCGGCGCCTGTGGCATTAGAGCAAAGTGACGCGAACGGGCCCGGGGTGAGAAGAGGTGGGGGGGGGGGGGGGGGTACATGGTCTGGGTAGGCAGGGGTCACACTGAAGATAGGCTGTTCTCCTTGGTGGCCACAGGCTTAGTGCGATGATGTACAAAGGGCTCGGCACCAGTGTTTGTGGACATAGATGATACTATTCTCCAGTGTGTTCCACTCAGTGAGCAGCAGCAGCAGCAGCAGCAGGGTGTTCCCAGGACTCGCCTCCTGCCATTGCTTATCACACAGCGCCACCTGCTGGGGGGAAATGAAAGCGGCGCTGTCCCTGCAGCTCCTTGTGATGCAGGGAGCACAGGTGGAAGCCCGGGGTCACATTCCACACATTGTGTGGTCTGTTTGTGGTTTACTCAGGATTTTACCAACAACAGAAATAAACCTGCAGATACAAGATGAAATTGTAGTAAATAAATAATAAATGTAGTTGTGAAGACAAATGTTTAAACTGTCATGCTTGAAAAACCTACACAACCCTAAAGCCCCCTCCCCCCCCCACACACACACACACAAACCACCAGAACGATTCTGACGTTGTAGACATACTGTATGAACATATATAATAAATGACAACACCACAGCTTTTTGTTTTCAATAGCTAAAAGAATGAAGGCGCTGCAACATGTAACAATGCTGATGAGAGAAAACCACAGCACCCGTTGTTTACATATAATATGTGTGTTCATTTCTAAATTATCATTTAGGATAAACATGGATAAATAATATCACATCAGCTGTTTGCTTAGAGGAACATAAATCCTTCTACACTACATCAGAACCAGCTGAAGGTGTCAGAACCCCCTAGTACTGGGTGAATGTGCGCAGCAGGACCAGCCCACTGCCACTGCTCTGTAACAGTGTGTTAGTGAGAAACAGTCAGGGACAGGAATACTGGTTACACTGATGTAAAGTGTGTTGGAGCCTCTTTGTCAAGCATCCTGATCGGCCTCCAAGCCACTGATGTACTGGTATTAAAACAAACATCAGTAATTTAAGGCAAATACTCACTGGTTCAACTGGTTCATTTCAGGTAATCAGACACCCAGAATTCAGGGTCAGTCGAAAGTCGAATTACAGCTAAACAGGTAGGTCCTCCAACACTCACAAACATACACTACATAACAGATTCTCAGGACTCATGCTTTCATTAAAGGCCATGTTAAGCTTCTGCATGCTGCTTCTTTTTTTGTAACGACACCACAACTAAGCAGTGTATATAGGTGGTGCAGAAAGCTCTGAACAGAGTGGTCTTCACAGATACTGAGCAACCCCTAAATTTATGAACAGCATGTTTGCTTGCACATATAGTGTAATTCATTTTGAGAATTAAGAAAAAATATTATATTTCAGTCCAGTAAGGACAATGAAATACTGAAAGAAGCAGGGCTTAAAGCAAAAGAATGTCTGTTCACCGCACTTAGTTCAGCATGCACTGCTTAGCTGTCCATCAAGTGGCACGTGCAACATTGGATTAATGTTACAGAAAAACAAGGCTCAATATAGTTGATGAGGATTGCTTTTAGAGACCACAGGCTAAGACCAGACAGCGCTACCACAGTGTCTCCAGCTCCAGTAAGACATCAGAGCAGGCAGCAGCTGGCATCGTGTACGGCACTGAGAGGGGAGAAAGATGATGGGGGAACACACAGAGTCTGCCACAATCAATGTCAGGTCACTGCTCTTCTTATCTGCTCTCTGGTGAGCGCCATTCATCTTGGCAGATAGCAATTTATGTGTCAAGTTAACCTCCCTTCGCAGACGGCTGCCATGTCCTCACACTGGCTGTGTAATTCCACTGACACTTCTATAGTGCAATAACAGAATTACAGCGCACACAGACATACATTAACCTCCTTTTACCACGGCGTCTGCTTTGCTCCTCAGCCCATTCACAAGGACTCGGCCTCCCTGCTGTGATAAGCTTTACTTGCTGAGGAAAGCAATGTAAAACAACCTCAACCTGTGGCTGAGTCACTATCATTCATGCTGCTTATATATAGTGATGTGCACAAAGATCACAGTAATCAAAAGCAAGTAGTTAAGCTGCAGAGTGCCTCTATAATTATACACTTGAACACTTCATGTTCACAGCTAGAAAAACTGTCATTCATATAAATTGCAGAATATTGATCATCCTTAGTTTAATACACCAGTATAACGATAGAAAACCTTCTGTACCTTCTGATTGGACCACTCTCATAAAACGTAATACAAACAGTGACATAGGTGACATTTACTTAAATTAAGGCAATTTCTCACTGTTAGTAATAAAGCTGTGAAATTTTGGATATGTCTCATGTTGAGCCGTATAAACTTGCCTAAGGAAGCTGAGCTGCCAGAGTCTATCACGTGTATTTGTTGATGGATTGATCGGTTGGTTGTTTTACAACTTTGTGTATATGTTGCGTGTTGTCACGCTTTTATTGTCTGTATGAATACATTTATTTTTATTCTCTTTTCATTTTCTAATTCTGTACAGTTAGAAGTAGATGCTAATACACGTTCAGCATTGTAAACTTTTATTTTGTAATATTAATTTACATAATATTTTGAAGAGGATTCTACAATTGTATATTCTACATTGTCCCTTTTAGGTATTTCAATGTAAAAACAGTCCGCTGGATGGCGGTGTTGACTCACGTTACACGTGGAAAACAGTAAACGCGCACAGAAGAAGCTGGTGACGTCTGCTGACGTAAGCACCGTCAATATGCGCGAACGAGCAGTTTATGGCTTATCCTGATAGCGAACACTGTTTTGTTTTCGGTTTTGCTTTGTTTTCGTTCTTCTTGGTAACGTGGGCGTTGTATTAAATGGGGAACGGGAGCTTACCATGAAACTCCGGGTGCAAGTTGACAGGTGAGCGAGAGGTCGGACGCGGGTTTGGCCTGATAGCTAACGTCAGTTAGCAGTAAGTGCTAGCAGTTGTGTGCAGGAAGCCGCCAGCTGCTTGTCACATACGTGTCAGTTTCTGTCTCTACTCTGTCGTATTAAATTTACAGATGTGATTGGCGCTTAAGTAGAGCTAACATCAATCCTCAAAACAAAAGACCACCAGGATCAGTAGAGGTTAATTCAACCAAATTAACTTAAGAACATTAGGTTAACCTGAGCTAATCTAACTATGATCTGTGTTAACTACTTGATCAAACAGCCACAATAATGTCAAGTTTTATTGGTGTGACATCATTTGAAAAATCTATCTATTCATTTGTATTTATGTTATTCTAGGGAATTGTGCAAACCTTCATTGCCGTTTAAAGCTTTTGTCCTTTGTGTGATAGGACTGATTCCAGCAGAGCACTGAAACTGAGGGAGTCTCCCACTGTGATGCAGCCTAACTCGAGTGACCGGGGGAATCATGCAGGAAATGGTTTGTCACTAACTCTGCAACCAGAGCTTGTCACCAGAACACCGGGCCCTGGTGCCGCCGCTGCTAATCCTGACAACAGTGAGGTGTGTGTACCCATGACAAGCACATCAGGGGAGACCGGTGGAGGCACATCCACCAGGAGGTCTAGAGTCAACTCCCACTCCCACAGCCACTCCCACTCCCACTCGCATTCACACGGACTCAATCGGGGATTGCACCGCTCCAGTTCAGAACCAGAGCTTGAGTCGCCTGACTCTGATCTGGACTCTGGAGAGCCCAGCAGCTCCTTGACTGAACTGCGCTGTATCTTCCGCTGGCTCCAAAAGAGCCTTCCTTTCCTTGCCATACTGTGTTCTAAACTGGTCGTCCAACATGCTCTCGGTGAGTACTGTGTTTGTGGAAGACACTTTTGCGACACTGAACATACCTCAGCCTGTGTGTTTCTCGTCATCAGGTCTGGCAGTTGGAGTTGGCCTCTTTACTACATTTTTGTATATGAATAAAAGCATTCAGGCTCAGGTCTTTCTTCAGGTAAACACGCATCACTGATTCAAGTGCACTGGATCCTGGCTGTTGGACTAAATGTTTGTGTGTGTGCATCCTCAGGACCGTCACTCAAAGCTGCACTGTGTGTGGCTGCTACTCTTCCTGACCTCGTCCACTCTTCTGCTTTACTACACATTTGGCACTGAAACACTTTACCTCTGGTAAGCCTTAAGTAACTACCTTTAATTGTGTTGGTGAAGGCTGTGTGCTTGTTCACTGTCATCAACTGCTGAGCGAGTGGCATAACTACATATTCCTAGTTTACAAAATAGAATGTAATAGGCATAAATAAAAAACTGAGTGGATGGCTCCAAAAATGTAATCGGGCTACTTGCTGAAGTGAAGAAAGCCTCTTTAATTTTAAATGGATGCTGACAGTGTTAATAAGGGTATTTCAGTACTTTCACTTTATAAGCAGCTAAACCTGGAAAGTGGAATGTGACAAAGTTAACCTCAGTGTTTGCCTTCTTCTAGCCTCATTTTGCTCAACCCAACCATTGAGATGCTGGGTTTTTGGGAGGTGCTATGGGCAGTAGGCATCACCAACTTTATTATAAAGTTTCTCTTTATGGGGATTAAGTGCCTTATTCTTCTGCTGCCACCTTCATTGGTGTCTTTCAAAACCCAGGTAAGACTTTACACCGCTTAAGACATATACTACTGCTTTTTCTTGGAGTTGGTTCAGCCGTTCTCTACTTTGTCTTCATGTCTCTAGGGGAGGTGGCTGATGCTGACTGAGGAGGTGGGTCAGGTCCACCAATCTATAGCTCCTGCTTCACTGTGGTTCCGTTACCTGGTCTCCTACCAGGAGGCTGACGGCCTCTCTGGGCTCACAGTGGGGGTCCTGCTAGCTTTACTCTACCTCATACTAAAGGTTTGATAAAAATTATCAATGACTAATTGATAATCTTGGCTCAAGTTGACATTTTTATCTTTGATATCTATGATTCTTTTCTCCCACAGCTTTTAGGATTGTACAGACAGTGGACATCTTTAATGAAAACTGTAGGGGTGGTTTTGAGGGGTGAGGTCAGTGGTAAACAACTTTTTTTTTTTTTTTTAAATAGTCTGCTCACACTCTATAAAGAGCTGTAATCAGAGATATTGTGTTTTTGTTCCTCAGCATACAGGTATAGCAGCTACTAGGAGTCAGTGCAGTGAGGCTGGAGGTGTCTGCCCCATCTGTCAAGGAGAGTACAGGGAGCCTCGGGTTCTCCTCTGTCAGGTAACAACCCATCAAAGCTTGTCGTACCATAAGGACATAAGATGCCCCAATCATTCTCCCATCCTACTTGAAAATAACCGACATGCTTTATTCATTCACGTGACTTGCTGTTGCTTCTCTACTGTGCAGCACATATTCTGTGACCAGTGCATTGCCCTGTGGTTCAATCGGGAGAAGAGCTGCCCTCTGTGTCGTACAGTGATCACAGAGAAGGTCTACAAATGGAGGGATGGAGCCACATCTCCTCACCTGCAGATTTACTGACTGGGGACAGCTTTGTATTACTGGTACAGATATTACTGTTTTGTTTTTTTGCCCCACTAATATTATTGTACACACTGTTAAACAGCCCAAGGCAGTGGCCCTTTGGGTATTTAACTTGCACATACAGTAAATGTAACTCTGGCTTCTTTACCAGATCATTCCTACTCGTCACCATCAACTGAAAGTTGATTTAATTTTTAAAAGTTCTGTGCCCTTGATCTTTAGAATTTTTGTTTGTCCTATGTTTTGCTGTTGTTTTTTCCTTCTGTTTCTCCTAGGTATAAAAACATCAAAGAAATATTAAGTATTATAAACTAAATCTTCCTTTGATACGATTAAACAAACATGCAGCATATGACCCTTTTCTTACCAAGTATTTTTATATTTGTGGGAGCGAGTCTTGACGCTGCAGTTGGCAGTAAGAGGTAAGGAGCTGTATAAGTTCAGCAGTTAGCAGATCTTTGCCTGCGTGCACCCACACACTGAACACAGACAGACAGGCTGACGGGGGGTGATTCCTTCAGAGTTAAGTTTGCTGACTATATTTTCATGACAGTTAAAGGATGCAACTGATCTTTTATTCAAATTGAGTTACACAAATTATTTTTCTATAGAGGGTGATATAAGCTGATTTTTGTAAAAGCCAAAGACGGAGAATCCTTTCTTACCGTGTGATCACCATGTACGTTTTTATCCATTCACACTGAAACCCTCAAAATAAAGATCTATGTTTGAATGATGTCTAGCTTGTTTTTATTGTCTTAAACATTATTTTAGTACACTTTGGATTGTTTAGATTTTTTTGACTACTTTACCATCTAGTTTAATTAATACTGCTCATAAGAACCCGTTGTTGTATACATTTTCTTTATTATGTACATGATACATATTCATGTTCCCCATTTGAAGGAACATATGTAGAAGTGACAAACCAAACACTAGTCACTCAACCATCGTTTCCCTACCTGAAGTACGGTGAATAATATGGTGTGTGGATGGTGGGTCATAAGAAAACCTGAACAAAAGGAGTCAAAGTCAACCTCATGCAGCCTTGCGTTAAACACTGCAAAAAAAAAATAAAGTTCAAGTTTTTAGAAAGGAAGGTTTAAGGTATCAAAACATTTTTTGGAAAAGAATATGCACACAAATACTGGAAAATGTTTCATTCAGCATCCTCAATTTTGGAATTCAAAAAGCTGCATCTGAGGTTTACTGAGTTCTATGTTCTATGGAAATAATATCTAACGCCATACACTTACCATTATGAACCAAGACATAATGTCCAATCACATTCTGCTGTCATATGTAAATAATACTACATAATAAATACCTAGTTTGCATAGAGTGAACAATACAGTGAAAACACAATGGCACTTAAAATAAATAAAATTTAAAAAAAAAAACCTTTGAGCAGTAAAAATAGAAGACAAACAAACATCTGTTTTACCAGAATGGTAGATAAAGATCATTTGACCTCTGCAGCTGCTACACAAGCTTCACATCATCATTTGGAAGTAAAGCAGATATGAAGAAATGTGAAGCACAATACTAAAAAAAAAAATTACTGTTCAGAATGTGTACCAGCAAAAAAAATCATTTGATTCATTGAAACAGTGCAAGAAACATCATGGAGCCATTCAAACAAACCCTTTTTTTCATTCACTGTCACAGGAATCTGTCTGTTGGGTCAGTTTCAGGGTGAACTACTGCAGAGGCTCATCCTGCAGATTCAACATCACAACCAGCTTGAATGCGTTTCAAATAAATATGGACAATCTCCCAACACTGAGCCCTGTAAGCACAAGAATAGCCCTGAACAGGCAAAAGAGTGGTTTCAGTTGGGTTAAGCGTATTTTGGGTCAGCATGTGTGTTGGTCTCCAAGCGTGACAGTGACAATGAGGCTGCATGAGTAGAAGAGGTAAAAATAATAGTGCAGGGCTCATCAGAAGGAACTAAATGACAAATTTAAACAAGGCAATAAAGTCTGCTTACATTCAACACAAGGAAATGCAACAGTGCTAGACAGGCCACCTACAGAAATAACCCAGCTGGGCTAAAGAAAGCAGTGTGAGTATTTGGTATTGATCGTGGCGGAAGTGATGCTTTTATCTAAAGCTTCACTCCGGCCTTTTTATAGCTGCTGAAGTCGTGATCTGGCTCCTCCCCACACCCTCCAGCGACAAAGGCAATGGAATCCAACATAAAAGGAATGCTGTGTTCACAATGGAAGTGTAAAGTAAGTAAGTAAGTAAGTAAAGTAAGTCGACATACTGACAGTGTGGCCTTTGGGTTATTATCATAGGATGATTTTTAAACAAACAGTAGCCAGGCACGTTGAGGGAGAAGGAAACTTCGAATTCTTGCTTTGATGGAGGCAGGTATTCAGAGACACTCAAAGAAACGTCATTCAAACTTGAGAATGAGAGAGCACCAATAACTTCTATGGTAATGCCAGTTACCGTAGCCACCTGGAGTAAATCGAGTTTCACGCCTCTGACCAGCTGCGTGTGCACCGTGGGCAGCTGTAGGAGGCCAAGGAGGTTATGAGTCCAGAGACAAGACCACTTTGGACTCCAAGGAGGAAAAGGCGTGGTTCCAAGAGCTGGTGATCGCGATCGAAGGGAAAGATAATGTTCTACAAGTCTCATAAAAAAAAGTGAACTGAAGAGGAATTGGAAGAATCCTAGTGTTTGTAGGCAAGACAAAAGGTCATAGGTTCATTCGTAGATGCTCAGGCCGCTTAGAGTTCAGGGGGTAGACCTGCTTTTTGTATGGCCCGGCGTGGATTCCTGACGGGTGCCTGATAGGAAGTGGGGCAGACGCCTCGGAGGTGTTGCTGCTACTTGTGTCCATTTGCTCCACTGACACGTCCATGGGTTGTTCTCCTGAGCTTCCGCAGCCCACCAGCATGGGCACCCGGGGCCAACAGTCCCCTCCTGCAAACTTCACTGGACTAGAGGAGAGGCAGATCCGACAGGTTAACTTGTTCCAATAATGCAAGGTTTTAAAGGACAGACAGTTCACAGCTATGAGAAAAACAAAAATACCCCCAACTTCAGCTTGAAAAACACTGGAGTATAAGAACATCACTCCAGATTTTCTCTGACAAGCATATATTTCAAATTAGACTCAAACTTATTTTCCACAACTCATTTGGCCAATAATAAATGTGATGATGAGTTCTTTTCAGAGAATTCCTCTTGCGCCACTGCAAAGAGACTTATTTACACTTCTAATGGTGATTTATTTAGGCTGAGCAGGCTACTTCTGCAAAGTCAGCAAGTGAGTCAGCAAAGTGGGGCAGAAATCTGCAAATGCGATTTCTTGGAAGCGGGGACAAAAACAAGTTGTTGTTACCTCACAGGTGTCCTTGGGCTTTCAGGGAACTTCCGCGGTGAGCGGACCTTTGGCTCGAAGGAGAACTTCTCCTTAACGTTCTCGAGCACAGACGGCGCTACGTATGTGAAACCCTGGGGAAGGGGCGGGAGACAAAAACACAGAGATCTGAGTCCATCTTTCTGTAAAAACAACCCACAACTGATGATGAGCAATGAAACGCAGAGTAAACCATATCATGCAATGTGGTGGAACAGTGAGTGATGCTTCCAGGAAAAGCTACAGGACGAGGCCAGATGGGATGTATTAACTTATTCTCGTAAGTCCTGCTTGTTCTGAAGAAAATAAAGAAAACATGATGTCCAGAGTGGGTCTGTTTGAATGTGGGCTTGTAGACTGCACACAAACTGTTGTGCCAGTTATATTATAAAACCCTCCATCTTTATCATATATTCATGAAATACTAACTTCTGACTGGCATTGAGCTACAGGTAGTGAGTCACATTATTTACCTCATGTAACCCATCAACAGATAATGAACTCAAAAAGACCCCTTTACTAGGAGGTAAACAAGTAGGTCCTCACCAGGAAGACTTGATTGGCACTTTCGCTGAGTGTGGAGTCATCGGGGCTGTCCACTGGAGTCTGGCTGGTGAACTTGGAGTCAAACTGGCTCACGTCGTCGGCTGATTGCTGCCAAAACAAGCAGGTCATTCATGCGGGTTCTCCAGGTAACGGAGGACGCTGCTGAGTAAGACAAACTCACCAGGAAAGGTTTGAACGGAGGCTCTACTCTGCGAGCAAGGAGGTCATCCCAGTTTATATGTCGGAAGAATGGGTGAGCCTGCAAAAGATAACGGAGGCGGGGTTTCAGGCTTCGTTTCCAAAACGCGCTTCCTCATTCGTGTCGATGTGTCAGATCCAGTGAAGTGTTTGTACCTGAACTTCAGCAGCATCTCCTGGTCCAGCCCCGAGTCGCAGCGAGGCGTTTCGTTTCAGCAGCTGCAACAAAAAGCTTAAGGGCTCTTATTTTGCCTCCTAAAACATGTTGTGCATGTGGGGTGTAGGAAGGATGCTGCTGCTGACCTTTTTCAGAAGGTCCCTGGCTTCTTGTGTGAGGTAAGGTGGAAGGCTAAGTTTGCATTTCAAGATTTTGTCGATGGTCTTCTTCCGGTTTTCACCAGTAAATGGAGGCTTTGAAAGAGTAGGAAACAGGTCAGCTGACGCCTTCCTCCTGTGCATGATCCCGTTTTTGTGATCAGCTTGAATATAGCAAGCACTTACTGCGCCTGTTAGCATGTCATACATGAGGGCCCCAAGGCTCCACCAGTCCACGGCTCGGTTATGTCCACTCCTCATCAGTATTTCTGGAGCCCTGGAAATGAAGAGCAGAGAGACAACACAGTGTGAGCCATTCACCTGTTCACAGGTCCACAACATCATTCAAAATCAAGATGACTGGATGACTGACATGTATTCAATTGTGCCACAGAAAGTGTGGGTGACTGTTCCATCGTGGATGGATTCTTTGCACAGACCAAAGTCTGTCAACTTCACATGACCTGGGTAGAAACAAGGAAAAACCTGATCTGAAACCAAAGTTTAACACAAGGACAGAACATCTATGTAGGACCATAATCTGCTTTTTGGAAGGAAGACTTTAGTTTTAAGGACCATTATTGTTGAGCATGATGTTCTCGGGCTTCAGGTCTCTATAAATGATGCCTTTCTGGTGCAGGTGACCCAGAGCCATCGAGATCTCAGCCAGGTAGAAGCTGTCAACACAGACAAGCAGGTCAAGTCAACAAGTGCATCTGTTTTCCCATAACGTGTCACAGATGATGTAAAAAAGAAAATTACATATGTGGGTGACATCATACACAACCTAGTTACCCTGTGTGATCTGCAGTCAGGGTGTTACTCTGATACTACTGCAAACCCTCATTTATTCAGCAGCCTGGTTTGCATAATGGCTATTTTCTTTTACAGGCTGTGTTTAAGAAACAGAACAACATGTGCTGCAAGTTTGTCTGTCTTCCAAGAGTCACATATCTGCCCGTTTCCACAAAAGCAAATGTTCCCACTTCAAATCACCAGTGAGTCTTTTCAGCCCTTTTCTGAATGCCTGTGTCCTGAGAGGCATTTGTTTAATTGTTAGCTTGCCAGTCTACCAGAGACAACGTACAGTACTGACGTGAGGACATAATAAAACAACCATGTTAACTAAACACTGGGGGATTTCCAATACTGTTGTTATTTGGGGCTGATTTCTTTCAGTAAATACTGAGTCCATCAGGAAGAAAGATTGGTACAGTGTGTTGCTGAAGGACATGTGATCAAAGCACCAACCAAAGGTCGCCAGACTGACTCACCATGCTGTATCTTCCATAAAAATGCCCTCTCGTTCCAGCTGCATAAACAACTCTCCTCCTGCAGGAAGCGTGTGAAATGTATCAGTCAACTGTCACGTTGAAATGGAGACTCAAATGTCATTGTGTTGTAAACTAAATGTGTGACAGTGAGGAGTGATGACATATGTTCTACTGCTGTTGTGTGGCCGCACCGCTCAGATACTCGAGGATGAGGTACAACTTCCCCCCGGTCTGAAAGGCGTAGATGAGGTCCACGATGAAGGGATGCTTCACCTCCTCTAGGATGTTCCTCTCAGCTTTGGTGTGCGCCGTGTCCTTTGCGTTACGCACAATCATAGCCTGGCAAATGGCAGAAAACAGCAAGAAATAAATGGAAGACTCTTCATCAGCCGCAAAGGCAGAGCAGAAATTTGGAAATCACGTTTGTAGCTACTGGATCAACAGCTAAACCAATAAACAAAAGCTGGGTTTTCAGGACTAGTAACCAGATTGATGTCAGCTGTGGACGAGAGGCCTAACTGAACGGAAACACACTCTTTGGGTGGTCTGAACCTCTGAGCTGCAGGTTTAAAACACAAGCTCAGACATCAACTGAGCAATCATATCCCCATAGATGTAGCCAACGTGTACGTTCTTACATATGGATTAGATCACGCTAGGACACACTACTCTGTATGTGCAGTAGGGGGCAGCTAGGCTCATGTTTTATCATCATCATCATCATCACTGAAATTGTCCTCTCTTAAAAACAACATAACCTTCAAACACAGAAAGGCAGAAACCGCTCACCTTCTTCAAAACTTTCATAGCAAATATTTTCCCTGAAGTGGCTCCAGACACCTTTCGAACTTGAAATACCTGTAAAAACGATTTTTTTCACAGACAATTATTATTATTATTATTATTAGAATATTATATTACAAAAAGTAATTAGAAAGCCTTTATTGTTCATCATCAATGTATTTACAATGTAATGAGGAAAACATTTTTTAACTCCCTTAAAGACCTGCAGACACACTTTACTCTCCTTTTTGTGTTGACTGAATGACTCATCTATGGTCTGATAAATTACACTCTGTCATACACGGACATTTGTGGCAAATGCAGGAGACATTTTTAGATGTGACTACGAATTAACAAAAGTCACATGTTTGACATTAACAAAAAGTACCGTTGATGCAAAGATCTTTCAAAAAGAGTGTTTCAATGTCATGGACAGAAATAGGAAAAAACTGTGCCTTAGTCACTAACAAAACCACTTATAGAAAAAAAATACTGTGTTCTTGCCAAGTCCAAATCTTTCAAAACACCTATGACTTGCACTTTCTTTGTCATGCTCATTAAAAAAGAAACCTTTCTCGGAAGTAATGTTATAATAACATAGTGGTAACTAACTGCGAATCACAGGATCAAGTGTTTTAAACATTTAATGGTCTTTAGATTAGACACTAATAAAGCAGGTAATTATAGTTATGTTTCATTCTGGGTAAAAATAGTTCCAGGACCAGATGGCAAAGTTACTCACAGCCAAAATTTTCCCAACAATTTTAAACTACGAGCAATGTCCTCCCACACACATTGACGATGCAAATGCAGTCCCCCAAAATAATGTGGTGCTTCCCACAATTATATATGCATAAAACACATTGACATGTGCATAACGGTCTGACTCTGAAGCGTATGATCAATAAAAGGACTGGTCTCACCTTTCCATAGCCACCTTTACCCAAAACCTTCAACAGCTCAAAACACTCCGGTCTGATCTGCTCCGTTCCCTTGTTCACGTTGTTTTCTGAGATCTCAAACTTCTCACAGTCGTCCATGTTACTGATTTAAAAAAAAATGACAAGAAAAGACGTGTTCAAGACAGTTTACAACTTTCAAGACACAACCACAGTTATCAATAGGTGACGGAGGCATTGAGGTCCTGGCTGTACTGAGGCTCCTGGCAGTCAGACAGCTGTGTAGTTTGAGATGGTTCACTCAAATGCACCCAGATCAGTGTGAAGAAGGCCAGTATACTGTGACCCTGTATTAGGTCCATTATATATGGATGGACAATAAAGAAAGGCAAAAAAGAAATGAAGGTGAACGGTTCAAGCCACTAGTCAATGGTTGAACAGCTGAGCTTAGTGCAAGTTAGCTCAAGTCAGGTTTGAGCGTATACTCTAAATAGATTATTATTATTATTATTATTAATAACAAAACATCAGAAATGCTAATAAATAGGGCTGGACAACTAGTGATGATTCTACATTACATGGCTTTCATTGGAAATTTCAGTGCGTCGCACTGAGACGCAGGTGAGGGAACGTGTTTGACAACGGACCACACTCACAAACTAATACTCACAAATCAAAGCTGCTGCATTGGTCCATGTATTCGTTGAGTTGGTTCTGAAAACAAGAGGGACACGGATTATTCAGCGGAAACCCCGTTGGCCCATTCACATTCACGTCTAGCTCACTTTAAATGACCCACGTGCGACTTGCTAGTTAACACGGTAAATATTTAAATGCGAGCTATCGGCTAAAACCTTAAGAAGCTGCAGTGGCGCCGTGAAACCTAACGCGCAGCGCTGCTAACGCTAGCTCACACCGGGCGCAGTGACGCGGGCGTCGCGCGCGTCCGGCTGTTGGGCGGCCTTACCGCGGGCTCCGCGGTTGGGCTGGTGTGAACACGTTGCGAACAGAACTACACGGGTCACGTATAATCAGCTGCGAGGTTGCGCTCGTCCCCGCAACAGAAGCGTGCCGATACAGAGCAGAACGCGGCTTATCGCATGACTCCATCATCGGACATGGAGCGACGCCCAGCTCCACGCTCGTCTGCGGCTTAGGGGATTTTCCAAACGCCGCGTCGCTGTTCGGTGTTTGTGAACTTAGTCGGCCGCTTACTTTATCCAGAGGTAACGGTCACATTTGCGTAAAAAGTGCAACTTAACGTGTAGTCGTGGAAGCGCCAACCTGCCCGCATCAACACTTTTCTGTGCATGAAAGCAATTGTTGTGCCATAGATGTAGATGTAGTGTGTGTATATATACATAATAGCATATGTCAGGATACGTAATTGTATAAAAACCTCTTTATAACTTTTTAATAATAAACGGTCAGGTTCCCCGGGGTTAACGAGTAGCTCTGTGTCCGATAATGGATATCAACCCGTGGTGTTACCGA
This sequence comes from Betta splendens, assembly GCF_900634795.4. Taxonomy (NCBI): domain Eukaryota; kingdom Metazoa; phylum Chordata; class Actinopteri; order Anabantiformes; family Osphronemidae; genus Betta; species Betta splendens. The sequence goes on along the minus strand of NC_040894.2, from coordinate 12,697,699 downwards.
CACAGGCCGCGCAGATGCTAAGTGCTAGCTAGCTGTGCAACAGCGGCGGCGTTAGCCTCGACGTTAACGTAAACTCACCGCGTCCTCGAGTTCGTCATCAGAGACGTTCTCGTCCGGCTGATCCAAGTCGAGGTCGAAAACCGCGGCCATGGCCTCGGCGCTGCAGTCGGCGTTTAGTCAGAAAACACGACCCCGCTCCCCCGCCTCATGGGACCGCCGTCACCATCCCAGCCGGCTACGGCAGCGAGCATGGGCTAACAGGCGGCTAGGCGGCTAACCAAAACAAGAGCGGCAGGCGCGCAAGGCCTCTAGTGTCGGCCAGCGGCACTGCCGGGTCCCGGACGGCCCGAGACACGGACACAGGCAGCAGCACCGGGTCATGGCAGCGATAAACGTATCAGACGAAACTGTAATCAATGTTTAATAACCTCATGCATGAACCATAATCATCATCAGTCATATGGACTGTTTTGTTTTTCTGTCTTATTTTTACTGACTCAGACCAGGTCAATAACAGCAGCAACATAATGTTACCATACGTATTGAGTTTGATTGTCAGACATACAAACATATAACTAGAAACTTTCAATTCAGATGATCAGATCCCGAGATTCTGCTCAAACAGCCCAGTTGAGTTCATATTCACACAGAAATGTAGTAAATTGATGATAATTATAATAGTTGGCTGCATTTTGGGTCCTGGTGCTGCCTGTGCTTGGCTTGGTTTCACCATCATAGCTGAACGGGACACCTAAACACAACAGACCCATCATTCATGGTGTTATCAGTCATACTGCCTCCTTTAAAAACGTCCCATTTCAGGCGGGTAAAGGTTTAAACCTCTGACTGTACAAGTTCCACCCAGTTATAATCAGATTGTCTCCATGTAATTTACTGCAGGGTCTTTTATTATGATCCTTTCTTACCGTTAGGTGGCAGCAAAGAAAACATAAATCCACTTAAGGATGTGAGAAGAGTTTCATTCATATGTGTGATTGCTAGTATATATATGCATGTGTTTCAATCAAGTAAATGAAGGTTGTTTGTGTTCTCTAGTGGTGAAAAACTACATCTAGCTGTAAAATGATTTCCTTTATTAAAAGGTTTTAAATGCAGCAGTACTGGTACATGATTATTTAAAAGTTTACTACGTATTTAAATTTCATATATTTCCATAATTATTCAGAATATTTGGGTCGCGTTGACCTCCACTTCAAAGGTCTTAAGTTTCTGCATTACAGTGGGTTGTGTGAGGTTAGTTGTGGTGTAACCCATGCATACATGGGCATTGTCATTGACAACCGTATTTAGTGGCAGCACTGGTTTTCCAGGGACGTGGAGGGAGTTGCTCCTTGTTTAGGTATGACATCATGCTGTGTGCATATTAAATAAACAGATTAATCAGCAATCCCCTCCATCACTGTAGATATAGAAACACTCAGCAGGAGGTCCCGGCAGCTGCACAGATCTTTTTATTAGAAAGACAGAACTTTAAGCAATTATGCCACGTTTGATGTTCTCCATATTTAAAAGTAACAATGATCACAGATGAAGTTGGAGGACAGTCTTTACCACAACTTCCTTTATTGTGTGTGGGGGGGTGGTCTCTTTGTCAGAGGGTTTAGGGAAGGACCCCTGTTGGGCAGCGTTTCTTTGCCTCTTTTCCATCGGATAGTTTGTTTTACTTTGATTGCACGATGATCAGAACCAGCTGCACTGACTAACACACTGTGTTTACTGTGTGTGTTTTGTTTAGCTTTGTTTATGTATACAGAAGAACAGACTAGACACTGGTTGAAAGTCACAGGATTCTGTTGTGGGTCCGTGTGATGACTCAAGGTTGGCATTGTGTTCATGCAAAATTACTTTGCATATCAACTGACTGTGTTGTGTTCTGGTGCTTGCAATATTGATAGTTATTCCTTTAAACTGGGCGGTGGAGACTGTTAGCGTCTTTATTTTTAGCTGTATTCACCTTTGAAAGGCCTGGGATTGAATACAAGGCAAAAACTTCTATTGAGTCTGAATGTTTTTATAGGAACAATAAATACCAGTAACGTGAGAAAACAGTCCTGTACCTGCTTTTATGATGCTCAGCTGATTAAATAGCAGGTGTTCCCCTTTAACTGTACAGCAGCTTGTAATTGACACAAATTTTCACAATGCCAGAACATAATCTGATCGGAGCCGAGCTCCAACAACACAGTGAAAAGGTGACAGCGAGATTTAGTGTAACTCAAAGGAAGAGGTCCAGGAGTTTATTTTCCAAACGAGAGAACAAGACGCACAGTGCGTTGTCAAAGCCAAATCTTCGAGCATCTGGCAAAGTCATCCCTGCATATTGTGTTTATTTTGTGCAAAGGGCCACTGGTCTCACAGGGTCAGCCATGACATATAGAGCAAATCAGGTCAGCTGCACTGGGTTTGGGCTCAGCACAATGAAATGGAAAAACCTCAGTTGAAATGTCAAACCACAACAATGCCACATGGAGGATGTGTTCATTGTGAAGCCAGGGAGCACTGCATCAGAAAGAATCTTTGTTTTATTTACAAGTGCATTTTGACTTTAAATCGAAAAAGGCTTTTAAACATAGATTTTAGACATGATTATGACATGAGAAAGCTTTAAGGCCTTTAAGGTGATTCATACTTGGTTTGTCACTGGTTTTTGATTTGCATAAGTTATAAAGAGCATAAAACCAACAATCTTATCTATTTTTATGTGATCTGGGCAAAACAACAGAAATATGACAACTCAGGAAGCGTTAGTCAATGAAGAATCATGCTAAACTATTGTTTTAAGATTGTTTCACTTTTACTGGCAGAAATGACCCTCCATAGGTTTTAAGATAACAAGTTGGATTAGAAAATGAGTTAAAGCACTGATATATTTTGACTATAATCAAAATATATTGGAAACATTTTAATAAAATTCTAGTTAATGTGCAAAGCTAATGTAATCCTGGATCCAGTTTCCTGATAAAGTAACTTCTGGAGGTAAAGCATAGAGGTGATTATGATAAATCTGTTGATTAGGTGATGTAACATTTAACATTTAGTGGCCAAAACATCCAATACGTTAGTAAAGGTATTGAAGCCGTTTTAAAAGGCACCCAGATGAAGTGGGAGCACAGTGTCTGGTTCTGTTCGCTGTTTGTGGTGATGGGCGAGCTGCGTATGACCACACTGCACGCGGTAAACAGGCCTCATGCAGAGTATGTGGACAGGACTAAAATTAGCTCTGATTGCAATGCCATAAAAGCCGAGAGCTCCAGTTGGTGACGGCAGCGGTGGTATCATATGTTTTTTAATATACAGGCACAGAGGATACTGTTGTGTGTCACACAGAGGTCACATGACTAAATATGCTGAACCTTAAAGCAAAGCACCGAAGGACTCAATGGCCCTGTTCCCGTTCACAGGAACTGGGTTGTGGATGCGTCGGTTTCCATTTTCCATTCGTCGCCTGCGCCGGCAAAATGTAAACGTTTTATTTCTGCTTTTCCTGTTTCTCCAAGCTAATTTGTACCTAGATCGGAAAGAGCACGCCACACATTCCTCACCCTGGAATGCTTTCAAGGCAGTCGGAGACATTCCTGAGAAATGTTTGTGAGGTGGCATCATGTCATGACACACAAACCTGCATTGACATGAAGGTGTACTTAAGCAGCGCCTGAGGAAAAAACGTGGTGCGGAGAAGAGTCCTTACTGTCAGGCACTCAAGTCGTCACAAGGGGTGTGTTCCTTCTGTGTGTGTGTGTGTGTGTGTGTGTGTGTGTGTGTGTGTGTGTGTGTGTGTGTGTTTGTGTGCGTGCGGTGGCCTACTAGATGCATTTCAACAGTTTTACACCCACTCCGCTCCCAGGCATGTCCTCTGTGTATTCATGACACACCTGAATGACGCAGTTTCCCTGGCGAGCGTCCTAGGACACAAAAGGTGCAGAAAATAAAGACGCATGACAAGACATTATGTGCCCGTGTGTCCTGTAACCACATAAAGACATAATTACTTCCTGCATTCAGAATTCACACAGCCCGTTTGTCAATGCAGAACGGAACCAGATTGTGTGTAAAAGGTCAAAACCGCAAAGAAGCGCATTCATTTATTTTTTTTAAATGTTTCCTCACAAACTAGTGTGACCGGATGAAAATAAAAAAATAATTAAAAAAATTTAAACGGACTCGCTGTGTGACTGGGGTTGGAGTGCTGATGCCGTGAGAAGGCGGATGTGTGTGTTTGTGTGTTTGGTCCCTGCGCCCCAATACCGCCACCTGGCATCAGCCATTAGGCCGTCTGCCATGTTGGCACCGTGTGGGCAGGAGCAGCAGATGCTCCTGCCTAACTATGCCCTGTTAAAATACCCACACATAATTTAGTTTAACACGGCGCGATGAAATGTGTTTTGTTGTGTCAAATTAAATCGGAGAAATAGTAGATCATTAGACGGAAATGTTTTGAATGGTGAGTTGGAATAACTGTAAATCACACATCAGAAGGTTTCATCCAAGAGCCTGTTGATAGGTTTGGTTAGACACTCAATCATCCCGGATTGACCCAGGGATCTAATTCGAAAAAGGCCCTGTAATATCTCCCCTCTCAGATGGAGTGAGTTATGAGGAGTCTGAAGTTGCTGATAGGCCCGTTTGATCTCGACATGCCAAAACCACAATAAAGGAAACAGAGGCTTTTGGAGCCGGGGGTTTGCAGTAACCGCAGTTATGATGCGTGTGTGTGTGTGTGTGTGTGTGTGTGTGTGTGTGTGTGTGTGTGTGTGTGTGTGTGATGTGCATACGTGTGAATAGGGAAGAAATATCCTCACATCAGTACAATGGTTAGATCGGATTATAAAACGAAAATGACCTGTGAAATTCAAACTTGCTGTAATGAAATATTAATAACAACTTATATAATTGTGTTTCTCATTGTTTTAGCATTTTCCTGATTACCGAAGTTTCCTCCTAAGCATATAAAAAGTGCTATATGTGTATAGATAGAAAATAAAATGTTTTTACGTTGTTTTATATTTATATTTTTAAATGTTTTATATTTATTATTTTTCACATATATACTCAATATAAAATACAGCCCAATATGTGTACATCTATATATTTTGTATATTTAATGTTTAAAGTTAAGACACAATAAAGTCTGACGTTCAACCTTTTATTTATTCTTTGAATCATAACAAACCAAAAAAAGTTTCTTTGGCACATTTCGTGTTTGGTCAGCTTCTTTACCGATGTGACACGGCCCCTGGCTGCTATTTCCAAAAAACAGGAAAGTTCAACATCATTTTGAGTGAAGAACTAAAAAAAGCCCACCACATGGTCAGCATAATTTAATGAGACAGAGTGTGAAGGGAACTAAGTGGATAACCAAATGCAGAGTGGGTTAGTGGGTGGGTGGGTTTCTGTTGGTGGATGAAGTCAGTGATATTTCAGCATCCCTCCGTGGTTGGCCTGATGACAGGGAGGGGAAAAACTGGAGAGTGAGAGACAGTGTGGGAGGTGGTGTGTGTGTGTGAGTGCGGGGGTGAGTGGGTGGGTGGGAGGTTCCCTGTGCCAGAAATGAAAGGCGCTCCAACGGATTCAACTGTAGAATATGTAGAGCATATGGAGGGATCAGAGCGAGGGAGCAGCGGAAGGACAACAGGGTGTCGCTCGTCAGTATTAGTCCCTGTTTCAACAGGCTGAATTTGCATGTTGAGCTTTGAGTCGAGGCCCCAGGGTGTGGTTGGGGGGTGGGGTGGAGTGGAGTGGATGCGGGGGGGTTGCCATCTTCACGGTGCTCTGGGTGTGGCTGCTCGGGGAACAGGCCTCCACTCACCAGGGGTCTCTCAAGTTACAGTTTGAACCTCAGGACACACTGCTCCCCCACAACAACACCAGGTTCCCGCTTCCTTGCTCCGCTGAGCTCTTCTGTGATAAGTTATTTACCTGTATATTGATTTAAATGTAAGCTACATGTCATTTTCTTATTGTTTCATGTATGTTCTTTTAACTAGAAATGCACCTTAAATTATTTTACAATTGTAATCTGTTAATTGTAATGTACAGCAAGATAATTACAAAAGTTTATTTTAAAATAATTTATCAAGTAACTGAAATCATCAAATTATGCCTCATCATTATGATTTACCAATGAGGTGTAACAGTATAGCCACAGCATGATATAGGAGCCTAAGAGTTTCTACAGCTAAAGCAAATCTGAAATGTAGCTGTCGTATAGAGAGCAAAGTAATGTGAGAATGCTTGAATGTGAAACACTAGACACGGAAATCGGAGTTGTGATGGACTCGGTATCCTCCTTCTCCCTCTTTCTCGGCTGACATGTGAGATTCTTTGGAGGCCTGTGGGTCAACACCGGCCCAGTGCGACCCAGACTCATCACATAATGAACAGCACACCGTTCCTCTTTTTAAGAGACTTTATTTATAGTGAAGGAAGAAAAAAAACACATCCAGTCATCTGTGAGACAAGAAATACAGGCACTTACAGAAATATATTATACTGGATTTCTAGACAAACACGCACACACATTCAGACAGGCATGCCAAGAGGGGGCTCCCTTATGGAACAGGACATCCTGAAACTGCCAAGAAAAACAATCTTGCAGCCAATGAGCCATTCCACTGTTATCCAATGATTTTTTTGACCAGAAAAAAAAACCTTTTTACTCTTCTGCTCTATTGTAAAGCACAGAAGTATCTAAAATAAAAGTGCGTCTTTGCACCAAAAGTATCCACTCGTTAAACAATAAGTTTCAGCTTTAGGTGTTCAAGAAAAAGCAGCCTCTTACAAAAAGTGCGTATTGAGCAACAGCTGAAAGTTCACAGTGAAAAAAAAAATTAAAAAGAGGGAAGTGTAAAAGAGAAGGGGAGAGCTGGGTGAGCACTGTGTGTACTATACCTAGGACTGGGTGTCATAATGTGGTGTGTTGCAATAAGGTGTGTGCTGTCTGGATTCTCTGGAAAATCAGGAGGATATAGTTTATTTTTGTTTTTATACATGCTGACACATGAATTTATATACAGGCACACACAAACAGAAGTAGTCTACTCTAATGACATCACAACAGCTACATTTGCAACAATGTGAAAACACAGTTCCCCCACATAAAAACCCGGACAGACGTCAGTTATGGAGGAAATACACGAAGGACCCACGTCCCGTTTCACAAGCGGTTGGAATAAAGGGAAGTGACACACACCTCTGAATGGGAACTGATGCTAACTGAGACAATGACAGTAACAGGAGGACAAAAACAGTATGCTGTCAGATGAAAGAGCCCGAAATGTCAGACAGCCTACAGACTGTTGTCGCCTTGCAATCTTAACAGCCAACACCAGTCTGATAAGCTATCTGACAGGCCGAGAGAGTGATGGACATGCCTCAGACATATGCATGTACACAACCACGACAACAATGGAAAGAAATCCTAATCCTACTTACCGTGATGGGAGAAAAGAGGAGATGGACATGCTCCGACTAGAGCTGGCGTATAGTGCAGGGTTAAAGCCGCTCAACAGTGCCCCTCTGTTTAGAATCTGCTCGAGTGATTCGTCTCCTGGCTCCGTGAGTAGGGCAGTGCAACGAGTTCATTCAAAGGTTCAGCTGAGGTAACGGCACAGACGCTTTTCACTGAGCGCTTGAAGCTTTTTTTCCCTCCTGCTCCTGCCTGCTCTAGCGCCCACTGTGCTCAGCCCAGCATAGCGCAGCAACCCAACACGGAGGGAGAAGAAAATAGCACATTTTACTGGCAATTATTGAGAAAAAAAAAGAAAGAAGGCACCGCACGTATCGAAAGCCGGCTGACGTTATCCAGTGCAAAAAAAAAAAAAGAGAGAGAGAGAGACAAGAATTTGGGCCGATAAAAAGGAAATGCAAACGTTCGTCTCAGGATCGGCTCTCGTCACGTCAGACGGCGGCTTTCTCGCCACGAGAGAGGGATAAAAAGGCTCCAGACACAAAAAGAAAAGACTCGCTACGATGGAGACCGAGTTAAAGGAACAGCCGCGCTAAGACGTCCACACACAATCAGCCTCCATCCGTACGAAGTCCACGGGAGCAAGCGCACAATCGCAGCCTGCTATCTCCATCTCTCACACAGGCACACGCGCTCTGATTCAATATATATCTGCATCTGGTAAAGTAGCCCTGGGCTGACTCATGTGCTCTCTTCCTGGAAGCAGAACAATAAGAGCAGACAAAGGGACCAGCCGAGTGCTTCAGGACCGATTTATCAGCTCTCCACTAAAACGACTCAAATCAACTTCACGGCAACATACAAAACTAATTGTCATCTAAACAGTTTGAAGCATTCGTGAACATCTGTTCGACTGACTTAGCACGCTACAATGTGCAGACATACCACAGCTCTAAAAGTAGTTATGTACAGTCCACTTAGTCTCATAACTACAGGTAAAGAATAACTTATCAATAAATACATCAGAGACACAACACATGCTTAAATTACATCAATTACAAACCACTTTGGTAAATCTAACAATACTATCAGATTCTAAGAAAATGAATCAATTAAAACTGACTGTGAAAATACTTAATGTTCTTCTAATGAAGTGAAAGTGTATCTCAGGCCTCACCGTGCCAGCTTCTTCTCACAAGCTAACGCTAAAAGCACAAGCCGGGACGCTATCACAGCACGACAGCCTACACACAGCCTCACGCACCCCAAGGAGCACCTACCTTACGTGGAACTCACAAGCAAATATTAAGCCTTAAAAGCATGTCCAACATCAACATGTAGCTACAAGGAGAAGGAAAGCAGACGAGGGCTGACGTTTCCCCTCAGATACTGGCGGGACACCAGCCAGAAGGCGGTGGGAGCTCCTTAAATTGACGGCCGGACCGCCAACATGCCCTCACTCCATCTTGCCCTCCGCGCACTTCTCCTGCTGCTGCCTGCGCTTGGCGAAGCTCTGGGCCATGGAGTTGACAATGGAGCAGACAAAGAAGCATACCATGATGACCACAATCTTCTCAAAGAGCCACGACAGCCAGCTCTCCTCCTGCCAGGAGCCACAGAGAGAACAGAGAGAGAGAGAGGAGCTCGATCACAGAGCCGACGGCCACCCCCCTTTACCCCCACACCCTGCTCCTGATGCTGTGGGCTAGGTGGGGATCTAGCTCCATGTGTAGGACAGATAGAGATCAGGGGTAATAAAACACGCGGCAGCCCCCACCATCCTCCCTCCCAACGCCCCCACTGACCCCAGCCTGCAGCCTGCCTCTACCAAGTTAAATTGCCTCGCTTCTCTAACTGCAGGAGGCTCAAGTTACAAGAAAAAAGGAACATTGTTCTAGAAATGCCTTAATCTGTCCTTGTGCAACTCAAAGTCTATCCTTTATTTCTTTCCCCTCCTCGTAAGTAGCGTAAAGAAAGAAAAATTGTTTTCGGTGAATCACCGAGAACAAGAGAGAGAACGAGCAAGTAAGGAACAGAGAGGCGGGCAAAAAGGTTTGAAAGAGAAACAGGCTACAGCTACAACTGGCTCTTTTTGTTCTAGACAGGGGGGTTTTGATGAATTGTCACCAATGGAGGGGGGCCCCCGCCCCGGTCTACAGTCAGCGCTGGGTTCAGGCGGGGCACTGAGTGCAAGTGTGTATGTGTGTGACATATAGGGGAGTGACCACACTCACACACACACACCGCCAATTGGTAAGATGGAGCATGAGTCAGCACGCCCCACGCTACAGTAGTACACTTCAATGCAGCGAGAGGAGCCAGACCCCACACTGGCCCCTCTCCTCGCTCCCCTCCTCCTCCCCCCTCCCTTTCCCAGCTCATCCAGTGCAGCGCTAACGTACTCCGTCACCCTGAACCCTAATCCCTCTTTAATCTACTGTATCACTACAGGGTTGGCTAAAATCTGCCATATCAACACTTTACTCATCAAAAAAATCCATCCTTCATCATTTTAAATGAAGTTGATTTAAAATTTAAAATGAACTTGTTCAAGTGTGTGAAAACTAAAATTAATGTTTCTCTTGAAAGAAACATACAAAGGAGGTTTGGCTAAAGAAAGAAAGCGACAAAAATAAAAGGAAGAGAATCCTTTTCTAGGCGCACACGTGAATGAATAGAGATGGTGAACTGGGGGCTGAGGCCCCTGTACTTACAGTTGGGATCCCCTCTCCGGCGTGATGGTGCAGCTTGGCCTTCTGGGCCTCCAAGTACTCCCTGAAGGGCTTCTGCAGTGCCACACCCAGCAGTGGAACAGCTCTGCCTCCAGCAACAGAGAGGGGGAGAAGAGAAGGAGGGAGGAAGATAGGAAAAGGAGGGAGAGAGGGAGGGAAGAAGGAAGAAGAGAGAAAGGGGAGGCGGGGGTGGGGGGGACAAGGAGGAAGAACGGGAGGGGGAGGGGGGGGGCACAAATCACGTCACATCATTGTTACTCACCAGCCCAAGGGCAGCAACAAAGGGAGGCATGCCGTCCTATCTCCTGTACTGTCGCTCTGCCCGGCTTCCTCTCACCGAGCGAGGAGAGAAAGACGGAGAGAGCAACGAGTGCGATCCCACTGCTGCTCATCCTCACAAAGACACACACACACACACACACACACACACACACACACACACACACACACACACACACACACACACACACACACACACACACACACACACACACAAAAGTACAGACTGTACCGCAACTAAATCAAATCGCTCTGGTTAAAAACTAAGGCAAACAGTCAAAAGCGAAGTTAAAATGAAAATCAAACAGAGATGAAGTTGGCCGGTCTTCACACAGCAGCTGCCGCAGCAGTAGTCGCCCACATTCTCCTGCTCTGCTCCGCTCTGCTGTCCTCTCCTTTCACACACACGGGCTCGGCTCGGCTTCCTCTCCCTCTCACTCACTCACACACACACACACATCGGTGAACTCGTTCAACTCCCCTGCAGTGCCTCCTCTGCCGCTGCAGCGAGGAGAAATGAATGACTTCTCAGAACTCTCACATTTATCACAGGCGGGTTCCTGTAAGAACTGGTTTCAACCAATTAATGAGGAAGTGAGTCGTACCAGAGCTGTGTCATCACTGGCTGAGACCTGGGGGGGATGGCCCACAGGGGGAGGGTGCTCCTGTAAGACGGCCCATATTAGGAAACCCTTTACAAGATTTAACCACCAACTAGGCCTACGAGCACCCCCCCAACACCCACCCCACCCTACTTATACACACTCTCCAAAAAAAAGACACGAGAAACTAAAGAGAAAACCCTAGAACAGCAAATCAGAGGCCCATCCCTGGGCTGAAGTTAGTAATTAATCACTAAATAAATACGCACTAAAGTTCTTCTCTTGTTTTGTGGCTGAGAACAATCGGCTACATCCCATAAACTGCCGTTTCTTTAAGCTCATCTCAGAAAATACCTTTGTTCATGCTTGGGAGGCATCTTCAGAACGGCGAGACACATCAAAGGTTTTGTGTGGGCAGCCGTGTCACATACGGTTGACTTTATAGCTGATAACTTTCGCTGAAGGAGGCAAGTCATTTCCGCCGCTCCCCACCTCCACACACACACACACACAGATACACTTACACACACCTATGTTTTTGTCAGACTGCGTTGAACATCGAGTTTACAATGAGGAAGCCTTTTAGTAATGATTAACGTTATCCCAGGTAATAGATATCCTGCGTGTGAACGCGTGTAAAGCCGACACGTCTAACAGACGGATCAAGATTTAAATAACCAAAAGGAAAATAGCTCAGACACCCAGTATCAAAATCACACAGCAATGTTTTTTGGAGGGAAACAAAGCATATCCTATTCCCATCCCCCACCACATAAAATTCCCATGTTCAAAGACAAAAACTCACCAAACTCATTAAGAAATATAAAGTTTGGTTTATGACTCAAACACAGGTTCGAACAAGAGAAGGACAGATTACAAAACAGCGGAGAAACATGTCAGTTCAGCATATTAAAGTAAACAGGCGAGAACAAAGAGTCAGAGAAACTGTTTTAGAAATGGCAGGCAAATCATCTACTCCACGATGAGCAATACTGAGTCATGAGCCCGGGCAAATCCACCAACAAAGAAGCTCAAAGCTAGCGGTCTAAAACATGTTCTAATGCCTCAGAGTCAGGACTCTCGCTCACTCCTTCCTTCAAAAAGGTTGAAGATTTTTGGGAATGAATGTTCATTTTCAGAACATGGAACTGTTGGAAATTTTAAAGTTTCTACTGAGTGTTTATAATTCATCCGTGAGTACCTGTACTGACTGTCTTGTGTGTGTGGAGAGGGGTTCAGATTATTATCTTCTGTAGTCTGAGATAAAAGTAGCTTCCTGTTAGCTGGAATTAGACATTTGTGTAACTCCATGCGCTCTCTCAATGTACTGACTAGTGACTTCTGTAAAAGTGGAAACATGAACACTTCTAACAGTACTGGGTGAGTTCCTTAGAGCTGAGCTGGCGGGAAAGGAAACAGCCAGAAGATGATATATATAACGGTCATACGATGTAATTCAGCAGACGTTAAACCAGGAGCATTTACTCAGCAGATACTCATTCTGAAAAATGTTTTGTTGAAAATATTCAGTAAGAGTAAAGTAAAACTCATTTGTTTTTTTTTTCTTTGTAAAACTCTGGAAATGGTTTGACCAATTTGAAAAGATTGAACAATACAAGCTTTTTTAATTAAAAAGTCCAATGTTTAAACTGTAAAAGGTCTTAAATAAATTTCTATAGTACCAATAAATACTTATCAATAACAGCGACTGTTCACGGCTAACTTTATTGGGAGTTAGCTAGTTTTTAAATTGCATCAAATGCACAACTGTTCACATCTGATCATCTTATTTTAATTAATAAACTGCCAACAGACCAACTTATACTGTAGGTGGCTAAAATCCTCATGAATTAATGTTTTTGCCTTGTGTTTTTCTCCTCATTTAATGTGTCAATAAATGGGACAGAGCAACTATGATTTTCATGTAAATTTATACTGTGAATGGTTAATTAATGAGAAAATCTTCAAAGCATTTACGCTAAAGGTGGAAGTGGACACACAAGCAACTGCAGGTTGTCTGGTTAGATAATTGAAGTGTGAACCTTCTCACGTTGTTCTTCTGAAAAAAACTGTTAAAAATAAAATGATAATAATAATAATGCTAAGTGCTAAAATGTAGCCAGTTGTACAGCTATAAAACCCTTTATGTGTGGATCCTATCAAACTTTATAACTGCTGTTCCCCAATTGATTAAATTACTTCCAGAGGTTGAGCAAAAGCTATACGGGGCTTCACTTACTTGCCTCATAAAAATGATTTCCAGTGTATGTACGTGACTAATTATCCACAACCTAAATATATATTAAATAACTGCATGCATTTTAAGCACAGGCAGGGTGGGTTTACCTATTAATACTTTTACCTGGTAAAATGACTTCATCAAGCAAACTGAAAGTGAACCACTATTTTTAAAATAAATGAATTAACTACAAGACATTTGTTTCATTAGTTCATCAGATGAACTGAACATACATGAGCTGACACAAAGCTGGCACAATAGTTTATAGATAAAATGCTTATTTGTGTAAAATGTATTTTAGGAAAATCAACATATGGAAAATATTTTACAGACTTTGAAAGTTATCTGAAAAAGCCACATTTTGCTATTTTGCTAATGGAAGGAGAAACTATTTGAATTCCTTCGACTGTATCAGATCAAACAGACGACAACTTTGAACCGATTCAAAGTGGTCGAGCACCTTATGATCATGAAAAGCCTTTGTCCACAGCTAAAGGGGAAACCACAGCACCACCACGGTCCAGCAAATCACTCACTTTTTCCATTTTTCCCACATCATACCCACACAGGAGTGTATGTAGTAAAGTTCAGTATAAGTCAAGTTTTTGTGTGTGTGTGTGTGTGTGTGTGTGTGTGTGTGTGTGTGTTGTATATTTACATATATATTCTTTAAAACAAGACAGAAATAGAAGACACTGCTACAGCGCCACCATATATAACACAGACAGATCCATCCTCTTTATTTTCTCCTTGTAATGGAAAAATTCAACATCTAAATACTATATGAGTCATATCTGCCTCTGTCAGCGATGGACGGGATCAGTGAACGTTGCAGAATTCAGTGCAAAAGTGTCCTCGCCTTGCCTTACAATTACCAGACAAAACAAAGCAGCATTCAAAACTGTGCCTTATCTGACAGAAGTCACTGATCAGGAAATGAGAATATGGGGAAAAAAAGTACATCTGAAGGGAAAACCCTTAATGTGCGAGCACCTATTTATTTATTAAAATATTTCCTGCTCCTGTTCAGACTGCGGTGCAGGTTTACATGTCCACTGGTAGTTCCGTGAACGCTAAATTCCACAAGACATGAATCAGAGCCAACCTTTGACCCGTCTGCCCCTTCTGATGGACCGCTAGCTCCAATGGCACAGACATACAGCCAGGTAAAGAGTTTCTTGTTCCTTATGGTAAATCAGTTCCAAATGCACACATGCACAAGATCACACAGGCAGGCACACACACGTGCGCCGACGTTCCAGGCAGGGGATGATAGAGAACAAGGGGTCACATGACAAATCCTGGCCAGGTCCAACCGGTTACGACATCACCACAACAACTGGCTTAGGCAATCACTAGTGTTACCCAACGCTCCAAAGGGCCACAGTTCACACCTAACATAACAGGAGAGACATTGCAAGACACACATGTGGTTAGGCGGCACGCTGACCTGAGGTACCAAAACTCTAACCTGTACAAATAAAACACACACTCTCTGAATCCTTGTTATCAGCTCATGGTTTGAGCCGATAACGAGGTATCAGAGTGCTACTACTGAATCAATTTCATTATAATAATTGTTGGAATAATAACATAATAATAAGTATGGTAGTATAGTAGGAGGGAGAGTGTGTTAAATTTCAGGGTAAAAAACATTTTTGTGAAATTTGTTAAGGAATTATCTGTGTAGGTTTGGCTGTGTGTGTGTGTGTGTGTGTGTGTGTGTGTGTGTGTGTGTGTGTGTGTGTGTGTGTGTGTGTGTGTGTGTGTGTGTGTGTGTGTGTGTGTGTGTGTGTTCCTCCTCCACTTCGACCGAGCGGTTTTCCTGTGACTTCACCACTTAAGCATGGAGCCCACTCCTGGACGGAGATCCCCCTGCCCAGGGTGTTTATCACATCCCTGCTCTACAGCCATCTGTGTCGGCCAGCAAACACACATATGCAAAAGCATATAAACAAGCTCGGACACATGCTATCTTTTTGAGTGCCCGCAGTGCTGCCAGGAAATCAGGAGCACCAATTATAGCAGTCTATTATTCCTCTCACTTCCCAGACAGCCACATTAAACAGCCCACCAACCCCTGCAACCCCCCAAAGGTTCAGGTCGGCATGCCCACACAGAACCTCTGGGTCTGGGAGTGTAGGTGTGTGGAATTGCTGGGTCACTGGGTAACCAGGCCTGGACCCTTTCGGTGGTGAGAAATGATTGTTCACTGACTCAGATGTGAGTGGAGACACATCCAGAAAAGTCACACAGCTACTTGTAGATCGGCAGCGACAGCCAGGCTGGAAGTAGACTTAGGTTACTCACACTGTCTCCATCCATCGGATGATGTCATTTTTAGGATAACGGCCAGTGAATTGAATTCATGGTGACCTTGTTTCCTGTGGAACAGAGTCTAACCCTCTCTTCAGATGAACACCTAATGAACTACACCTACAGATTATAACATCCGGCCAATAAATATAAAGAGCATAACACAATAAAAAGAAGGTGATGGGGTGGGAAATTAATGTCACATTAAATAAATCTGCACTTGAAATTATTTAAAAGGTAAAATGTCCCATGAATGCAATGTATGCCACTTATCACACACAGCTCATAGAGAAAACTAAGTAAGTACAATGTGTGTGTAGCTATACAGTACATGCTGTGAGACTGTATGGACTATGTGGTCTATATATGCTGTGACATCCTGTTCACACAACCACAGAGGTTACTACATATGTAGCTTTCAAAAGCCACAACGGTCTGTATATCTTCCTTTTCAGAGCTGTATATTTTCTACTTTGGCTGCTGTGCCTGCTTCACAGAACAAGTAGGTCGTCATGAATTTGGCTTTGTTGTTTATTGTTCACTTATGTTGTCTTCTCTCATGTGACAGGTATCAGGAAGTGAACAGCGTATAAGCGTGTACATGAGCTAACATACGCTGGAGGTTGTGGTTAGAAGCCACGTGTGTACTAGTGGAACTTCCGGAAGTGTGCTATACGTCTTTATATGCTAGAAATACTGAGGAAAAAATGAAAACAAAAAAGTTGGACTAGCTTCCAACAAAGCAGTGCAGATGTGATCTCTAGTCCCGTAAAAGTGTAGTAATAATTTCATAGTGATTAAAGTTCTGAGGTTTTAATAAATTAAATAAAAATAAAACATATTTCTGTCTGGAATAAATGCAGAAAAACACATAGCTTTCCCATAAGTAAGTAACTGGACAATACTAAGTATGCGTCTGGTAGGAATTATCCCAGACAAACATACTTACCTCTCCTATTATCTCCTGCTGGACTGATGGAACACATGTCTGACTGAACTAAGGCAGGGTGTGGATAACGAAGGGCCCAGCTGGCCTCTGTGGGATCACTACTCAGAGCATAAATGCACACAGACATAAACTCACAAGAACTGATGAAACTGCAGCACATATTACAAATCTCATGGGAATTAACAAATCAATCCACAACACTAGATGATGCTGACTGAGCTTGAGGTCTACACGTATATTTAGATCTCTTGAGCCTCGACGTGCCACTTAGCACAAAAATAGGTCGGCAGTACTGAATGTGACCTTTTATCTCTCTTCAGACAATAACTATTATTGAGAATGGCTGTGGCTCAAACACGTTTCAGAATTTTACCAACTTTATTTCTGTTTGGGGGCCAAGGTAATGGAAAGGGGGGAGATGAGAAAACGGACGCCCTGCCGAGCCTCACATTAAACTTAACGACGTTGTATAAAAAGAAAGTTAGCGGTGACCTGTCTCGCTCCCACTCTCGTGCCCTGCTTGGCTAGGATCCCGCCACCTTGAGCAAGGCATCTGACTGCTTTTGGGCTGGAGGAGACTCGGGTCGGCTGTCAAAGAACAGATCAATGCCACCTTTGTCAAGGCGCGTCTCAAGTGACCTGAGCACCCAGTGACTAATAGGATCAAAAACACTCCCTTCCTCTAGATGGGTTAACAGGAAGAGTTTGCTCATGAAGCTCAAAGACACCTCCTTATTTTAGCAGAAAATAAGGAGCTGTCACAGAAATTAATTTCCACAGAAATTAATTTCCCCAAACACATGAATGTTTAATTCATAGTTTACTGATTACACAGAAACATACGTTTTGCTTCATTACACCGAGGTACATGGTGAGGAATAGGCTAAGAAAAAAACTCCCTCTGTACTAGGTTACGTTCAGCTTTTACAAGACCACACCACAGTCACCTTCAGCCCAGACAGCCCAACATTTAGCATGAAACCACACAAACCTAGTTTCTATATGAGCTGGGGGGCGTGTGTTCAAGATGGGTAAATTTCAGTGGAAACACACAGTGACAAACTTTCCTCCAGTAAGTCTAGTACTTTTACACAACACACAGAAATAACCACACTATTGTCTAACCAAGAATAGACAGAATTACATGGTTCACAGCATTTTCACGTCAACAAACTATCACACATCATGGACAGAGTTCTTCTTGTTAATGCAATATATAGTTATTTTGTTAGCTTTATGTTACTGAATTTCAGCTTAAATCTTGTGTGACTTTATACCACTCAGAAGCTCATAAACAGCAACATTATTAAAAACATATCTTTACTTTGCAGATTTAAAATCATTTTTCAAGTTTGTGCCACAGGTTCGTATCTGCCAAATAGTGTGGAATGCGTGGAGTGATCCTAAACCAAACAGCTAGCAGCTGATGAGGGTAAGTGCAAATACACAGCTAAAATATTTCTGACGTCTGAAGTCTGACAAACCTGTTCTGCTCCCAATTACCTATACTGTACATGCTGGCTCTAATTTTTAGTTTCCTAATCACTAGAGACACTTAAAGCAGACAAACACTGTCCGAAAGTCCTAGTTGCACCATCTTTGTCTGACTTAGGCATTTTCTCTGTCTGACTAAAGGAACAAGCAAGAACAAGTATAAAGTCTATGAATAGCATATCATAGCATTGACTGTAACAAAATGGTGCTGAAGTCAATAGAAGGAACTGATTAAAAGGCAAAACTATTTTGTTAAGTTCGTCCACCTTTAAATGTCAACTTAATATTTATTAACCATTGTTCCTCAACTTCACTCAAACACTTACTCACTCAAACAATGAACAAGTATTTTATCTTCAAAGTTAATTCTCATTTCTGATTATGGAGGTTAGATATAGTAAAATGCCTGTCCACAAAGCTGTCCACTGCTTTCAAGGTTACTTTGGCCATGAAAGCTACAGTGTCCTTGAAAAACATTTTTCTCCCACAACCACTCCTTAAACACATGCAGACACTGATGAAACAGTGTAAACGTGCATGTGTAAATTTTAAGCGGTAATTAAAATCTGTTGATTAACTTTTGTAACCATTGTATTACATGTGAATGCTGATTGCGATCTGGTTAAATCCAGTAAGATCCAGTCAGCATCTCACACAACCCCTGACTGTCCTGACCTGACCTGTGAATCTCCCCTGGCCTCCCTCTGAGCAGGGCTGCCTGCTGTGGCCCTCCAATGCCAACAGCCTTGTGCTTCTGGAACAGCCATCTGCAAGCCCATTGTGGTGGTAATGGACTCCCACCTTAGGGATAGACTCACATGGAAATGGCTGCATTATCATGGAGACCTACAAGTCCCCCCTTTCTACTAAATAACCTAATAAGTCTCAATTCTTCCTCTCTGCATCTCAATAGCTTTTGAAGCCCAACAGGGACAGTCTCTCCTTTGACACAAGTCTAAAGGACGACTTAATTAGTTAATCACTCAAACATTTTCAGTTTTAACATTTACAAGATGCATCTTCTAAAGCATGTCTCGCACAAAGTAAGATCTCACTTGACTTAAGAATTATTGCTTTGCATGAAGATAAAACATTACAGTAATTTTACCCAGTTTAGATTTTCACCCGTCTGCATATAAATGCTACAAATACGTTGCATTGCCATGTTTTACCAGCTTGACAGCAAGGACTGCTTGTTGTGCTTCAGAACAATGACCCTAAGCCCCACAGTAATGTTAATGCAGAATGACTTGTGGCCCAGACGATAACCCAACAGAAATGCTTTGAGGGTGCTCCAGATGTCTGTGATGTATATCCTAAAATATCTCAATAGAACAGTTGAGATGTTGAATTTGTTCAAGGAAGATAGTCCACATTTTGTATGAACTACAGTGCTGTATTGTATGCAGATGTGATCCACAGCTAACATGCAGGTTACATTTTTGGAGATATTTAATGGGTGAGACAAAAAGGTTACAATTGTCCATGTATTATCAGCTGTATACCATATACATGAATATCTATACCTGAGGCCTAGATGAAGATCACAGAGGATCATAATCAGTCAATGAATGCAAAGAACATTAAATTCTAATAGGTTTACACCTTTGTTCTGCCAAAGCACTGGTTTAAGAGCTTTCTCAGTAGTTCTTGTTACAGCACTGACATTAAATTCTAGATTATAAGAGATAAGAAAATGTATGCTTTGGGAAAAAAGAGGACCTTTAATCTACATTTAGGCTTTTGATTTCAGAGGTGAAATAGGGGAATTTAAACTAAGATATTGGTTAAAAGTCCTGTTCAGTGTGTATTAGCAGGATTTTTTCCTGACTTAAACAATGACTGTACATGCTTGAATGCTTTTCAAGGCGAGACGCTGTACATTAGTCACAGGAAATCTAGCAAGTCGCATCAGACACACAGCTCCATCTGATCTAGCTTTCAAGTCTAACTGTGACTTTTGTGTAAGCAGAACTACTATTTGATGCTAAAATGTTGACAGGTTTTTGATTTAATATAAAATGCTTTGCATGGCAGGAAAGACAGAGTGAAACCCATCTGGTAAAGATATGAACATCTGCAAATCCACAATACAAATGAAATGGTAATACAAATGTAAATTGTCTATCGTTCATTAGATTGTAATTACAAAAACAGTTGCGGAATGACATATAATGTGATTGAACAACTGTTAGGGAACACCCCATACTTTTCCAGCAAACCATTTTTTCTGTACTATTTCAAAGAAAGTCAGCTCAAAAAGACTTATGTTGAGTTTGTTCCTGCCCTTTGAATCATTTTATTTACAACTAATAAAAAGTTTTGTTAAAGGAGGTGATGAAAATAGCTGTTGGCGGTTTTTAAGCCTCATGATTAACTGTGATCCAAACTTCTCTTCTGAAACTAACGTTTAGTCGAGGTCTATTTTCCATTTGTCAATCAAAACTACTTCCCTGATTTAAACTCTGTTGATCCATGACAGCAACTTTTCCTAAATGTTGCCAAAAAGGCCGATCTTTGGAAAGAAGATATTTTTATATAACAGATTTATTGTCACACAACAATGTTTCTAAACACGAATATTAATTTTAGTGAAAACTCGAGGATGTGTGAATAAAAACATTAGCCAATACATTCATATATAGTAAATACTGTTGTACTGTGCTGGGGATTTGGCTTGTTGACAGCCACATTACAACACTTAGATTAAGTGTTCTCATATAGAAACTAAAGGTCTGTTTTTCAAACCTAAAAGGTCACACTTTAGCATATAATTCAGGGGATCCAAAAGGTAAAATTACCTCTGTAAAATCTGAATATACAGCATTTGAATCAATTATATAAAATGTTTGAATTGTGATCACAGGAAAAGATGTTTGTCTTTAGTGACATGGTGAATAGGTGATTCAAATTAAATAATTGTTAACTAAAATAAAAATAAATACTGTTCATCTCAAGTAATAAAACAACATTCCAAAACAATGGTTGGTGAGTTAAAAATGTACAGTGCCTAATCATTTGTAAGAAAAATATCAGGTCTAATAGGTTCTGTTAGGGCACAATCACAGAGAGAAAGAGAGACAGAAACTCTGTGTGTGTGTATGTGTGAATGACAACTAGATCAACTGATAGGCAATAAAGAGCAGATGAATTATGTAGTAATGTATTATGTCATCCAAGAACCACTGGGAGAATCACTACGAGTCCAACAGTCACTAGTAACTGAAAGACAAATACTTACTGCTGAGTTTACGTAAACTAGAGCTAGAGCTGAGGCAAAGAGGCAAAAACAAAGTGAGTGTATGTATCTAACATTCTAGAACAAAGACACAACTTGCATATATTCATCATAATTAAAAAAACAGTTTCTGCACCTGCTTGAAACATTTTGAATTTTAATAAAATACAATAAAGATGTTGAATAGAGGATGGGATAAAAACACTCATTGTTTTAACTCAACTCAATTCAATCATCTAACCTAGTTAAAGACTTATTTTTAATGCCACCCCCGTAAAAACATCCTGTGAAGGGGTTTATTTGCCTGCATTTCCAGATGAAGTTCAAATGAGACAGCAGAGGTGAGAAATAATCAGGACCAGCAGGTCTACTATAATTGAAGTTTGATAAAGAGGGCGTACGGAGGGCAAGTGTTTCTGTCGCCGTGTGGGTGTGCATGTACATGGAACTGTGCTTGTGCACAGTGGGTGGGGGACAGTTGTACTTTTTCCCTACTGTAAAAGTCTACATTTACTGATGTCACACGGCACCTGAAGGGTTAAAAATGAAAGGCTGTCACCCATTCATAAGGTGATGTGTGACTGAGAGTGAGAGTGGCATCGAAGTGAAGGTGGAGAGCCCTCAGTGAGGAAGGAAGCTGACAGTTGACACGTTGTAATGAGGGAAACTTCCTCCTGAGAAGAAGCGGGCAGCGAGTCAGACTGAAACCTGTCAATAACCAATGATGTGTCACTTTGAGTCTGCAGCTCAATGAACAGTGACTGCTGAGCGGGAGAGGTTTTTCTTCATAACGCCACGCATGCACGCATGCACGCACGCACGCACGCACGCACGCACGCACGCACGCACGCAGGTACGCACGCACGCAGGTACGCAGGCACGCAGGCACGCACGCACACACACAAACTGACTCACACAAAGATGCTGCACCTTCTGCTTAACTGGTCACATTGTTTGTGAACTTGGGGAGCTTATTTTAAAGTCACTTAAAGTCTTAAAAAGTGGATTGATTTACTTTCTATACAACTACATACAAAGAAAAAAGCTCCTGAGAAGCATCAGGTAGAAGTTGCCTTTGTCTGAACTCTGATTGTTTATTATCTTCTTGTTTTTTTTAAATAATATAAAATGCGCCGAAGCACGTGGAGAAAAGAAATAGATGATGCAACCTCATAGCCAGATTTCAGCACTTGGCCTCACACTGTCTAAGTGAGAGGCCAAGTGTGCATGTGTGTTCATGTGTCATAAACGGCACTCCCACCAGCAGGTGTGTCAAGGGCATTTTCCAGCTACAGCCCCTGGCATCTCTACCAAGGCCACCATCACGGCACCAAACAGTCCCAACTCCTATCATGCGTAGCTCGTCTTTCACACATTCTGGCCTGTATGGCTGCTTTCTGTTCTTGCTGTACTATGCTAAAATTATACTGATTCGGTTTCCAGTTGGGCCTCCAACAAACACTAACAGCTATAAATTTCCTTTGTAAAATCTCTCCCATTGAAAACTCCAACTTGATTTTCCTTTCCTCTTATAAGAAGCACAGACCTTACACATTTATTTAGTTTGGTATAAACCCAACAAAACACAATGAGAGAGAAGGCAGAGAGTATATCTCACTGACAAAGTTAGTCTTGTCCACAGTCACACAAAAAAAATCATAGCTATTATTATTAGAGAAGCATAAGAAGCCAGGATGCAATACAATGTCTCAGAACTTTAGTTTCAAGGACAAAGGGAAATATTTCAAGCAGGAAAAAAATCCCCTTTACTATCATGTTCTATCAAAAACCACCCCTGATTCAGAGAGGTCTCAGTGAGGAGGCAGATTTCATGAAAAGGAACATAAATTATGTTAATGCCCTGGGAAGACGTAAAGGTGCCTCAACCGTCACCTCCTGCATCAACTCTTTAATGTGTGATACTGTACTGTTCTGCACACCCCACAGGGTACTTTTGGTGAGACATACATACGCACACAAGTTGAGGCTTACTCACCCAATGAGGGAGACCATCTGCTCCACTATGTGCCTGCTGAAGGTGACGATTACAAACAGTTTCTGTATGACAAAGAAGTACACACAGAAAGAGCGAGTCAGTTACTGAACCCTGAGGTCACTGCTGGGAGGCAGAGCAAAGCATGTGCATCATCGTTCTGATCAATGCCTTAACTCACTTGTTCACACACACACAAATTCATTATAACCAAGGTTTAAAAGCAGCCACGAAAATGCCCTTTTGTCATAGAGGGCAAGTAATGAAAGGCCTGTGCTCTATGACACACCACCGCCACCACAATGGGTACACTAGGTCAGCATAGCACAGCAGCTGTCAACAGAAGTGTGTGTCTCTGGAAAGGATGGATGGAGAGGGCAGTGGGGGACTAAATGGAGATGTGTCACTGCCGAACAGGGGGTCTGTAGGCTGGCTCCTGTCCAGTCTGACTCCAGCTTAGTCACTGAGACAAAAGGGACAAGCTGTACAATTCTGCATCCTGCCAGATCCTTGCCCTCCTGCAGGGGAAATAACACATGTACTCACTAACTGACCACACTTCTCAAGTTACTTTACATATACTCTTAGTTGTTGTAGGTTACTGTACTCTTATAAACAAACATGTGTTTTGACCACTAAGAATCTGGTTTGATCTAGTAACATTCATTTTTGCTTTCAACATGCCATCAGAAAGGCTAAACCCAACAGAGCTTTTGGCAGATCCTTCATTACAAACTCATGTTGTGCACAAAAGGATTGTTTAAACCCACAGAACTTTATTTGAAATTGTAGTCCAGATCCCAAGGTTTCCAAAGATACTAAATATATGCTGCTGAATTACAGGGAAACGTGTATAAAATGATACATCTAGAATTTTCCTTTTGGCGTAATGATAGCCGTAAAAATGTCAACTTAGATATAAATATTTTTGTCAATAAAATATGTAGCTTCAATTAGGTGCCTGGATGCACAACGCCACATTCAACATACAAAGTAATAGGCTGCACTTGTCCAAATGTCATGTTATAATAAATTGTAAATATATTACATTTATAGTATGATGACACAATCTTTGTGAAAGATTTTCAGGATTATTTTACAATATTCTAAATGGTAACATAATTGTGAAATACCACACACTTACGGGCAGATATTAATAATATTACTTGGACCTTTACTGGCTATGCATAAAGGAGAAGTGTATTATTTATAAACTGACCTCTAAATGCACTTTGACATATGATCTCCCACACATAGCAAAAAAGCAAAGGACAGTAAGCTGATGCAGAAAAGCTAATTAAAAAATACTTGGAAACTTATACTGACGTGATCTTGACTTGCTGATTTTAGATAACCAGTAAATAGATAAGAGCTATGAAGATACCAGTCATAGCTGTTCAGTCAAATAAAGTGCACACTAACGTTACATCAGTTCTCAGCCATTCACAGAAAAGGTTCACCTATTTTTAAGTTTACAGTAATTTCAAGTGAGATCATCCAGCTGTAAATGTTGTGTTTATGCAACGTTGTTGTTAATGCATAAACACTGGCAAAAAAAATTATACGATTTCCCTTTCTGCTGCCTCTAGTCACCTGTCCTGAAGAAAAGCACCTCTTTCAAGGGTCCAAAATTTGTATTCCCAAGACATGATTCTCAAGTGAGCCATTGATACAATGCCACTAATCCTGACCATTCACGCACGCAGCTATGAAACGTAACGGGAATACAAGACGGAGGCATAATTAAAAAGCCTCTTCTTGGAGACTGGTGAGAACACACCTAAAGAGCAGGTACAAACCAAGATCAAATACATGCTTTGAAGCACTGAAGCTGCTCAGCGTTTAATGCCCCCCCCCCCCGAGTCTCAAAATCCCCTTTGTTCCATATTAGCACTTCACCTGCTCTTCAGTGTGGCTTCTTCTTATTTTTTGTTGCTTTATGTCTAAACTACTAACTTTTGCAGTAGAAACAAAACCTACGCTTGAAAAGGTTTTGCAGCTTCAGAGGAAACCGTCGACCCAGACAGGAGAGGTGAAGCCAGGAGAAATGTTTTTCTGAGACATGGAGGAACACACCTCTGTCAGTGGAGGCCCCTGGGGACCACTCTGTGTAATCTAGTCCTATATGTGTGAATGTGCCTTTCCCCTGCCGACCATATCACTTCCCACAGACAATGTTTCTCTGCTTTGGCTGGTTCACCCCCTCCCTATGAACATTTTTCTCAACGTGAAGAACGTAGCTCAGAGTAAAAATAGGCTTTGCTTTTAACCCTTTCTCCCAATGTGTCACAATGATCTAATTCCTGTATTTGCTCAGAAGACAGAAAGTAAAGCCGCTGACAGCAACAAGTAAATGCAAACAAGAGATTCATTTGTGAAACTAAATCTACCAACAATTTAATATTCAAGGAGGTCTTATATGTTACGGCAACTTTTCAATCTGCTGTGGTCTAACTGGTCTCCAGTACAGTGCACTGAAGCTGCTGCAGCTGCAGTCACAAAATGGTTGACGCCGTCTAGCTTGCCTGCACAAAATGGCCTCCTCAGAAACAGTTGAGTTGCCATACAGAGATGTTGTGCATGAGTGTGAGTTCTGTTTTCTGTGTGAGTTTGAAGAGCATCTCCTTCTGACCCATATGATTATGTGTGCAAATCACTAAACAGTACTTATTCATGTGCAGTGGTATCAAAGTGAAAATAGTATATTATTATAACTATTATTTTTAACAACATTTTGGAAGAAGACTGGCTTTTTTTATTACAGAAATACTGTCATTATTCACATAGGTCTTGGTTATTCATTTGCATTATACCTGAATGTGCATTTTGATGACTGCCTTCCCAATTAGAGTTGCACCAAAAAATGTCCAGAACGGAACCAGGAAATGTCCACAGGTTATTCCTGCCAAGTCAAACAAGGGATTTGGTATCTGGGGAAACACAATGTGCATAATTAGACATAATATGATGTAGATTCACTCAAAGAAATACAAAACAAATTTGGAGAACATGAAAGTATAAAAACAATCCAATATTTGTACTGATATACAAACTAAAGACCACTGAGAATATCCAATACGTCTTTAATGTTTCAGAATATTACAAAAGATATTTAGACTGATTGACCTCACAGGAGGGCTAATAAATGAGATATACAAAAACAAAGCAAAACAAATAACTGTGTATTTTCTTACTGAAGCGCAGGCTAAAATCCCCCAGAATCCGATCTTCTGGATCAGTTTCTGTACTGCTACTTTTGCTCTAGTTGTAAAGTCCTAAAAAAGTGAGAAAAATTTGGCTGGTAAATTTCACTATAGACTTGTTTATGCAGTATTTTAGCATGCATGTAATACCATTTTCATAATATGAACAAAGGTTTAACAGGGCAACCTGGCTTCATTTATTTTCCTACTGTATTTATTGTTATTGTCACACTAACGTTGCTATGCACAGTTTGACACATTACTTTATAAATACTGGACTCTCCTTAAACGACTATTGTATATTTTATATAAACATACAATAATGAGTAATAGTTTTTATTACATTTGAAAATAACAGATGAAATTTGCAAACTCACTGGACTATTGAAAACATTTAGATGTAGACAGTAAGGGCAAGTCAGAGCATACTTAAAACAACTTTTGTGGAAGAGGAAAACAATCGCAGATGTATGACAAATGTGCACAGTCAACTGCAATGTTCTTTTTGAAAATTATAATAATCTATAATAAATACATTTTAAATTGATTAAAATACAGATTGAATGAAAAAATGAATTTGGGAGAATGTCTTAATTTGGGTTTATAACCGGTGTTATGTTAAAGCATTTCTCCATCATGTCTGAATGATGATGTTAGATCTTTCTGTTAAATTTTATATGTACTATTTGTTTGCTGACAATAAAACCTTTAATTTTATATCTAAAAACTTCTAAGTGCTGCAGTGAAACGAAAAATGAATACATTTTCATTTTTAGTCACATATGCTTGTCTATAAACA
This sequence comes from Betta splendens, assembly GCF_900634795.4. NCBI lineage: Eukaryota > Metazoa > Chordata > Actinopteri > Anabantiformes > Osphronemidae > Betta > Betta splendens. Next base: position 12,670,429 of record NC_040894.2, on the reverse strand, counting down.
TTATTAAAGCAAAGCAAAGCAACAGGAGGATTTGAGGCTTAATGTTCCTGTTCAAAACTAAGTGATTTACTGAATAAGATCACAACTGAAAAAACAAACAATTAGACCCCTTAAGATTTTAGTAAAATTATGTTTCTGTAGTATATATACACTATAGGATATACATATATATAAATATATATACTATATGTAATACGGTACAAATAGTTATCTCATCTGACATGTGAAGCTGATGCCTGATGAGCTCTCTTCTCTCAGGCTTTACTCTGAGTGGATTTTATCTTGTAATAAAAAGCTTTTTTGAAGGAAAGGGCATCTATTCAAAATTCTGAATGAAAAGTTTAGGTTTCAGCATAAATTCTCATCTCCCTCTAAACTCAACACGTGTAGCAACAAATATTCTCACAATCTCAGCATAAATGCACTGAGACACCTGCTACATATTCTAAAAGAATCAATCATTTCTTATACATGTTCCTTCATTCTAACAGGAATATAATGATTCTAGCAGGTCTCTATCTTACCTCTAGTGCCACTTTTTAATTCCATTGTCACTGGGAACGTGAGAACAAGACAGCAGAGTCTGGTCATTCCAGTGACTCACTAATTCATACTTTTCCTGCTGGTTTCACCCTATCCTCCTGACATCTCCACAAAAGCCTCTTTTCACAGCAATGACACAGATTTCTCCTCAATATATCTTTTCTGGGAAAGGGATCTTAATCTGTTTGGATTTTACAAGTTCTGGGAATACACTTGGAATGCAAAGGAAACCTTTGTTCGAGGTCCTCTGTATCTGGGAATACTAAATATTTAGGTAAATTACAAAATGATTGTTAACAAAATATGCTATAAGTATCACAGTTAAATAGGTTTTTAATAGAAATATCAGAGCTTCTTAAAATAATAAAATATACAAAGTTAACTACATTATCAGAACATTTAATTAAATTGTGGCTGTAGAATCTGCATTATTTAATTTCAGTATTATTTAGGCATTTGCCCGAACTTTGCTTAGATGTTAGACTTCTGTTACTAGAAACAATAACTTTATTTTTTGGTTGCAAAGCTAATATAAGGTTTAGTGCAGTTTTCTTTTTATGCTCAGAATTAGATATATTTGTATTTACATAAAAGAACTTTGTAACTTTGTTCTTTGAAATTGCATTCATGCCCCCCTCTGTATTTGATACCTCTGTCAACAGAATAAAGCGTTAAATACCCTTCAGGGCTCAATGATTTGTGTTTAAGAAATATGCTTAAATCAGTGCTTTAATTAAATCTGTGTCTGTTGCAATGGTACATGTTTTCATTTTAGTTTGCAATGGTTACATACAGTTATTTATATGGTTTACAAAGAATAATGTTTGTATTCCAGAGGAAACCAGGGTACTTTTAATGCAAGAAACTTCACATTATTTAGTTTATTACTGTGGATATGTTTCTTTAAAGGCTTCTATTTGTTATATTAACAGAAATTTTTAAAAGTGACTGATATGGACACATCATAATGATAATTTTATAGTGTGTTATATATATGTTTAAGTATGATAGTAATAAAATCTTTGTTCTGAATCAAATAGTTCATGTTTTAGCATGCTTCTGTTAAATTTCATTACGGCAAAATTTTACTTTTTACATTTTATATATATATATATATAAATGAGTGGTAGTGGTCTGTAGTTATTTCATTTGGTCAATAATAATGTAAATTACTCTAAATTCATTTGACTCATAAAACGATAACTAGAAATGAAATCTGAAGAAAGAAAACAGCTATTTTGATAGAAAAACAAAAAGAAAAAGGGTTTAATTTACTTGACTGAGGCCTGTGTTTCTAGAACACCATATGAATTAGAAAAGACATTAAGCAGGAGGGGGGGCAGTACATAATCATACCTAATATGGTCAACTAAACCAGTACACTGCTGATGACATTCTTTACAGGGTACAACCCAGTGGATCCGAAATTTGAGAGACATGGGAGGTCCCCTTATAAGGTGGTGGTGGGGGGAGCAAAGGGATCCAGAATCTGATTGGTTCAGAGTTTAAATTTGTGTCTCCACTAACATCCAATCATAAAGATTTGTCCTTGGACAAGCCTGTAGTTTAATTCCAGCCTGTGTGTTTGTGTGTGTGTGTGTGTGTGTGTGTGTGTGTGTGTGTGTGTGTGTGTGTGTGTGTGTGAGAGAGAGAGAGAGAGAGAGAGAGAGAGAGAGAGAGAGAGAGAGAGAGAGAGAAGAGATGAAGACGAGAGCTGAGGCGGAGCTTCTCTCCTCTCTCTCTCACTCTCCCTCCCTCATCTCTCTACACTCTCTCTCCCCTCTCTTTTTTCTCTCTCTCCCCTCTCTCTCAAACTCCCTCTTGCATCCCCCCTCTATCTCTTCCCCTCCCGCCCTCTAGATCTCTTTGTCTAATATCTCGCTCCGCGCTGCAGAAGAATGCTTCCTTTGGTAGAGAGAAAGAAAGAGTTGTTGAGCTGGTGGAAGACAGAGAAGGAAGGTATGGGAATGTGTCTGGCTGCCTTAAGCTTAACCTCCGAGGACCATGTCTGGACGGAGCTCACCTGACAACCACACGTTACGGAGCACACACTGAATCCTGCAGAACCAATTAGTGCTGGGAAGACGGCCTGTGAATGTCATTTGTTTTCTGACATCATGACATGCTCATTGTTTGAAGCTGTTTTGGCTCATGTGGTGACATAAAGCATGAAAATATCACTGCGGTGCTAACAAAGGGTCCCAATGGAGGGGAGGGGATGGTATAAAGGGGTGTGTTTTATGTGTGTGATCTTCTGACACTGATTTACTATAACTAAACACTGTACTTTGACTCTCTTGCTATCCTGCATTTCTGGATTACAGAAGTGTCTAGCTTCAGTGCCTGGGGTTCAGAAATCCCGGCTCTGCTTTTGGCGGGTTATGGAAAATCACCATCTTTGCCAGGCAGCTTGCCAAGGGTTTTGCCATCACCTAACGCCGCACCCTCCCTCCACCCCTCTCATCCCCTTTCCTGCATGTGATCCTAGGCCCATTCAAATCAATTCAATATGTATTTAGGTGAGTTCCTGTGAAGAATGCAGTGTCATTAAAACCATAAAGATCTGGCTTCCTGGTTGGGCTGCACTGCACATTTTCCTTATTTAGGAGTCTACCCACCTACACACACATATGGAGGCAAGCTCTGGAACAACACTCAACACTGACCAGATTTTCTTTGTTAGTTAAAATGCAACAACATATCACTACAAACACAAGAATTGTGTGTTGTACTGGCTGTAGATCACCATAGGAGCATAATAAAAAAAATGGTCTGTACGTCCAAGAGCAAGTGTCATATGAATTTCTGGAAGCTCTACATCTAACAGCAGTTTGAAAATCTATAGTTACAGCTGCCAGATGATGACAGTTATTACAAACATCCACGGGAAAACCCCAAGACAAAGGCATTTTTTAAACTTCGCATAGGAACACTTGAACCATAACAGTTTCTTTACGTTATTGGCACTCTTGATTGCGCATGGTGATGTACTATACTGAGAAGGGGTGAGTTTCAGGTATAATGTAGTAATAATATTGATGGACTGTGACTTCTAGTGCATTTTCACATGAAATAGTATTTTAACCTAAAGTTGCTCAGATTGTTCAGATGCAAAAACTGGGATGTCATTATGAAGAAGTTAGAGTTTTGAGTTGACACTGGTGGTGGTGATGGGGTTCAGGGTTTAAACATCGACAGAAATCAGCACCAACAAGGCTGGTCCATGAGGAAAATTGAAGTGTCAGACAAGGAAAAATCTATGCATAGCCTATACACAAGGCAACACCCACACACATTTTTTCCTCTCCCGCTCTGTTTTCTTTTTTTTTCTCAATGAGAGTCTTTCACACAGAGACACACATCTCCAAAGCAGCCCAGAGCCCCCCGACATAACGACGGGTAAAGTTCATCTCATTAACTCCTGACAAGCCTACACCCACGCTCTCTGGTACAGGAAGTGGACTGATTAAGACGTCCTGACGCAACCGAAACTACAGTCCCCTTTTATGAAAAAAATAAAAAAGAACAAAGTAAACAGAGGGGCTACACATTCAGATCCATCTAGACACACACAAATACAGACACAAAAATGCACCCCTGAGTCCACGTTGACAAATTCTTTAACAAGCTGTGGTTAAAGGGAAGCTGGTTTTACTCTGACTCACCCCCCTCCTTTCAAACAGTTTACTGGAAATAAAGAGGGAGGAGGAGGGAGGGGGCACTTTCAGAGAAGTCACGTGACGGGGCTGGGCAAACCACAGCACAGAGAGCCTTTGAGTGCAGTAGGCCAGGGGGGAAGGCAGGCATACGCCCAGCGCAGATGGCCCTGATTTGAGTTACAGGAGATACGATCCTGGGAGTTGGCAATCAAGAATTCACAGCCTGTTAACCCCTTCTATGCTGGAGTTTAGAAAACCAGCCAGAAAATAATCTTATTGTCCTCTTATAAGCCAGCACACACTCAATCCTAACAGGGCACCTCAATATGGCCTCTGTCAATATTGAGGATTCCTCTTCAGGACACAGAGTGCTCTTGTAATGAACTAAAGACGGGGGGAAAAGATGATGTTCATGACATCAGCGTCTGGAGCTCTTAGAAAAGGCATGACTTCATTATTCTTAAATAGCTCTTATGAATGAATGAAAGAAAAAAAAAAAACTCGTGCTTCTCTGCTGCCACGCATCACATGCACTTGTGGCAGGAAGTTGGCGCGTGCCAGTTAGGACAAATGCCACTGGGTCAGAGTCAAAGTCCTAGCACCTACAAACTTTGGTGACTTCATCGAATAGGATGAGCTGCATCACAGTCCAACTCAGCGGCTGTGTGTGGGAATGTACATGTGTGGAGGGGGACGGGGTTGAAAGGGGGGGGGGGGGGGGGGGGGTCATATCCTTGACGACAAAATGTAACCACTTCCTGTCTAAACACAATGATCCACGATATCAGAGTTTTTGCAATCCAATCCCAGTGGAGCTTGTTTCCACTGGTCTGCAACTATTCATTTTCATCCTAGAATCAAAAACATGTACAGAAATCCACAGCGAATGAATGCCATCGTGTCAACTTTAAAATGAGTTAAAAGCTGAAAAAGGTATTCCAGGATCTTCTCGAATGAAAGAAGGAACCCTCTGGTGAGAGCAAAACTTTCCGTATGCGGCAGGTCCTCCCTGGTGCAACCTGCTTCCAGATGCTGTCGACTTACATGAGCATACATTACATACAGCTGCTATAATATATAATTACAAAGAGATAGTGAAAGAGAGCCATACGCAGTGCAAGACAAATAAAGTAGGAAGAGGAGGACAGAAACAGAAAGCGTGTCGACAGCAGCATGCACCGTCACTTCTAATCTGCCTGTGTACGGATGCGAGACACAGACGATGCTCCTCCTGCGTCAATGCATGAAAAGGAGCGTAGCAGCTCCTCAACGCAGAGACGATCACTTAGTCTAAGTCTCCTCTTCCCCAATGCCGTCTCTTTGTCTCCCTCCTGTTTTTTTCACAGTTTTGGTGGGAAGCACCAATTCATCATTACGTGACGTCACAACTACGTCTAAACAACAGAGCCGCCTGTGGTACCAACCTACCCAGCTGTCCGGAGCATTAGCAAAAGTGGACCTTCCAGAAAGAGCCCAGCTGCGTGTTGATCAGCACGCTCTGCTCTTGCCACATTTTGTGACTTCTTGAATATATAGTTTCGTTATTATCGTAGCTTACTTCAGTTTCAGTGTGTTTTAGAGACAGATAAACTGAGCTGACAATTCTAAAAATGCTCTAAAACTCCATCTCCCTGTTGGACATCAACACTATTTACACATTACAGCTGAATCTATAATTTATATTTAAACAGTGCTTCTAGAGACGTGTGTGCTATCACCTCACAGCACCTGTAGTTTAGTTCTGAATTTGAATAGTTTTATTCCATACATAGTGTTTGCACTAGAGATTTTCTGACAGGGCACTTAGCCAATACTGTGTTAAGTAGGAGAAAAGATAGGGAACTGCGTGAAAGCTTTAAGCCCAGACCTGTGTAACATCACTAAGAGGTAATAGTGGTTAAAGTGAAGTGACATTAGTTCCTCTGAATTACACAGTAACTCAGTTATCGAAAACAAGCATACCAGTACAGAATGATTCATGCTTAAACCATGCTGGATCGTTACTAATGCTGAAAAGTGAAATGCAAACTGCAAAGAAAAAAAACATTGAGAGGAATCTCTCACTAATCCCACGCTATATAGGATACCACATAAAAGAGGGGATTCATGTGTTCACAGACTGGTACTGTTATTATTTATTTTCAAAGCCTTCTGTGAGAAAGACCATAAATTTGTTCTTACTCATAGAAGAACAAATTTATGGTAACGACATTGAACTGTCGTTTTACTAAACCCAAGCTATCTTACCGTTTTACCCACAATGCTAGAGAGAGGAAAGCATTCCTAAGGATGAAGACTATCAGGGCAGAGGGTTCTGATGAAACAACTTTACCACATTTCAGGAACCTATAACTTGACTGTGTCATTACAATTCTCTTCGTCATAATGCTTTGAAAGCTCTTAATTCTACCTGCACTGATGAGATACTGAGGAGGATTACATAGTGGCTTATAACAGAGGGAAAGGATGGGAAGTTGACTATTGTGCTTGAAGTGGTATGTCACCTGTGCAGAGGTAGTCTGGTCGAGCATCTCCTCAAACTTCTGATAATCCTCGTCATCAGGGTCGATACCAGACAGCCGGGCTGCACGGGCCATGAAGTAAGGAGGAAGCTCTCCTATAGCTGTACCTGCACCCTGCTCACAGAGGAACAAAGACAACGACACAAACACAACAGTTCACTGATGCTGCACAGATTTTAGGTTTCTTAGCACCCTTTTTTGTGCTGCCTTATATTGTTCTGGCATCACAGGCTTCGTCTCATTAAGCCAATAAATCTAAATGAAAAAAAACAAAGATGTTTGTTGCAATGTGTGACCTTTGTTGTATAACCTATATTACTTCAAATTTTTTGTCTGATGCTGCTTTAAATGATATCTTTTTAATTATGACCTGAATAGTTTGGTTGTAGAAATACTATACTGTATTTACCTTCTAGGAAGTAATTATTATAAAAAGCATGCTACCATGACGTCTGTAGGGTTAATGAATAAAAACTGTCCACTACGTGAAGAAGCTTGCACTGCTTGACATCTGGTACTGCGTGATCAGCAAGCTTACTAGAAACAAAACGGAAAAGGGTTTATGAGAAAAAAAATCCTTCAGATTCTTAAACAATCATGGACACAAAACACAGGCTAAAAGAAGGTGAAAAACCAGATGCCATCTCCAAACAGCAAGTCAACACACTGCACTGACAACTGCTCTGTTCCAGTGCAACTAAAACGTTTAGCATCCAGCGCTTAAGAAGTGCCAATAAGGAGTCTAAATAAACAAAGATATCAATAACATCCAAAAGGGGCTTGCAGCTATAAAGCAGCTGTATGACTGAGGGGGGCTTAACTGGGAAAAACGGAAGTGATTTGAGCAGAATAAATCCTCAGCACTTGGCTGGTTCACCAAGTTCATACCACCAAAACATGAGGACACGAAAAGGGCTGTGGGGGGTTGAGGGCTACAGACTTAATTAACACAAAGAAAACAGACGCCAAGAAATGCAGTTTTTTTGGAGGTGCTCCCAGCTCATTACTTTAATGTTTCAGGGGGAGAGTTGAGATGCAAGTAATAGTTATAAGTTACAATTGTAAAAGTCATATCGATTACTTTAGGCCCCAATGCATCCCAACCTCCTCCAATGCACAGGCAGCAATGTAGAAATCCTGAAATTTTTCTTTGAAATCCAGTTGTTTAGGTGGAACATTCAAAATATCCTAGCTTCAATCTCTGTCCCAGAAGAACATAACTGACTAATCACAGCCACATTACTTAGCTGGCTGAGCCAGAAGATGATTAGTGGGTAGTTAGCAACCATGGCAGCAACAACAAGCCCAAACAATCATTCTCAGGAGGCAGGACTATCCCAAAAACTGGCACACTGCATCTTTAATCTGGACACCCTGCTCTCTTGTTAACACTGCAGTACTTGATGAAATCTGCCAGTTCTCATAATAGAGATGTGCCCTAATCTCCCTGGCAGCTGGTCCATTCAACAACTCTGCCTCTGTTTTATTGTGCAAGCCCCTGTATGTGTTTGTGTTCTGCATGGGGCAATAAAATATGTCCACCTACACAATGGAGCAATGCATTTGAAGTGGAACACTTGCAGGAGCAGCAGTAGTGGACAGAAAGGATTCAAAAGATAGCAAAAAAGGGGGAAAGAAAAAAGAAGAGGCAAATGTGAGAATTTTGTGTCTGATCACCAGTGTATGCAGAAGGTGGGAAGCTGGCAGCAGGAAGACGCTCTAAAGTCGTGGCCACAACAGGTGCAGATCTGACAAGCCCCAGCCGGGGCTGTGCCAGGCTAAAGTTACAAGGGTGCAGACTAGTGGGTCCAAGGAGATTATGTGGTACCTGTATCACACATTAGAGCATAATGCTGTTGCTGCTGCTGTGACATGGATCTGAGGAAATCTGACTCCACTCTGAAGAAATCTAATGTTGTACCGGCAAGTTTTTACCTGCGTACACAATTAAAGATTTAAATATAGTAAATTATATATATACACCATGAACCACAATTGAAGAACCAGTGTTGTTTATTACAGCATATTTTTTTACCTGTTAAATAAATATTTTATAGTTTATAGTTAGCTTGTAGTAAATGAATATAAATTAAGTGAATATAAATGAATGTCACCAAAGTTTTTAATCCTGTTAAAAAATATTACACATATGTATTTGTGCAGGGTTGAAAAATATGACTACATTCAAAACCTTGAAATTACATGCATGAGAAGGTTTCTAATTTTGCATTTGTACAGGTGATACGCACGCATGACTACGTGTATAGGTAAGTTATTTCAAACAAAAAGGAAGCTTGACAACTGCAATAGTCAGCAGGCAGTTAAAAGCCTGTAAATGTAAATTCTATGCATTGTTTTGTAACTATCGCTTCCTTAGGTTCCTGTAAAGTCCCAAGTAATGAGGTAGATGAGGATCTAACTCCCCTCCCCTCCCCTCCCCACCCAACCACCCACCCACCCACCTCGGTACGTTCCATGTTAGACAGAACAAGGAAACAGATAACAAAGACAAGACAATATCATGTGGCAGTGCTCTTTCCTCACTGTTCAGCAGTTCTGCATTTCTTGTGATTAAATAAAATAATTGACAGTCAACATGAAACAATTTTGTAGTTATGACATTAGGACCACTTGAACATTTCTGTTGTCAAGCATTGGTCTGACCTGCACGTGTATGTGTGTGTAATTGTAGCACTAACCATTGTTGGCGATTTTATAGCAACTCTGAGAAACATGTGACTCACTGATATGTATAAATTAACGTCAAATTTCGTCATTTAACTCTACACTTCATAAACAAACTGACATAAGATTTAATTTGTTTAACTTCTATAGAGTATATTTCTACTATGAATTGGTTAATTACACATCTGGTTGGTTCCTGAAAAATATATGATAGACTGTGAACATTTACTCTTTCTCAGCAGCCACAAAGCTGGTTAGAGGTGTGAAACCACTAAAGCTGCACAAGGGAAATTCACTGTAAAGAGCTGGGGTTTCCCAGCAAATGAGTTATCAATGAATTCATTTAACACCCACAGTGCTAATACAATTTTGTATCATTTCTTATGTGAACATTTACTTATGGGGGCCACTGCATAACATAATGCACTAACTACTCTATAGCTGCTTTGACACTAACTGTACGTGTTACTAAGAAACCATCTGAGTCTTATTTGTGCACAAATTGAAAAACACGCTGATCAAAATGAAAATAGTAGGTAGCATATGGGAGATAACAGGCTTCCACAGCATCAATCTTTGCTGTTTTCAAAGAACACACTTTGCAAATTGCATCCTCATACATGAAAATGTATTTAAAAAGTATAAATTTGTGATGATCCTGTTATCTCTACTTGTTCTGGCCTACAGCATGAGCTACCAGAGTAGGACCTGCACTCACCCACATACAAGCTTCCAAACGGACTTTAGAGATGATGGTCCAGAGAGAGATACCTCCATGAAGAGCTGCTGACCCAGCCCCCTGGTCCACCACTGTACCTTCCACACCCTTCTGCTCAACATAGGAACCTAGTTCTGGTGCTTCATAAGGGGGACAGACAATTTGGTCAGGATAGGGTGGTTCGGGGAAATCCACAGACCCACACTCGTAGGCCGCCAGGGTAACTGATGCTATGTGTGGTCCCTGTAAAACAGATAAAGAAAATGAAGAAAAACAGCAAGATGAAAAGTAAATTCATTAAGTAAGTGGGAGTCAATCCACCTGTTGGAAGTAGTTTTGAGTCACAGGAAGAACCCTATTATCATGGTGAGAAAGTGATAGCAGTGAGTCAAACACTGATTGATAACATAAAGACAGTTTTATGTGGGCCACTACATGAACTGCATTTCTTTTGTAGTTCCTACTGCAGTGAAACACTTCCTCTGCTTTTAAGTAGATACTTGCATAAATGCGCACAGAAAAACAAATATATAATGATTAACCTTAAGTGTTACGCAATATTCTTCACAACTTACAAAAATTTAATACAGTAAGATAAACGTGTGCATATTCTAGAAATGTCCATCCATCCATCCATCCATCCATTTTCAACCGCTTGTCAGGGGCCGGGTCACAGGGGCAGCAGTCTGAGCGAAGACTTCCAGACTTCCCTCTCCCCGGACACTTCCTCCAGCTCCTCCTGTGGGACCCCAGGGCGTTCCCAGGCCAGTCGAGAGACATAGTCCCTCCAGCGTGTCCTGGGTCTTCTCCCGGGCTTCCTGCCGGTGGGACATGCCTGAAACACCTCCCCAGGGAGGCGTCCAGGAGGCATCTGAAACAACTCTACACTAAGCTCCTCTCTGGTGACAGAGTTCATTTCTAACCTGGAGAGCGCAAACCACCTTTTTCCGGAACCATGGCCTCAGACTTGGACGAACTTATTCTCATCCTAGCCTCTTCACACTTAGCTGCAAACCGCTGCAGAGCACGTTGGAGGTCCTGGACCAATGAAGCCAACAGGACATCATCTGCAAAAAGCAGAGACGCAATCCTGTGGTCCCCAAACCTTACCCCCTTCGTCCAATAGAAATTTTGTCCATAAAAATATTGTACAAAACTGGTGGGCAGCCCTGACGAATCCAACATTCCCCGGGAAAAGGTCAGATTTACCAAGCTCCTGCTCTGGTTGCACCAAGAACGGACAGCCCTTAGTAAAAGGCCTCGGAATGCTAGGAGGGACACAGTGAAATGCCTTCTCCAAGTCCACAAAACACAAGTAGACTGGTAGGGCAAACGCCCACAAACCTTCGAGCACCCTTTTGAGGGTATAGAGTTGGTCCAGTGTTTCATAACGAGGCTGAAAACCACATTGTTCCTCCTGTATCAGAGGTTCGACTATTGGCCGAATTCTCTTCTCCAGTACCCTGGCACAAACTTTCCCAGGGAGGCTGAGAAGTGTGATTCCCCTATAGTTAGAACACACTCCTGTCACCCTTTTTATGAAGAGGGCAAACCACCCCAATTGTCCTGTCCAGAGGAACTGTCCCCATTGCTCATGCAATGTTGCAGAGGCGTGTCACCCAAGACAGCCCCACAACACAGAAGAGACTTGAGGTACTCAGGGTGGATCTCATCCACCCCCGCTGCCCTGCCATCAAAGACCTTGTGAACTACCTCGCTGACCTCAGCCTGGGGGATGGGCAAGTCCATCTCTGAGTCTGACTCTGCTTCCTCAGCAGAAGGCATGTCGGGGGATTGAGGAGATCCTCCAAGTACTCCTTCCACTGTCCGATAACATCCCCAGGCGAGGTCAACAGCTCCCCACTTCCACTGAAATCAGAGTTGGTAAAGGCCTGTTTCCCCTCCTGAGGTGTCGAACGGTTTGCCAGAATCTCTTTAAGGCTGAACCATAGTCCTCCTCCATGGCCTCCCTGTACTCCTCCTAGGCCAGAGTTTTTGCCTCCGCGACACCAAGGGCTGCAGCATGCTTGGCCTGTCGGTACCCATCATCTGCCTCAGAAGTCCCACAGGTCATCCAGACCTGATAGGACTCCTTCTTCAGCTTGCTGGCATCCCTTACCTCCAGGCGTCCACCACCGGGTTCGGGGATTACTAACACCAGAGATCTTGCGTCCACAGCTCAGAACAGCCCCGTTAACAGTGGAGGTGGAGAAGATGGTCCACTCAGACTTTATGTCTCCAGCCTTCCTCGGAATCTGGTCGTAGCTCTCCCAGAGGTGTAAATTAAACGTCTCTCTGACAGAGGTTTCAGCCAGACGTTCCCAACAGACCCTCACGATACGTTTGGGCCTGCCAAGTCATTCCAGCCTCCCTTCCTGCCAGCAGATCCTCCTCAGCACCAGCTGGTGATCGGTTGGCTGCTCAGCTCCTCTGTTCACCTGAGTGTCCAGGACATATGGCCAAAGGTCAGATGACACAACTTCAAAGTCTATCATAGTCCTCCAGTCTAGGGTGTCCTGGTGCCATGACCACTGATGAACACCCTTATGTTCGAACATGGTGTTTGTTATGGCCAGACTGTGCCTGTACAGAAGTCCAATAACATAACATCACTCGGGTTCAGATCAAGAAGGCTGTTCCTCCCAATCACGCCTCTCCAGGTGTCACTGTCAGTGCCCACAGGGGCATTGAAATCCCCCAGAAGAATGATAGGGTCCCCTGTTGGAGTGCTTTCCAACACCAATCACAATCAAAACAGGAAGTTACAAGATAAAACCAGAAGCTAGCAAAACAAGACTTTGAAGCTGAAACCTTAATGGAAATTAAGTCACAAATTAACTAGGCGAAAACAGGAACCAAACAGGAAGTTGAAAAAATAAAACAGAAAACCAGGCAGAAACGTACCAATGATGCTGAATTTATGGCACCTGGCGGCTGAGCTGGTGAGCTATGAGCAAGGCCACACCAGCCCGCCTCTCGGTGCAGGCAACTCAAGAGTAAAAGAGGGTGTAGCCCCTCTCAAGGAGTTGGGTTCCAAAGCCCAGGCTGTGTGAGCCCAACTATTTCTAGCCAGTACTGCTCAACCTCCTGCAAAAGCTCAGGCTCCTCCCCCCAGTGAAATTTCTTACGGTTCCTCCGGTTGGTGGTGGGTCCACCTAGGGACGGTCCGACATCGCTCCTTAGGGCTGCGCTCCCATGCAAGCCCCAACCACGGGCCTGGCTCCAGGGTGGGAGCCACACCAGGTGACATCTTAGCCCTTGTTTTTATACTGTTCACAGGGGGTTTGTGAAGCGCTCTGAGTCTAAGAGCGGTTTTCGTATAATTATTGTTATCTTTTTTAGAAACAATAGTTTTGCTTGCATTTGCCTCCCAATGCAGAGAGCTAGCGCAACACCGGCTAATGTATCACAAAGTCGTCGTTGACTAGCATTAGCGTGTAAGAATAATAGCTATTTGTTACTAGTTATCCTTTCAAGGTGAGCTAACCCCAAAGTCAATGTTTACCTTGGAATTAACTGCATTGAACTTATACTTATCTTATTGAGAATTAGGTAACATCTAACATTACTAACTTCATGCCTACTATTCAGCTAGTTAGCAACTTCTCAATACCTCAAGCACAAGAAACCCAACACAAGAAGTTACCCCAGCCAATAATATTACATTCTCTAAAGTTGCATTATGAAATTTGGGAAACAAATACTATGAAATAAAAACTGATGTTTTGAAATACAAATTATGAAATAAATAACCGCCAGCAAAGCAGTTATTTATTTTATAATTCCCTGTTGATTTTGTTGCATTTTGAACATTTCAGAGTTTCATATCACAGTGGCCTAGACAAAAGCATAGTTTGACTGTAGTGAAACACATAGTTATTCCACATTATATCACATGAAAGCATATCTTTTAGCATAAGCAATCAAAACTACAAAAACAAAACTGAAATAATTGCAAATCTGGACATCAATCTTATTGAAGCACATTATCACCAGAACTCCCTGTTTTGAAGGGCGACTAATCAAGACCTAACTGACTGGATGAACAGGGTAGAACATATACCAAACAAAAAAGGGAAAACCTATTCTACAGTAGTTCAAACTCGATTATACTTCACTTTTTTAAAGTAGTGAGAAACAAGTAATTGTGTGACACAACACATTTGTTTAAGTTTTCGCCAAATAATGATCTGAATGGACCTCAAACGTCCAGTATGATTAAATAAGTCAGTAGCGTGATGCCTGTAAATAAAGGTGTAAGCAGCCTGTGTGGACTTCGTTGTTTCCCCGTGTTTACACTTATGGTTGTGTGTGTGTGTAGCAAGGGTGCTCCCAGTGACGCACAATGTCAGTTTGGCATTATGCAATAAAGCGGCTAAGCAATCTGGCAAACGTTGGGTGGGGGTGTAACTTCCGGAGCTGAGTGGGACAAGGCAGGACAGGACACGACGGTGTGTGGGTGGGCATGACAGTGGCGTGTAAGGCAACTGAAAACAGCCATGTCTTCTGGAACCATGACCTTCATTTAGATGAATATATTGATATATTAAATTATGTACAGACAAAAGGTAACTTTTCTATTATTAATGAGAAAATAACACACCTAGGGCTTGGAGATCTAATGTTCACACACTTATTTTCAAATGAAGCCAGAAGACAGAAGGAAAACCGTTACTGAGCCAGTAAGAGGAGTCAAGGAACTGCCAGCACTGACCCAGTCAGACTGGGAACTCCCTAGTCTTAAATCCTCTGCAGTAACTGTCCAGTGAGCTCATACTCCCTGGACACACACTCACTCACTACATACATATATACACACTTCTCAACAATGTTTGTGTAGCCAAGAAAAACTAAAAGCCCAGGTAGGGTGTGTTTACCAAATAGTGTTCCGTGACCGTACTCTGTCTGCTTTGTCACTGCCTCTCATCTTACACAATAGCCTAGTTTAGGTGACTCACCGTGAGTCTGCAGCATTCAAGTAGATGTTCTCTGTCTGATAAGATGAGGACCCAGTTACGTGCACACCAACACTGTTTGTAAGGACCAGCAGATGATCACTGACAGACAAAAAGTTGTTTTGTCTGAGGGAGCACGTTCCATCATATAGACTGTTTATAGTAAACATGTTAGTGGTTAGGGTATAAATATCAGCCTTGTAACTGTGTGTACTGTGAAATCTGCCTAGCACAAAAATACACTGATATATCACTGACACAAAGTTGCTCTCTCTGGCAGCATTGTTGGCATTCCTGTGGCGACCTGCACAAACCAACACTTCTCCAAAACGGGATCCCCACTCTGGGGACTAAGAATATGCACATTGTGAAATTCAGTCTAGATGCCATAGTAGTAAGCCATTAAATTATTCTTAGGGCAAAATGTCATGTTGAGGACATGGTTTTAATATTACCTGTCCGCTTCAGTGATTCACTGATTTAATTTTACCCCGTCCAAGCATAATTATTTAATACAGTTTTTCATTTTCTGCTCCTTCTTTAAGTTAAATCTCATCTGGGAATTTGCGTGGCTGGTGTTTCTACTCCAAAAAGGTTTGTGGCAATAAACATTTTGTCAAACAACAACCTATGAGTATATAAAATCAATGCCATAAACAGAAATATTAAAGCCTTCAGGTAAACTCTTTTACATGGCCTCAGCAGTTCGTTATCACCTCTGTAACAAAACACAAGAATAGCCAAATTTTGTAGCTTCTATAGAAAGCCACAGAAATATATGTGGGTCTAAATTTTCTAATTTACCCTTGCATGGCCACTTAAACTTCTGGGGAGCTTGACAACAAAGACAAACTAATAGCATATTACTGCCGACAGGTAACAAATGCTATTTTAAACAAATGACAGTAAAGGGTTGTGACCAGCAGCCACTGAGGCACACAAGCAGAAAGAACTTCCTCTCAGTGCCACAATGAGAACAAAGTGTGTCCACTAAAGAAGGATGTGAATCTGGTTGGTCAATACCTGCTGTTAGCTACTAATATCTACTGACACAGAGTGTTCTTAAACTGGAGAAAGGGGAGGAGATGCTGTGAAATGAATGCAGCGATAATTAATTTTACAAACGTCTCACGTGTAATTTCCAAAAACATTCACCCTAAGAACAGACAGTGCAGTCACAAAGTCATGCCCCAGGCTACAATTGTATTTGAATAAACAATACAAGGTTTATTTTGTGGTATTCTAAGGCAAACAGAGGCAGTCAGCATCCTACTCTCCAGTCCTACTGTAGTGTTGATGCTTGTAGTAGCTTCTGAAGCCCCAAACCAGACATTAATGGGTGACCATAAACTGACCAGTTCTCAGTGACCACGACCACAGGACGGTTTGGTCATTAACAGGTCGCTGTGGTTGTCAAGGGCCATTTAAGCACATTCAACATGGTTCAGCTAGCAAAACCCGTTCACCACTTCTTTCATGGGGAGACTGCTGGACAAACATTAGAGGTTAGTGAGTGATGAAGAAGCTCTGGTGAAGATCTCTGAGGGAGGTAAAAGAAGGCTGGACTGAGGCCAGTGATGGAGCCAGACAGAGAGGATGTGGGGGTATTTGGAAGTGAGTGGTACACGGTCAATCACACACACACACACACACACACACACACACACACACACACACACACACACACACACACACACACACACACACACACACACACACACACACACACACACACACACACACAGAGGCTGTTACCAGTGATTTATCCATGTGGTTGCTCCATATGACTTCATATTCAGAAATGTCACACTGACTCCCAGACAGACACACTCGGTCTGATTCCTCTGTGAACAACATATTCCGCATCGCTGATAAAGAAACTTTTAAAAGCATGTGCAAAGTTTACAATAACATCATCTATGTTACTATGGTCTATATGTATTTTTAATTACTCTCAGATTTTAAATAATTCTAAATTCTCTTTCTCAGTTCTGAAAACATTCTTAGCAATATGAACAACAGCATAAAAACATCAGCAGGCAGTTTATTTTAAATGTACTAATCACTTTCACTCATTTTGCATTGAGGTGTAAACTTTCTCTTTAAAATTAATTTCTATAACCTACAGGTTATAAAACGGACTAAATAGCTACGTCACTGAATGTTGTTTGTAAAAGCAGTACTAGAACCTATTAAAATATTTTATTAATAGTTTTAATTGGTCTGAATTTAGACCTTGAAATAAATTGAAAGGGATTTGTTTGGTCTGGTTACACAAAATTTTAATATAAAATCTGAATTGTTAGGCATTAAAGCATACTTGTTTCTGCTGAATTTTATCACATGCAATTTTAAAGAAAATAGTAAACATTTTCCAAAATTCTCAATATTCAAAGTATCACATCATGTATCATATTGTGATATCATGTCCTGTCATATGATTTTTCTTAGTTTAAATAAAATAGGTACACCACACCACAACTCCTAATAAATTCGGCATTAAAAAAGCTAAATATTTGGGATCTAACTGTTTCAAGTCATTGTCTCACACATAAAAACGCTATTTTGAAAATTTGGAGTTGATGTAATAGTTACGCACAAGTTTGTGACAGTAGACAGTTAAAGAAAAATAGAATTGTGGAAAAACATGAAAGAGCCCCCTTTTGTTTTCTGATAATTTTAACTAAGCAGAAAAATGCCTATTTCGCTGAACATGAAATAGCACTTTTCTAAAAGCCACACAGTCTAAAAACCCAACATGCTTACTTACGTGTCTTCTTTATAGTAACATATTCAAGTAGGCTGTATAAAATATAGATTAATATACACTAAATATTAGTTGTGTTCTTTAAAACAATTAAAATAAAATAAAATAGGGAATTATGTTCATTTACCTTTTTTGTTTTGCAACTTCATCATAGTGACAACTAAAATTAGCTCATTTGCTGATTCACAAAATGAATTGTCCAGATTTTAAACACAGACGGCAGACTGACTGCAAGATAGTAAATGTTTGTGTTTTTTGGTTGAGACCTTTTGGTTGTAGGAACTTTCATAAGTTTGAAAACCTAAAATAATCAGTAAATCTATTGTTTGTCACAGTATCAATAACAACAAAATAATAACCTGTAACCTATAACCTGTTTCTTAATGTATTTCACATTCTTGAATGACACCACAGCACAATATGTGCACACTGTCTATCTCTGTATCAGTGGTCAAGGACGAAATGCTAGCCTCCAAAGAATGGGAGGCTCGCAGGCTTAAGGAAACCTGGATTCTGCTTCGCCTGCTCCACAGATCTACCTGAGGGTGTGATTGTGTGAGGAATAAAAAAAAACAAATACCTGACTGACCTTTAAATAATTTCATACAGAAACTAAAACCTAAGCTCCTGCCGTTTGCCAGCTGTGCCCTGGCTTTGTTCTGGTCAGTTTTGGCTTGTTCCAGCCCTTCCAGACTGGTTAAACACTAAGTCCACTTTGGTGTAGAACTTGCCCTCTGTGGGCTCTGTGCGCATCTGCGTCTAAGAGAGTGAATGGTTATTGTAGTTGGAATAACAAGACTCCTGGGGCCTCCAAGACACAGACAGTCAGGCACATGCCTTAGATGGCTGAGGTGTGACAGTGAAGATAGAGAATCTATTAGAAACACATACACACATACACACACGCACTTATAAATCTCTTTTGTATTTATCTTTAAGACGTTCGATGAAGATGACTAAGTCACAGAATGTTTGGGCAGATCCCTGTACCCAGCCTTGAGGAATACAATAAATCATCTTGAATGTATAATAATCTTTGGTGGCATTTCAAATTTAAACTGACTTAGACATTCCTCGGCATAAGCAGCTGCAGCCCCTTTACAGAAACAGCGACTAATTCATATTGTAACAAAAATCCAGGTGATGAAGGTCTGACACACAATCTAAATGTAGTTAAAAATGAATGGTTTTAAATCTAGTTGAAGATGTATTGAAGGTAAAGTAGGAGACGTGTTTCTTCCAGCCGATAGTGAGTCAAGAGTAGCTTTTCAAAGAAATACTGAACCTGATCCTAATGTGTCACTCGTGTTCTTTGTAACATATATGCATGGTATCAATTCTCACTTTGGGAGAACAGAAGAAACATTCTTCCATCCTGGCTCATGTTTGACACAGACAGCACGCACAGCAAAGTCAATAGTTGTGAATCAATATCATCAATATCATATTGAGGTTTAGATATACAGCACAATCCACTTGATCATCTCTGCGTAGATTACAAACTACAATGAACCTAGCAGGGAAACATTTAAGCCAGGTGAGAAAGACCAACTCAATGTGTGAGTCACAATTCAAACAAAGCAACCAGGTTTCTGTCTATTTCCAAGACCTTGAGCACACGCACGCACATGCACGCGCATGCGCACACGCACACTTTTTGTCAGATTGTAAATGTATGACTGTACGGTACATAACTGTATAACGGCCTGTGTGTGTGTTTAACGGAGTGTGACTGTGTGATGGTTAGAACAAAGCAGGGGCAGTGTGTGGAAGCCACGCTCTCAGACCTGCTCTGCACTTACAGTGATAGCTGGCGATAATTAAAGCTGTGCTCCTGGTAATTGCCAACAGGCAAAACTTAATTTTAGGGGGTTTGCTGAGGAAAATCTGTATATTCTACACAAACCTACTCTAACACCTATAATTTAGTATATCTTAAAAAAAACTGAATATAGAAACCATAGAAAGTTCCTTTATTTAGATAAGCCAACGGTTTATATTATGCACGTGAAGGTATTGTAAATCAGTTATCAAAAATCAAAAACATTTAAGGTTTGTTATATGGAATCATTTATTTCCTGATGGCTGCTGAAATGCAAAGGAAACAAATCATGTAACCCCTTTACTCACAAAACTGCTAAAAAAATAGTTGCTATTATGTAAACAGCAATGTGAGCAACTTCAATTATAATTACTTTAATTCTTTGTTGTTGATTTAACATTGAACACAACAATTTTCATGCTGCCCATAATGACTTAATGGTAACAGCCATTACTGAAAGTAATTTAATGGGGAATGACTCAGATGAGCTTTCTTCTAAAATATTTACAGCATTCCCAAACTCTCAACAGTCAGACTCCTATACTAACCCCTTTCAGATTTACGCAGGCCAGTGACACTAGTTGTCACTAGAAAATAAATGCTTAAAAATCCCAAGTGGAGATGAAAACTCATCCCACTCATAACTGTATTTATCACAACCATTTTAGCAAACACGTGGACAGGTGCAGGACTCCCAGCAACTTATATAGCCTCGGCTGAAATGTAATCGCAGCAGTGTTCCTTTGTGATTTTATTGTTTTCATGTTCTGTATTATGGGCACACACCCACTACTTCTTTCCAATGAGCAGCTGGAAAAAATACACTTGGTGGCGATCCAAGAAGTGTCTTTTTTTCTTCTCTACGCTTGAGTTGCTGGGTTTTATCTTTCTCCATTAACCAGTCCTGCCTGTGTACAATGGTCTCCTGCAGTCTCAGCAGGACCCAAACACAGAGGAGACACAGGGCGGGATTGCCATGTCAGGACATAGGAGAGCTGCCACTTTTGCTCTAGATTCATTGACTGTGATGGTTTGCTGTTACTGGCTCCACACCCACCTCTGCTGGTGGTTAAGCAGTACTTGCCTCCAGCCAACCACAAAGGTTTAGTTGATATGTGATGTGCAGATACTTGTGCTAAAAGTGTACGATTGATTACATTAACACTGTGGCGGAGGAGAAAATGTGATGTGGAAAAAATTAAAGAACTAAATTGATTCCATTAAAATTCATAAAAAGCACAGAATGACAATAGGTGAATTTGTGTGGAAAACATAGATTCACATAAAATTCATGTTGAAGTAGCTCTGCAAGGAATTTTGCATACAGGTGAAACTTACACAAGAACACTTGTTTATAAAGCACATAACACATTGAGCTTGCGTCTGTTTTTTTTTTCAAAGTGCAGAAAGAAAATTCTACATATTTAGTACAATGTAAGGCTATAGGAGAGCTTATCTAAGGCTAGAAATCAGCCAACTCATACCTTCAACTGCTTTTATGGGAATATAAATATTTATACCTGAATGCAGTGATGCAACACAATTTGCATAGATTTTTCCGGTTTGTTGTCACCTGGCACCCTCTTCTGACTGATATGAGACATGACTCAGACAATCCTACAGCATATTAATTGATTATGCAAAACAAATATGGCTACGATCAATAAATGTATTTTTTGAGCCTTAAAGTTCCCAGAAGTCATTGTGATATCTTCAATAGCATATTTTGTCCAACCAGCAGTTGTACCTAAAACAACGAAAAGGTCAAATATTATCTTATAATCATATCCGTTTATATTAGAATTTCAAACCATTACCAAAACACTATATAAATGTTCATGTACTAACATAGAAATGCTACTAATTTTTATTTTCATCAGTGATACATCAAGATATTTACTCAATAAATGATAATGAAAACTCATTAAGCATTAAGTGTTTCACTAAACGTTAGTAAGTAAATGAGAAGCTGTGCAATAAAAGCTTATGCCACGTACAACGTAACTGTGGTGGTATTCTTTCCAAATGTTGACAACATTGTAAAAGTCAAAAGCTGGTAAACATCTGGACTCACTTCAGTACTTTTCTAGCAGCGTTTCTAGCATATTGTTAGCTCATATATGGACAGAAAGAAAAACATCTCTGTAGGCCTTTTTTAACCTTATCACGCAAATTCCCAAATGTTTTAACAACAACACATCTGAAAAATCGGACACAAAAATCTACAAAATTATCCAAGTCTATCTTTATTCATGCATCCATGTCTCAGTGCTTCTACAAAAAATATGTAGATGCAGAAAGGCTTTTTCACAAATGTTAAAGAAATAAATCTCCTTAACAGACTGGACAGCCACTGCAATGGCAGAGGTTTTCAGTCTGTACATAGTTTACATACACACATTAGGGGTTAATATATATATATATATGTGTGTGTGTGTGTGTGTGTGTGTGTGTGTGTGTGTGTGTGTGTGTGTGTGTGTGTGTGTGTGTATAACATATACCCATGTGTATAAAAACAGTTGATATACTTGTTACTATTCATACATCTCACCAGTCCATGAATATGTGCAACAGTATCGGCCTTTACAAAAACACTCTGAGTCAAATGCCACAGAGAATGCATGACAGCAGCTCCAGTAAGGAGCACCAAGTTCTGTTCTGAACCCATTGACACCACAGGCTGCAGTACCCACCGCACTCACTAGATGGCGTAACATTTCATGAAAACCTTCCAGAAAAGTAAGCTGGGCTACTATGAAATTACATTTTGCAGTGCCAGAGTTAGCTTTCAGCAACAGTAGAATGGAGGACACACACTTCAAAGTTTCCAGTTCAGCTCCGCTGGGTGACAGTGGACTCCCAGACAGATTGAGTCAGAGCACTGAAGATGAGCAGATGTTTTGGGACCCTGATCTGATCCGCAGTAGAGACCCGAATGAAAATGAGCAACCACAATGAAAAACGGAAAGAGTAGTGCAGGGGAAACAGACCGAAAGAGGAAGGAAAGTAGGACTGTCAGTGGAGGAGACACATACTAAAGGAGGATGAGTGGTGGGAGGGGGTGTTGGCGAAAGTGAGAGTGAGTGACACAGTGGGGAGCAGGATCGCGGGAGAACAGAAATGAGAAAGAACTCAGAGAAGGGGAGGGAGAGTGTTTTTATCCTCATGTGCACTCAGTCAGAGGGGTCAGTGAGTGCGATTGTTCCTGGACTGCCTGTCAAAACAGTGTGGCTACCGCAGCGCCTATTCAGCCCCCCCCCCCGTTTTGAAAATGTGCACACGCAAACTCCTGCAACCAGTCACATATGCATGTGCAAATGTATGAGGAGGCTCCGAAAGCTTTTAATAATACCCTCATTAAATCCTTAGCAACAACCTAACAATATCAACAGAATCTTTTTAGACCTGCGTCACTGCACCACCATCATTCGCTGTGCTCGAATATCAGCTCTGTCATAAACATGCACAGGCAAGTGAATAACTGCAGTAGGGAAGTGATGGGCACTTGTTGCAAAAGGGGACAAAAAACCTTGCCTTACCAGGTAGAGGAGGAAGGTGTGCAGGCCAGTGCCGAGACCCACCGAGGAGAGGATGCCCAGTCCAACCCAGTAGGCGCACCACAGCGTCTTCTTCTCCATGTAACGCACATACTGCAAAGAGAGGCCAGAGTGAGGGACGGTCAACCACATGGCAGAGGCACATGCACAGAGTGTGAGCAAAACAAGAAGGGGGTGGGAGAGGAGGGGAGGGACAAAGACAGAGTGAAAGAAGGTACGAGAGTGAAAGTGTGCAATACACAGGGCACTTTAAAGGGTGGGAGAGGGCAAGTGAGTGGTAAAGATAGAGAGGGAGGAGAAGAGCGTGAAAGAGAGACCTTTGGAGACAGAGGGTGCTGTTGAGTTTAGAGGACAGAGCTTCAGGGTAGGAGTGTTCATCACACTGACAGAAGAAAAGCACTATTATTCTTTTTTTGTGGCAGCCAGCTCTTACACAACTCGTAAAGTAAGGCACGCCAGGATCTCTCCATCTCACTCCGTGTGCCTCTTCCTCCTGTTCATCCTACCACTGTTGTTCCATGTCTCACTCAGCTTACACTTCCTCCATCAAGCTAAGGCAGGTTGTTTTCAGGAAGAAGCTTGAAGTTCACAGATTACGAGAAGAAGGGGGAGGACTGACGGGTGGAAAGCATTAAGGAGTGTGCAAATACTCAATTTCCCAGGAAACCCAGGAAAATCCAGAACTGGCGCATATTGCCTGTGCCTTTGCTAGCCAAAGTGCAGTGCATCATGGGAGATATGAGTATGATTATACAACTCGCATACAATATTGGAAAATAAACTACTGTCATGGCAGTGGGCCTCAAAATACACAGGAAGGGTTCCAGTCAGATCTACAGCAGAGTCTTAAATGGTTTATAGCACAGCTCCTGTGGACCTATTATAAAGTATCACTGACCTTGTTGAAAAGTTAATAATTAAGCATTGTAATGATAATATGCTCACGCAATCACACAGTACGCCATGCTGTGAAATGCCTTGTATGGCTGTGCAGAGAAATGAGGGGAGAACATGTGACGATAGGTCAGAAGCAATACAATAGATAAAAATAAAATATAATAGGTCTGTATTATGGTATGGTGGTTGCAATCACCTTCTGGTGTGCTCCTTCAATACTGTAAGTGACGAAGAGGAGCATCAGCAGGATCAGCAGGACCAACGCCGTGTGTCTTTGCCGCCACAGCCTGAGAGAAGAGATGGAGGAAGAAGACGCGGTGCTGATGAAGGTGGACGAAGCAGGCTGTCACGTGCTCACAAATTATTACACAACCTTGACACTTTAAAGTAAATAAATAATTTTAATGCCCAACGTACCCTTTAGCGGTACGACGCAACGGCACACTGCGGTCAAGTGAGCCGTCGTTCGTTCATCCGTCGTTCAGCCAGCCGCGCTTCAGAAACGTCTTGCGCCCGTATTACGCGCTTTACAGCAGAGCACAAAACACGCTCGTCGCGACTTCCTCTTTTCATAGCGACACGTCTGGTCTGTTCAAAATATTGAAAAATACGAAACAAAATATTGCATATATAGAAAAACTGTCGCCTAATAAAGATCTGTATACTTTTACTGTAAAATTAAGCATTTATTAGTATTTAAAACTACCATGTCATACTGTGAAATTTTTATAATTAATAACTTAACTTTGGTGCATAGTTCCAGGCCCAGACCACTTTCCTCTTGTTCTACTAGAGGTGTACTATTACCCCACAAAGATCTGTATATTTTTACTGTATAGTTTAGGATTTATTAGTATTAAAAACTACTAAGTCATACTGTAACTGTATGGGCCGTATAGTCAACTTTAATCGTTAATAACTAGACTTTGGTGCATAGTTCCAGGCCCAGACCACTTTCCCCTTGTTCTACTAGATGTGTACTATCACCCCACAAAAATTCATGTATTTTTACTGTATAGTTTAGGATTTAGCAGTACTTGAAAGTACTATGTCATACTGTAATACAGTCAACTTTAATCATTAATAACTTGACGTTGGTGCATAGTTCCAGGCCCAGACCACTTTCCCCTTGTTCTACTAGAGGTGTACTATCACCACACAAAGGTTCGTGTATTTTTACTGTATAGTTTTGGATTTATTAGTATTCAAAACTACCAGTTCATACTGTAACTGTATAGGCCGTATAGTCAACTTTAATGATCAATAACTTGACTTTGGTGCATAGTTCCAGGGCCAGACCACTTTCTCCTATTTCTGCTAGATGTGTACTATATTCACACAAAGATCTGTATATTTTTACTGTATAGTTTTGGATTTATTAGTATTCAAAACTACCATGTCATACTGTAATACAGTCAACTTTAATCATTAATAACTTGACTTTGGTGCATAGTTCCAGGCCCAGACCACTTTCCCCTTGTTCTACTAGAGGTGTACTATCACCACACAAAGATCCGTATATTTTTACTGTATAGTTTTGGATTTATTAAGTATTCAAAACTACCATGTCATACTGTAATACAGTCAACTTTGATCATTAATAACTTGACTTTGGTGCATAGTTCCAGGCTCAGACCACTTTCCTCTTGTTCTACTAGAGGTGTACTATCACCACACAAAGATCTGTATATTTTTACTGTATAGTTTTGGATTTATTAGTATTCAAAACTACCAGTTCATACTGTAACTGTATAGGCCGTATAGTCAACTTTAATGATCAATAACTTGACTTTGGTGCATAGTTCCAGGCCCAGACCACTTTCTCCTTGTTCTACTAGAGGTGTACTATTACCCCACAAAGATCTGTGTATTTTTACTGTATAGATTTGGATTTATTAGTATTCAAAACTACCATGTCATACTGTAATACAGTCAACTTTGATGATCAATAACTTGACTTTGGTGCATAGTTCCACGCTCAGACCACATTCCCCATGATCTACTAGAGATGTACTATCACCCCACAAAGATCTGTGTACTTTTACTGTATAGTTTAGGATTTTAGTAGTACCATGTTATGCTGAAATATGGCCCTTACAGTCAAGCATAAAACCAATAAGTACTGCACTACAAACAGTGTAGTGTGTAACTTTCTTTTTTATTGTTTTAAGTCTGTATTGTGAAGAGAGAATAATTGCATTAAATCTAATCCTGAATATTTGGTTATATACATTTTGTATTTACATTTTAGTGTTCAAAACTAGATATTACAATGTGTAAGAACAGAGACGGCAATAACTTTGATAAAACAAACTCCAGACATGGGAAATGGTTTAATGAGAACAAATAACGATTTCAGTATCCATCCATTTTCAACCGCTTTTTCTGGGGGCGGTCGCGGGGGCAACAGTCTAAGCAAACTCCAAACTTCCCTTTCTCCGGACACTTCCTCCAGTTCAGCCCAGCCCAGGACCTGTTTGCCTTGGGAGACCCTACCAGGGGCATTTACCCCCCGACAACATAGCTCCCAGGGTCATTCAGGCACACAAACTCCTCCACCACGTTAATGTATGTTTCACACATAAATATTCAGTTTTTGACTGTTCAATGACTTTATATTAAACATTAAACATTTAGTTTCAATATTAAAAGTCACACTTTGGAGTCCTAACAGATGGTAATAAAAGGATTTAATGTGTGTGTGCTTAGCCTCACTCAGTTTTTTTATGAAAAGTGACATAATCTGGGCCTGGCATTATGCACTAAAGTCAAGTTATTCATCATCATAGTTGAATATAAGGCCCATAGAGTATTACAGTATGACCTGGAAGTTTTGAATACTAATAAATCCAAAACTATACAGTAAAAATACACGAATCTTTGTGTGGTGATAGTACATCTATAGTAGATCAGGGGGAATGTGGTCTGAGCCTGGAACTATGCACCAAAGTCAAGTTATTGATCATCAAAGTTGACTGTATTACAGTATGACATAGTACTTTCAAGTACTGCTAAATCCAAAACTATACAGTAAAAATACACAAATCTTTGTGTGGTGATAGCACATCACTAGTAGAATAAGGAGAAAGTGGTCTAAGCCTGGAACTATGCACCAAAGTTAAGTTATTAATCATGAAAGTTGACTGTATTACAGTATGACATGGTAGTTTTGAATACTAATAAATCCTAAACTATACAGTAAAAATACACGAATCTTTGTGTGGTGATAGTACACATCTAGTAGAACAAGGGGAAAGTGGTCTGGGCCTGGAACTATGCACCAAAGTCAAGTTATTGATCATTAGAGTTGACTGTATTACAGTATGACATGGTAGTTTTGAATACTAATAAATCCTAAACTATACAGTAAAAATACACGAATCTTTGTGTGGTGATAGTACACATCTAGTAGAACAAGGAGAAAGTGGTCTAAGCCTGGAACTATGCACCAAAGTCAAGTTATTGATCATCAAAGTTGACTGTATTACAGTATGACATAGTACTTTCAAGTACTGCTAAATCCAAAACTATACAGTAAAAATACACAAATCTTTGTGTGGTGATAGCACATCACTAGTAGAATAAGGAGAAAGTGGTCTAAGCCTGGAACTATGCACCAAAGTCAAGTTATTAATCATGAAAGTTGACTGTATTACAGTATGACATGGTAGTTTTGAATACTAATAAATCCTAAACTATACAGTAAAAATACACGAATCTTTGTGTGGTGATAGTACACATCTAGTAGAACAAGGAGAAAGTGGTCTAAGCCTGGAACTATGCACCAAAGTCAAGTTATTGATCATCAAAGTTGACTGTATTACAGTATGACATAGTACTTTCAAGTACTGCTAAATCCAAAACTATACAGTAAAAATACACAAATCTTTGTGTGGTGATAGCACATCACTAGTAGAATAAGGAGAAAGTGGTCTAAGCCTGGAACTATGCACCAAAGTCAAGTTATTAATGATTAAAGTTGACTATACGGCCCATACAGTTACAGTATGACTTGGTAGTTTTGAACACTAATAAATCCTAAACTATACAGTAAAAATACACGAATCTTTGTGTGATGGTAGTACACATCTAGCAGAAATAGGAGAAAGTGGTCTGGGCCTGGAACTATGCACCAAAGTCTAGTTATTAACGATTAAAGTTGACTATACGGCCCATACAGTTACAGTATGACTTGGTAGTTTTGAACACTAATAAATCCTAAACTATACAGTAAAAATACACGAATCTTTGTGAGATGGTAGTACACATCTAGCAGAAATAGGAGAAAGTGGTCTGGGCCTGGAACTATGCACCAAAGTCAAGTTATTGATCATTAAAGTTGACTATACGGCCTACACAGTTACAGTATGAACTGGTAGTTTTGAATACTAATAAATCCAAAACTATACAGTAAAAATATACAGATCTTTGTGTGGTGATAGTACACCTCTAGTAGAACAAGGGGAAAGTGGTCTGAGCCTGGAACTATGCACCAAAGTCAAGTTATTAATGATCAAAGTTGACTGTATTACAGTTTAACATACTACTTTCAAGTACTGCTAAATCCTAAACTATACAGTAAAAATACATGACTTTTTGTGTGGTGATAGCACATCACTAGTAGAATAAGGAGAAAGTGGTCTAAGCCTGGAACTATGCACCAAAGTCAAGTTATTAATGATTAAAGTTGACTGTATTACAGTATGACATAGTACTTTCAAGTACTGCTAAATCCTAAACTATACAGTAAAAATACATGAATTTTTGTGGGGTGATAGTACACATCTAGTAGAACAAGGGGAAAGTGGTCTGGGCCTGGAACTATGCACCAAAGTCTAGTTATTAACGATTAAAGTTGACTATACGGCCCATACAGTTACAGTATGACTTGGTAGTTTTGAATACTAATAAATCCTAAACTATACAGTAAAAATATACAGATCTTTGTGTGGTGATAGTACAGTTCTAGTAGAACAAGGGGAAAGTGGTCTGGGCCTGGAACTATGCACCAAAGTCAAGTTATTAATGATCAAAGTTGACTGTATTACAGTATGACATGGTAGTTTTGAATACTAATAAATCCAAAACTATACAGTAAAAATATACAGATCTTTGTGTGGTGATAGTACACCTCTAGTAGAACAAGGGGAAAGTGGTCTGGGCCTGGAACTATGCACCAAAGTTAAGTTATTAATTATAAAAATTTCACAGTATGACATGGTAGTTTTAAATACTAATAAATGCTTAATTTTACAGTAAAAGTATACAGATCTTTATTAGGCGACAGTTTTTCTATATATGCAATATTTTGTTTCGTATTTTTCAATATTTTGAACAGACCAGACGTGTCGCTATGAAAAGAGGAAGTCGCGACGAGCGTGTTTTGTGCTCTGCTGTAAAGCGTGTAATACGGGCGCAAGACGTTTCTGAAGCGCGGCTGGCTGAACGACGGATGAACGAACGACGGCTCACTTGACCGCAGTCAACGGCACGTAGCTAGCTACTGTAGCATTACATGCTGCGCCCTTTGCGCATGTTAGTTCGCATTTGAATTTAGAAATTGTCTGTGGACATAATGTTGTAAAGTTGAAAGATGAAGAATAAATAATTCTTTTAATAAGATGACTAGAAAAGTTACACTTTTAGAGCTAATACAAACATTACTGCAACTTATTAGGCTAGCTAAACTATTCCCAGATATGATGCTAACGCTCGTCTCAGCTCCCGCTGGGTTTCCTTCGTGTTTTTTACATTAACCACTGACAGGACCTCACTCCTCACCCACCGCTGCACCACCGCCCCCCGAGACACTGTCCAGCCCCGAGGAGAAGCGCTTCCTTTGCTGTCTCTGAATAACGTGACGTCACACGCGCCTGCAGCTGCGTTCCACTCCACAGTAACGTGTACGGGAGCATATGGCGACTTACAAAATAGCAGCGCTTCCTGTGCGTCACGTCTGAAACCAAACCGCACTGAACATTATGTTCCCTCCACGTAGGCCGTAAACGACTCACCACTTCTGTCAACATACACATGTGCACATGTATGTCCCAGCAGCGCCGCCTGCGCCATGTGCGCAGAGTGTCGGTGAACAGGCAGAACAGTGCTCGCGGTGCTTGCGGTTCACCACATCCTCTTGTAGTTTAGAAAATAAACACCCTGTCCTCGCAAACAGAGAACCACAGAGGCCTCCCTGCGAGTACACGCTGACCTTCTTCTGGGCTTTCTGTGTCAACACACAATCCAGATTATAGGTGCGCTGGAGGCACGTGGTCCAGCACGCGCCTGGCTCCTCTGGAGTACGAGGAGGATGGAGATGCGTCTTCTGCAATCGGAGACTAAACAGTGACAAACGAGGCCCTTCTCTGTAAATGGCGAGGTCATCTCTCGTCTCTAACTGTGCTTTAAGGAAATATGATGAGCATGTACTTTTTTTTTTTTTTTCACAAGTGTCACATCCTCTTTTTGGCTGTACGGGCTACAATAATACAACTAAAGCCGCAAAAAAACTGCGTAGCTGCCGTCAGCGTTAAAGCAGCACTAAAATAATAATTACCAGAATCATTATTTACGTGCTGCCGCCAAACCAGCATTTAGCTGCTGACGCTAAATGCAGGGCAGGTTTGCAGGGCAGCATGACTAAACACGTCGCACCTCCGCTTTGAGCCTTTTTACATCTCGCACGCATATATTGAGGTGGTCGGCCACTTAAGTGTTTAGGAACATTAATATGCTTTAGTTTTGACTTTCTGAGTCAGGGCATGCGGCCTCACCTCCGTATCCAGTCGGTGAGAGTGATGAGCAGCTCCAGAGTGAAGTATTGGAGCGTGAGAAGGGGCTTCTTCCATAACACCAGGGCCTCGCGCTCCTCCCTGTCCTTCTGCTTTCTCTCATCCACAGGAAGCTCTGACTCTAGCCGGTGGACAAACCCAAATAATCACACAATAAACACAGACACTTTTTTTAAAAATTCATCTTTACAAGTGTATGTGTGAATCATAAGCTTGTCTTTCACCTTCGAGCTCCCCGTTTTGGCCTTTCGTGTTGATCCTCAGTAGTTTGCATGCGGCCCCGCTCACTGCCATCTCGCTCACCCGCAAGGTGTCCTGACAAGTGCAGAGAACAGAGGTGGACCTTCGCCTCAGTGCACTCCAACCTCGCCTAGTCTGAACCTGACGGGAGCCCTGAACAAACAAGAACCGACGTGCAACACCACCCAGCTCCACTCTGACATCTGTGTGGAGACTCCCACGCAGCAGTGGCCTGGACTGACCAGTGTTTTTATGCCCCTGCGTCCTGCAGATTACTGGCCAGGACCTAATGAGACCTGATCAGCACCAGCGGTGCCACTGGCAGCACATGGGTTCGCTTCCCTTCATCCCCTGGTAATGACCATGCGTACAGGCCTTTGGTGTCACTGCATTTATGGACTTACAACTGTGCGAGCAGAGTGTCTGCAGAGCCTCGGGTCTCTTAGGAATCTATCAGTTAGCAGCGAGATGGGAACTCTGACATGGAGGTATGCAGTTCACCATCTGGTTGAACTGTCAGTGCCTCACGCACGCACACGAGCACCCACTCAGTTCAATCCCTCTTTCCTGGGACAGACGTTGCACAGCACTCATGTTACAGCGGGTTTGCTCTTTAAACCTGAAGAGATTGAACTGACAACTGATCACTTTCTTTGTGAAAAATGGTTTGAGGTTTTTGTGTGTCCTTTTTTTTGCTAAAGTATCAAAAACCAGAAAAGATATAAAGCCCAGTGGGTCGGATGTCCAGTGATATTCTGAAGGACGCTGTGTTTGTCACTGTGGGCAAAATGAAAAGTCTTCTCAGTTAAACTGCAGGGCATTTGCAGACAAAAGCTTTTCAACACAGACCTTAAACCTTGAACACATACACACACACACACACACACACACACACACACACACACACACACACACACACACACACACACACACACACACACACACACACACACACACACACACACACACAGCCACTAGCACAAAGCCAATTCTTCATGCACAGTAGTAATTTAACTCAACCTATCATTTGTCCTCATGCCCTGAGGAGAACAATAAAGTTTTTTACAAAGGACTTAAACAAAGTATGTTATATCATCCAATACATGATTAGAGAAAGAGAAATTCATAGCAAATGCATCCCCCTCAGCTCTTATGTGCTTGTTGTTGCATAACAATCAATATTCATTTTCATATTCATACATTTTCATATTATCTATAGTTGATAGCTGGTAAAAGAAGCTTCATGGAAACACAGCTGCTTGTGTGAGACACAGCGACACTGTTCCAGCGCTCGATTGCGCAATCGCTTCCACCAAAACAACCCGGACCTGTTGAGTAACTCTAGAGCGAGGGGACAATGGGAAACTCCACACAGAGCACATACATGTTGGGATGAGTAATCTAATAAGCTCTAATCAGTCTCCGTGACAGTGGGAGAGAGGTTCTAACTAACTTAAAGAGTAAGTGCCACAAAGCAGCGCTGCAACATAACAGCAGAGGGGGAATTTAAGAAAACTCACCTTGCGGCTGACGTTTAATCCTCAACAAGTGCTGAGCTGGAATAGAAACTGTAGGGGAGACCCAGTGGCAATGTCCTGCAGGGCAGAAGTGTGCTGCCCATGGACTGCACCAATACTTGAGTGCAGGGTGTGGTGATGGAGGGGGCCTGGAAGGGATAGAGCACTGATACAGGGTTGCTGGGGGGGGAGGGGACGACAGGCTGAGACGAGACGAGCGGCACAAAAAGACACAGTGAGGCAGAGGTTTCATCATTCGCCCGGTGGATCCTCCAGAGAGCCAGTCTAATTAAAGGCCTATAAATAAGTGGATCTCTTTCCTGGAGCGCACTTCTAACGCGTCTCGGTCCTCTGTGGCTTTCACATACAGTGTGAATGAATGGCATCTGGGCAACGAGAGCTCAGCTAATTCCCAGATTAAAAAAACACCTCAGGACGCCACATTTTTCAGGTCATAACTAGAGACAAGGATACCTCAGAGGTACTGCAGTGTTTGAATTTCAGCATCACTTTGTTTATTAGAGTGAGAAAAGTATTTCTGGTGATTGTTCTCTACGAGGTCACTCTATTCCCACCGGTGGAAGTAGTTTGTGCTTGGGCATAAATAAAAGTCCAAGTTTCTCGGTTACTGTCTCTCGAGGCCTTGCTGGGAAGTCGTCCGTTTAAAGAGGATGTGGCCTCCTCTGCTGTGTCATTTACAACATCCCCGGCGCTGTACAGTGTAACACAGTGTGGTCGACTGCGGGACGTGGTGGCGGTTCAGGAGTCGGATCAGTTACTTCTTACTGGGTCTTGACCTCAAATAGTACCGATAACTCAAATGACTGAGAGGTCATTTGTTGTAGGAGAGGTATCAGATTTTAAAAACACTCCAGACCTCAGACTGTCACATCACATCAGAGAGGCGATGACTCCTCTACATCCTGTAGATTTAAAATACTTTTTGAAAATCTCCATTTCACAATGGGAATGTTCAGATTCTGCTGCATTAGTGCATATTTGGGTCACGATTCTTGTCTGATTTCATTTAAATCCTGTCTTGAGGCCAGTTTGAGCTCAAACACGGCAAATTGACACAGTGCAGCAAGATACCAGCCAGTACACATTTTACACTGTGGTGTGTGTGCGTAAAAGAAAAGACTCCATCTGGCTAAAGCAAAGTCCAGACAGAAGAGGGAGCTCTGGCTACATGTACGAAGACTGACTGCAACACCAGTAGTGGGTCAAGAGTTGGTCTTCAACCACAAACTGATGTTAAAAAGCACAACTTACTAGTGTTACTCGAATATATATATAGAGAAAAATATATATTGGAGTTGAAACTGTGATGGTGACTGTGGAAAAGAATAATTTCCTCGCCCTTTATGGCAATGATGGGATATGTTTGTTGGACATTGGAGTGTTACATAATTATGACCAGACCTTTGACTTTCAAATGATCCCTCTAAATTAACACGTGTCAAACTATGAATAACCTGTTTTCTGCCTCCACTGACGCCTGAAAACATTGGTTGTGTATGAACACAAACAGCAGTGCTCACCTTGGTTTTGAACACAGTGTAGTGTACACATGAATCTACAGTGCTGACCTTTGAGATCAGTTATGCTGATAATAAAGTAACATCCGTTCAAATACCTTTGTTGCTTGTTTCTCAAATGAGATAATACTTGTGATTGATGATTTGCCAAATCATCTTTTTTAGGCAGTGTGCAACTGAGACAGACACACGTGAACGACATTGTGAAGCATTATAAGGTAACAATATAATAATCGTCAATACATTGTGCAGTTATTGTACAAAGATGTCAGGTTGCCAGTGGATACAAACTGTCTCTTTCTGATATCACTTAACTGCTTTTCTTTTCTTTTTGGTGTCAGGTCAGCTGCTCTGCATGAAACCACTAGAGTATGCTAGAGTGTTAGTTATTACAATATCAACTTTACACCTGAAATAAAGCTTCTGACCCTGTACTTGTGGTGCTAGTCAGCAGTTGACAAACCCAGTGATGTAGAATGTTTCTTATTTTCAGTGTTACAAACCTGTCTCTGCAAAGCTGTCCTTGTAAACATTTAGATTATATATTTGTTTATATATATGTGTTTCATATAATAATATTTTATTTTATTTATTTAATATTTTATATATATATTTATATATTGTTTTTATATTTATATTTTACTGCGCCATGCAGCAAATTCATTATGTGCATTGTGTCAACAACGTTGCTGCCAATACGTCAAAAGAGACATCAATATATAGAGACACATTGTTGAAATTTAACCTTATGTTGAAATAAAGAAATTGGGTATCTGAAGTTATCTGTGACGTCATCAAAAAGCGACCACGTAAAGGAGGCGCTTCATTCATGCTGCCGGTAGACAGACCAACAGGTATGGTAAAAGTTTGATTAATTCTGCATTTTGCGGTTACGGTGGTACCATGGAGTACACACGAACTTGTCAAGTTATATCTGTTGGACTATAGAGAAAAGCATCCGTCTTGCCTTTAGCTGATTAACATTGGGGAGTTGACGTTAGCCGGAGATACGTTTGCTAGCTTGTCAAGTCATCAGGTTGTCGTCAATAAGTCCTGAATCAGTGGTGCGTTGAGAAAATAAGGATTTTATAGGTATGTGCTCGACCAGGAATTTTACTTACGACAAACATATATACGTCGAGACTGTTGCACAAATAGCTTAAAGCTTTAAAAAGGTTTTAAAAGAAGTGTTCGAATCTGCGTTCATTTTATTTGCCAACATGAAGCATCAGACAAAAAATCTACATATTTATCACGGCATTATGAACGAGATGGTTAAGTTACTAAACAGACTTCGTAATCAGATGGTTTTATCAAGGATTAGAAAATGGAATAATCTTTTAAATGTTAAAATCTTTGCAATCTCACTTTCTATATTTTTGTTTTTAGAATAAAGAACATGGATTTGCTGTACGGTCCGTTGGGCTTGGGTGTGGCAGCAGGACTGGGCTGTGGACTCCTCCTCGGTTGGCATGTACGGGGACGACGCGCTGCAGCATCCAATAGCCTGTTGGCAGCGATGGGGAATGGTACAGGTGAAGCAAGTGTGATGGGAGAAGGAGGCGAGTTCAAGATGGTCCTGGTGGTGCGAAATGATCTGAAGATGGGCAAAGGGAAGGTCGCTGCCCAGTGCTCCCATGCTGCGGTCTCCGCTTACAAGCAGGTCCTACGCAGGAACCCTGAGCTCCTTAAGCAGTGGGAGTACTGTGGACAACCCAAGGTGGTGGTGAAGGCCCCCGATGAGGAGGCCCTGATTGATCTCTTGGGCCACGCAAAAGAAGTAGGGCTGCCGGTCAGCCTAATCCAGGATGCAGGAAGGACACAAATTGCACCTGGGTCACGTACTGTGCTGGGTATCGGTCCCGGTCCTGCTGGTCTGATTGATGGAGTCACTGGAGACTTGAAACTCTACTAGAATTGTAAAGTTGCATATATACAATCTAAACTGTGTGGACAATTTGTAAGGAAAGAAAAGCTGCATTGCAATTGGTTCATTTTTTACAATAACAGCTGACTTTATTGTGCATAAATCATGACTTTTTGTGCAGCTTCGGGGTTTGTTTCACTCCTATTGCCTACATATCAGTCTTGTCATTCTTGGATAGCACTAATAATGTTCATATACATTTTTCTTTCACTGATAATTGTGACAATGGCAAAGTACAGTAAAGTTTCCACACAATGATCCACTTGTCTAAATTCTGTCTCAATAATCACAGGACCCCATTAAAACCAGGGATTCTGTCATTAAATGGCTGTATTATTTGACTGGTCTCCTCAAGTGCTTTAAAAAAATGGAGTCATTATCTAAGCAACCTGACTGAATAGCAGCAGGCTTATTCCAACCCATGAGGTTATACATATATACACACAAGTTAAATATTTCTAGATTTAAATGATTTCCCTAATCATCATTTCAGCTGTCTATAGACACAACCTCCGTTCTCTTGAACTGAAAGCTGTATAGCTTAATGCATTTCCTGTGATCTTCCATTTGCCTCCAGCAGACTTCACTTCAGCGCGCTACATGTGTACAGTGAGATAACAAATGCAAAGTCATCCTGACAACAGCATCTTGTCAATACACTTTCCATCTTATGGTTGCTCTGCTTAGTATTTGTTGTTACTAGCAAAACAATGACATCGCTTTTTTTTTTAGGTATTGACAGGTATTGCTGGAAGCAATTAAAATGTAACTGAGAACATCAGACATTCCTTTGACAAACAAGAAGCCTTTATTTTTAAGTGAAAAACAAAACCGCTGTTTCATTATGATCCTGATTATGCACCATCAA
Organism: Betta splendens; assembly: GCF_900634795.4. Classification (NCBI taxonomy): domain Eukaryota; kingdom Metazoa; phylum Chordata; class Actinopteri; order Anabantiformes; family Osphronemidae; genus Betta; species Betta splendens. Next base: position 12,633,423 of record NC_040894.2, on the reverse strand, counting down.
CTATTGTAAGTGCACAATTTAAATCTAAGGTAATTTAGATAAGAATATATGTTCAAAGGAGTTATTGATTGATTTCTTGTATACACGCAAGCCTTTCATAAAAACTTCAAAATACCACAAGTCAGATCTGGTTTCTCAATTAAATGAGTGGGTCAACTGAAAAGGTTCGGGGTAACACCTGAAGGTCAGGAGACAAATCTTCTCCTGCATGCTCAAGAGCAGTGACCTTAAAATGAATCCAGCAGATACAAACTGCAGCATAAAGAGGAGCCATGTTAGTCAAACACAAACATCTGCAGTCCCTCCTGAGGTGGAATGGTCCCACGTTAGAGCAGTACTTTAAAGCACATGAAAATGTTTTTTGACTGCAAATTAGTTTGGAGAGTTCTGCATAGGCCTTGGTGGAAAGAAACTTTCCTGAAAGCTGTATGTAAAATACTCACTCTGGTATTCTTCAAGAAACAGCCCTGAAAGCGTGAGTTATAGGGACAGTACAGATACAACGTAGTGTTTCAGGATTGTGGTCGTTGAAGCGGCTGCCTCGTGTTCAAATATGGAAGAGCATAGTTGCGTTTTTTGCGTCTGAATATACAATAATTAAATGCATTTTACAGTTGGACCGAAGCGGCTCACACATCAAATGGAAAAGGGTCTACATTAATTTCTTTTCACTACAGAGTGCAAATTAGATGCTTCACAACAGACCTTTTTTTAACTGGGAAGAGGACTAGCTCTTCTCACAAGCGCCCCCCATTGTACATAAACCATTTCCCATTAAAATAAAACCGACGAAACAAAAATTTAACTACTAGATACGGAATGTGAGAAAACTAATATCTGTGATTAATTCTTTTGACAGAAATAAAACTTGAGTCCTTCATGACAGTTTAAAAATGGGGAAAAAGGTAAAAAAAACAAAAGAAAGAAAGATAGAGGTTTGTCTGCAATAGCCCTGGAGACAGTAATGGTCTGGTGAAGGACTGTGGGAGATGGATGGATGGTAGCTCCAGCCTGTGAGTGGGGAGGGAGTAGCAGGGGTGGTGTTTTTACATGCCGTAGCTGAAGCCTGGAGCTGCAGGCTGACCGTATGCGGCAGGGGCGGCGGCGGGAGCCTGGTAGCCATATCCGTAAGGCTGCTGGGGGGGCACTGGTACGCTGGGGCCTGCTGTTAACATCAGCTGAGGTGTGCCTGCAATTGATACACGAAACAAGTTGTTCTTTTCCCAAATACAGACACAGTTCTGCTGAAATTGTTTAACAGTTCTTGATCTTGGTTTTCAGCTTTTAGTGCATTGGTAAAGAATCAGAACTCTTAATAATTTCTAATATTTGTATTAACAATCAATTGGATATAAAACCATAGTTAAGAGACTACAAAGTCTGGAAACACATGACAGTTAAACAGACAGATGTCATTAGAGGCCTGTTACCGTAGACAATGGGTTGCGTCTCTGTTGCCTGCTCCTCCTCTTTCCTTAGGGATTCAGAGGTTTCTAGTTTATCTACCTGCAAAGTAAAGACATAGGGACATTTACAACAAAGACAGTTAACATGTCGATGGCATGCTGAAAGATAAACTGAAAGACATCTTGCTAAGACCGTTGGAACAAGATGCATCACGGATCAGATAAAAACAACTGTTAGAAATGAAAGTCGAACTGTAGTAGTACAAAGGTTATATAATAAAAAGCACTTTTTATGCAGCAAGTGAGATGCAACAATACACAGAGTACATGTATTCTGAGGGGAAGCCAGCATCTGGATGCCAATTATGCATCTCTTAATTATGCTTGTTTAAACCTACAGATGAACGCATCTCTTTACATGAAACCCTGCACCAGCTGGAAACAAGCTGTAGCTTTACTGTACCATGCACCATCAGGGTTATTCTAAATAACAGGTTGCAGGCACAACCAACATCCTGCTGCTCTATCTTTAACACATGCTTGTTTCCATAACCACATGATATAGCAAAACACATCAAGCTGTTCAAGACAAAAATTTACATTGTGCAGTGATGAAACTGTGGAAAAAAATGAAAAATGCCGTTTTAGGTCACGATGCAAAGGATTGTTTTTTAAGTATCAATGGTCATTTCTGTGTTTCATATTTTCATCGATTCAGAAGGCAAACCATTGAACCAAAATTCAAAGGGAAGTGAATTTTCCCGAAGAGAGAAGGATTTTAGGGATTTTTGGTTTAATGTCTGCTGCAGGTTACTATTTCTTTAAAACAAGTGACAAGAGCTATGAAAGCTATGCAACTAGCAGTAAAAACATTTTGACAGCCTATTAATTTAACAACAGACTGCAATGGTTTAGTCATCTCAGGGTTTGAAATTGTATTACATGTCCGGAACACCTAAGAATTCTAATCTGTCAGTCTGACAGTGACGTGTAATGTGTGGTATAGCTAAAACCATGCACACTCAGGCTGCAGACGTCTAAACTAAATAATTGTGAGATCAGAAGCCGTCACCTGTTGCTCAACTGCATCAACCTGGAAGAGAAGATGTGCAGCATAACAAAAATCAAAACTATGTCCCCACACTGAGACAGAATAGACAAGATTTTAAATGGGAAACAAATGTACTGTCTCTTAATTATGACGCCAGGACCTTTGTTACTTAATTCAAATTCTAAAAAACAATGCTTGCGCTACCACAAAAGCTGTGTGAATCACAGTGATGTCAACATGTGAGTGTATCTCTCATAGCCACTGTATTGATCTGTTCACATTCATTCAGCCTGCACAGAAACAACGACTCACCTTGCTGAGGTACTCCCTCATGACCTGAATGAAGTATGGCATAGAAAAGTCCATGATGTTGTGCCTCCAAGCTGTCTCCAACACCACGTCAGGGCGCAGCAGGTCATAGCAGGTGAAAAGGCAGGCGGCAAAACACTCCTTCTTGTTCTCCTGCAGGAACCAGGACAACAGCTCCTCCGCCAGCTCGATGTCCTTGGATTCTGAAGCATACTGCATGGCGTCCTACAAAACAGACATGGCACAGACAAGCTCAAGAATGGTATGGTCAGTTTAAAACAGCCCTTCTGAATTATTCATAGAGATTAAAAAGCACCTTATAGAGCTTATCCTTCTTGCAGAGCTCCACACTCTGTTTCCAGCGGTTGTTGCCTTTGAAGAGGTAGGCAGCGATTCTCCTGAACTCGATAAGCTCATGCTTTTCCAAGCGCTGGGCCAGGGAGATGTTGTCAAAGTTGTCGTAGGCATCTATTGATGTCCTCAGTGCCTAACATGAAAGAATGAATTAGCTGAGTGACATTTTCTACTTTTTTTTTGGAATTTACCAAAACCCTGCCACAGGCCCCTACCTGATAGTCTTCCTCTGTGATGAAGAGGTTATTAAGTGCTTCATTGACTGACTTGTTATTGTGGTTCTGTACTGACCGCAGGTAGGGCTTGACCAGAGGCAGTTGTTTCACCTGTGAAGGATGTAAAACACATTGTCCATGGAATCGATTCTGACCCACAGGGGTAATTTCTGTTATGACATTGAAGATGAAGACAGTACATCATACCTTGCTGAAGAAGTTGACAGCACGAGAGTGGTCCAGTCTGGGAGATAGCACTATGAGCAAATCATTCAGTAACAAGGGCTTAAACTCCAGATAGAACTGGATGGCTTTGTAGTACAGTTCTACATTGGCCACCTGCAAAGCATGCAGAAGAAAAAGAATTTAACGGTGAACTGAAAATCATTAAATGTGTCCTTTATAAGGAATCAAACTGTACCTTGGTGATGATATCCTTGAACTGTCCTTCCTTCCAGGCGTCTGTGGGGTGGTTCATCATAGTGATGATGGCGTTGTCGTACTCCTCATACTTGTCATACAAGAAGACCAGTTCAGCCCACAAGTGGGCCTGCTCTGCTGCTCTCAGGACCTTTGGGATGTTAACTCTGGACCAGAAGAGCTCCAGATGTTCCCTCATCTTCTGGGGCTTAAACTTGGAGTACAGGATTGCCAGCTCTGTGAACATCCCCATGTGAGCCCGCTCCAGACCCAAAGCAGCCTCCAGCATGGTGATCAGTTCCTCAAAGTAACCACGGTCCTGAAAGAGAGGGAGGAAAATACAAGAACTGTATTAAATTTGCTTATGTATAATTGGAAATGAAAGGAGGAAGAATATGGAAAAAATTAATTAAAAATAATAAAATGGCCCAGTTACTTACTTGGTAGTAGTTGATCAGCTCCTCCAGCTCGTCAGCATGCACCACAATGTGAAGACCACACATCTGGGCTAGTCTGAACTCCTTTCCGTCCACGCAGGCAAAGCACACCTCTTTCCAGGTACGGGTGCTGTTGGCCTTTCGGGCACCATCCACAGCAGCCTGATACTCTCCGAGGTGTACCAGAGTTGAAGCCAAGCGACCAAAGTTGGACACGTTGTTGTATAGCAGCTTAGCAGCCTCATACATTTTCTCATCGTAGCATCGGTCACCGACCTGCAAAACAGATTCACGAAAGACATGCAGGTTCATTTTTGACCAGAGAGCTACTTGATGATATGTTGTCTGAGAGCAAGGCTCACCTGTTGGATGTGAGCGTTGTTTGGTCCATTAATGAACTCCTCCAGTTCAGCCAGGCGGTTGGTTTTGGCCAGGGCAAAGATGAGCTCTGTTTCTACATACGATTCGCGGGCCTTCTTACGAGCCATCTGAAGGAATTTGACTAAGTCCTCCCAGTTACCTAAAATACATGATGATACAATGAGAGAGTATTCTTTTTGTAATTTTTCCATAGTTGTGCAATAATCCCTCAATTTGGCATCCTAGTTGCATACATTAGCATACTAAGTAAACTCACACAAAAACTTTACATTTTAGCTGACGTAACCAATATTGTTCTAACAAGTATCACTGGGGCAAAACGGCTACAGCTAAAAGACTGCCATGGTGACACTCCAAAGTCTTGTCCCCTTTTGTTTTTTCTTACCGCTCTGATCTGCAGCTTGTACCACCTCCATGTATGCAGAGGGGTCATCAGCTTTGATGTAGGAGTCGATGGCCTCCTTAACCAGACCCTTCTGTAGCTGAGCCTTAGCCAGCTGGCTCCACACAGCTGGTTCATTGCAGCGTTCTGCAAACTCATAGGCGCGGTCCAGGTTGCCAATATGCTCAATCAGCACCTAGAGAAAGGAAAGAAATAATACAGACTATCAACGCTCATTCAGTGAATAACATAATGTATTAGTTGAGCTGTTTGAAAGCTAAAGACTGACCTGCACAGCAGAGGTGTTGACATCAAACTTCTTAAAGATGGCAAAGGCTTCCTCAAAGAGTTCATTACTGATGGCGATGTTGGCAATATCAGGAGCATCATAGTTGTCTAGCCTGCTGATGTACTCCATCACACGTGTACGGTCAGCTTTGATTGCTGTCAGGATCAACAGGTTCTGCAGGTTTCTGTGGTGAAGAAAGCACAGGTAACCCTAAGTACAACAATTTTGATTTTAGATTTACCAACAGTATGTCAATGTCATTCTATATATTGTTGCTAAACACCTGTGTTCACTGAAGACAGAGTTGTCCAAAACAATCTTCTCCAGCAGCTCAATGAGCTCATTGGGCAAATCTGCTGTCATGAAGGCCTTGACTGTGACAGATACCTCCTCTGGGTCCTGGGTTTCAGACAGTGCTGTCTGCACCACCTGAAAGACAAATGTCAGGAAGCTTAGAGAAGAGCAACATGTTGAATCTAATAAATAACATTTAAATGGTTTCTATGTTACCTGGTCAATCAGTGGTCGTCTAAAGGGGTTGCTCTCCAGCAGCACACTTGCCCACAGGTCCGGATCTTTGCGTCGGACAAGGTAGCGAGATAAACTTTTGAACAAAGAATTCTCGTTGCAGACCTGATGTCAAAGAAATAATTTACAATGTTATTACAGTTTACAGTATAGTAAACCACAGAAGTATGGTGCCAGAAGATTAATAATTCATACTTACATTGATCAGCTCCTGGTCACACTGTCCTCTCTCATATGCCACACAAGCCAGGTGGGGGTCTCTCTTCTCGCAGTACTTTCCTACCACACGGCTGTCGTAGTATGGGTTTTCCCGTAGGAACCGTTCAGGGTTGTTGTTGCTGTCAATGTAGATCTTTGCCAGAGCATTATGGGTGGCAGGCTCCTCACAGCCTTCGTGGATGCGTGACTCAAGCCAAGGCAGCAGAAGCTTCAGTCTACAAGACAACGAGTATGAAGGATTCTAACTGCCTGCTTGCACAGCTTCTGTGTAAGGTCAGATTTAGCTTCCATACATTTCCTTTAGATTACTGTCATTTATTATTAATGACATTAAAATTATTGACATCTTTTGGTCTCGTCTATGAACATAAAATGCCTCCATTGATTGATTGCAGCACCTGTTCCTTTTTTCCACCTCAGCGACCAGTTCATCAGTAGAGAACTGTCCCCTGACAACCAGGATCAGGCTTTTGATGACATCCTCCGAGCAGTCTACGTCCAACAGACCTCCAACCACTACAGGCAGACGGCTGGGATTCACCTGATACACAATTAGCCCCATGAGGTCGTGTTCGTAAGGATTCAGTGGAGCAGTAATGTAAACGTCTGTGCACTGAGCCTTACCTTCTGAACATAGATCTCAATGTATTTCTGCAGGTTGTTGCGGTACAGGTAGAGGACAAGGTCATGGACGAAATCAAATCGGTCACAGACAATGATCAGCGGCAGCTGGTCGGTGAGTTTGGCTTCCTGTCCATGAAACACAGAGCAGAAGAAAACAGACAGGTCAAAACAACGTAAAAAACCAACAACACATGAACCAAACTAGACTTAACAAGTCATCATTTTTATGAGATTTATTTGCAGAGAGCTGTCAGGTCACCACTAGGCAGTATTGACCACAAGTCAGCCGTCTCGTAATGCACTACAGTGTTACCGTGCACAATTACACAGGATACCATCATGCATCATTAGGAACTCTACAGGACTACACACTAACAACAACAACAACGACACTTTTCAATCTCCTTACTAACTTTTGTGTAAATGACTTGCAGGACTCCACCTTGTTGAACACTCACGTACACAATAAATCAACTGAATGACTATGAGACTACAATAAGCAATGTTCCTCTAATGGGCGTGTGTATGGTGGTGTATCAACCTATATTATACACCTCCATACAAACCTTAGTCTTAACCCTGTGTCTAACGTTCAGGAAACGTTAAAAACAGGAATCTGTGAGAAGGGAAGGTTTACCTGATACATGTCCTGCCATTCCAAAGACAAGAGAAAAAAGCATAAAAGATAGTTGACATTCATTTGGAACCAATACAACTAAATGACTGGTTGTCTGCTGGTGACTGAGATAATTTTCTGTAAGTAAAATGTAATCGCTAAGGTTCTACTTTTAATAACATCCATTAATTCTTTTGGGGATTCCCACTTTAAGACTAACATGTAGAAAATGTTGGATTTGGGAAGAAGATTGGAAGAAGATCAGAAAAAACTGGGGGACTGAAAGAGGGAAACTGTCCATAAAGTGGAAGGAAGGGCTGGACAAAAGAACTGTTGAATGTCACTATTCAGTCCCTGTAGCTGACAATGAAGCTTCACCTTGAGGAAGTTCTTGACACGTTCTGGGTCATAGCAGTTGCTTTCTCTACAGATTCTCTCCACCTCTTTGATCTGGCCTGTCTTGCAGGCGGCCTGGATGTATTTAAAGTGGACCTCAGGCTCCTGGCTGAAGTTCACAATAGAGCCCAGGAAGTAGAACAGACCTAAAAGCAACAGATACATGGTTACATGAAGCTTTAAACCATGACTGGAGCTCCATCAATTTAAATGACAGTTGAATGTAAAGTGCAGTGGAGCATAAAATGTAACATTGGGACTGTAGTTTTTAATCCTAGCAGGATTCCCTGAAATGTAATGCTCATGATTTCAGTAATGGTAGAAAATCTGAACCAACTCAAATGTCCATACTCTGGGCATTGCCCGACGCTGTCCTTTGGCTTAAATGTCTGATATTTAAAGGAAACCTGGCTATGTACAGACAGCACGTAGAACACAGGGGGGAACTATTGCATAGAAGGAGGTTACAGTGAAATATTTTGGTACAAACATGAACCATGGGAATTGCCCTACAAAAGATAACTAAGGCTAACTTAGACCTTTCTACTGTTTTTTTAACCTTTTGGAAGCCGATGTTTTATGTTGTTTATGACCATCCATGCCATTGGTGGTTATAACCTTTAAAAAAGCTTTTATATTATCCTGATTTTAAATATATTAAAGAAGCCAGATGTCATCAAGCCAGTATAAAGCTTGCAATCATACCTTCAAAACTTTTGAAGGACTCAAAGAGTTCAGTGAGAGCAGGTGTAGTCAACTGCTCATGGTACTTGGAAGCCACCTGGACACAGATCTGCAGGTTCTGACGAATGTTTGCTGACAACATGGCCCTGAGGCACTCCAGAGAGTCTTCCACTGACAGCGAGCCAAAAAAGTTCACCAACCACTAAAAGTACATATGGAAATGTTGATGTAAGATATTTGCGCAACATGGATTTCATTTCATTTTACTCACTCAGTAACTGAAGCTTACCTCTGGGTTTAGTAGATGTGTATGCACTACAGCGCGCTTGATGTCATACAGGTCAGTGTAATGCTCCAGCGCCCTTTGCAGGAGTCCAGCCTTCTCACAGAGTTGGGCGATGTGTGCACGATCGTAGTTGGTAAACATCTGATTGCCCAAGATGGCATCAGCAACCTGCATTAATGAGCATGGAGCAATAACCGTTAGAAACAAGCTGCTACCTACTGTTCTTCCAATAGTGTACATTTACTTCTGTCTACCTGCGGAGCATGCATAAGGTTCATCTCCAGCAGACGAGTCTGCAGAGGTCCTTCCGAGGGTCTGTTGTTCTTCAGAGCGTCCAGGAGGAATGAGGTGCACTGCTGGATCAGGTTGTACTCCATGAACACATCCACAATCTGTAAAGAAAAAACATCAGAAAAATATTTAGATAGAAATATAGAAGAATACAGATGTGGAAGAGCTGTGCGTCCATGCTGGGTCTTTATATTTCCGCCACTTGTTTTAATATCACACAGGATCACTAATACTTAACACTTTTAGAAGTTAAAGTTTCTTTGCCTGAAAGTTTACTGCCACTACAGCACTTTAGGCAATACAGAGAGCTGTGTCAGCAGTTACATTCTGTAGTGTGCCTGAAAGGCAGTCAGTAAAGGAAGCAGTGAATTTCCTTTACCAGAGAGCTGAGTGTACAGATGTTGAGGTTGTGACTCAATGTGTTAACAGTCCTTTTTAAACAAATGGGCTCACAGCCCATGTGACAACTGATTTTGAGTTAGAGCTCCTGGCTCCACGCCTTTAAAGTATGGATCATGTACTGTATAGAGGACTCGTGGACTACAGGACTCACTTTGCTCATTCACTTTTGTAGTGAAACATAGTAAAGAGAGGTCCAGAGTTTATGGGCTGTCAACTACACTGTGGTGTAGTGGGGAGACAGATGAGGGACAGGGTTCCTTTATGACATCAAAAAGAAATCCTGAAATGTTCTGAGCAACTAAACTAGAGATGAAAATTCAGCTACAAGTCAAACCACCTTATAAAATATCTTTCTAGGAACCGTATCTTTTAATGTTCCTACATTCAATTTAACATCTTTGAGAGAGCTTTGACAACAAAATTACCACCAACTAACCAACTAATCGATTCTCCATCCTAAACTTACCTGCGTAATGTCAGCCAGTGGCTCTTCATCCTGCACCAGCATCTGGGCAAACTGCAGGCCTTGATCTGGGTTGATTCGCATCACATTCCTAAGCAGAAATATCCAGTCTGGTGTGTAGCCCACCTGTTGCCAAAGCACAGAACACCTGTTTACTACAAAGTTTACATATTTTAATACATTAATTTAAGCACCAAGATACAAGAATCCGCTATTAACACACCTGTTGTGTTAAATAAATAAAGGCTCAAATACAGTCCCAGTCACACAGACATACCTTCTTCGCATACAGGACAATCTTGGGGAACTGGCCAGTCTCAGCAAAGCACTGGATGACCTTGTTTGGGACATTTGCCCTCAGGTACACACTAAGAGCCAGTGTAGGATCCACTGCCTTTACAAGATCACCCAACTCCTCTGAACACTCCAACTATTAGACAGAACAAACACTATTAGCAATGAATCCAATTAGAAATTATGTTCACAGTATTTGTTGCATACAAGGCAACAAATGAAAACACCATTGAAACTAAATTCACCAACTAAGTTAGCATTTCTCTTTTTTATTTTTTACCTCTGGAGTCACAAATATACAGTTTACAAGACAACTTCACAACCTCTTTACATAATGTAACCTCACATGCTCCAAAATAATAGAAGACTCAAACAAACAGGCACACCAGGAAGAACTCCTCCTGTAAGATTGAGATCTGCAGTACCTTATCTTCCTTTAGCCACTTCTCTAAGAGCTGCTTTCGTCCTTGCTGGAGAACAGGCCTGCAAAGCTCCAGGGACTCAAACTTGTTGAGCTGGCCTTGATCCAGCAAGATACCAAAATATTGCAGCAAAGGGGAGGTCTGGCCGGGCTGGGTTGGAACACTCTGAAAGCGACGGATGGTGTCTGGGGTGCGCAGTATACCCTGAGAGGGGACAGTTATTATTCATTAAATCAATTGAAGTATGTGGATCATATTTCACAGTTTTGCTTAGATAATGACAGTTGGTGGTTAACCCCATGCTAACAGGATGAGCACCTTTGGTGCATTGGCCGCCACTTTGGCCGCCTCAGAGTAGTTGCCGGCAGCAAACAGGTTGTTGAACTTGCGAGCAAAGAGCTCCTCAGCACCAGCAAGGTTGTTGCGAACAGCCAAGCGAAGAGCCAGGTCTGGATTCTGCAGTACATTGGTGATGTATGGGATGAGATTTTCCTCTTCCACGCATACTGACAGCACCTATGTCAAAAAATACAGTGAAGTGCATTAAAGCCTGGATTAGGTTTACATAGTCAAATCATTTTTCCAGGTAAAAGTTTGTCTTGTCAAACCAGCAGGCACCCTATTTAGGCAAATGCCAATCCTAATGTTTTATTTGTGCTGGGGCACACAAATTAACTAATTATAACCTACTGTATGATGTATTACAGTGAGTAAACTCATACACAAAAGTACTGACATTAAATGCTGTCTGGCCCTGGGTTGTTGCTAATGAATGCAAACATATTGCTTCTGGGCTTGTCTTTTACGCAGTCTGGCAATAGTACGCAGTTGTACGCAGTCTGGCAATAGTACAAAAAAGGAAAATGAGTCCAGTAAATAGAACAGTATAGTGGAAAGAGGAGAGGGAAGAAGGAAAAAGAATGCCAGTATCTTCCCCCTCGCTCTAAACAAGCTAAGCAGGTCAGTGCCCCAGCTTTCAATAAGGGTGAGTACACCTTATTACACCTTTCAAAAGAGCAAGGTCATTTTCTTACATGGGTCAAAAAATAGAAAAATGGAAAGAAAAAGGCGAGAGATTATGTGGTCATGAAGAAAAATCCAAAATAATATATGCTTAATATTATATAACAACATTATAATAAGCAGATATGAAATTTCACAAAGCCAGTTACAGATTACATAAATGCTTTGATCTTGGGAGAATACCAGATATAAACACTGAATGCAACACGCTGTGCTTCGTACTTCACATTGAGAACCATGGAGTGTTGGGCCTTTTTCACTTGCTCTTTCCTGGGTCATGTGCAGCAGCTTTGTATTGCAACCATCACAACTGCATGTCAATGCCAGGTGGAGCACATGCAAACAAGAATGGTCTGAATTGACATGTGAGCAACAGTTATATTTTGTGTTATGTAACTTCTTCATTATACAGACATTTGTTATCGTGAGGTTACCTACATTACTAACTACAGTCACTGGGCAGTGTCAGCCCAATGCCTCAGATCAGCTTTCCTGCCTCCACTCAATAATTCATGTAGTGTGTGGCCCGGCTGGAACATTATTCATCAGCTGGCTGGATCTATTTCTACTCTCTAGTTCAGCTTCACAAAAGCAGTAAGATACAACCCTTTCTGTGTGAAACACTACCCCCTGGATTATTTATAACGCCTCCTATGAGATGTCCTGATAAGAAACAAGAAGGTGTTGCTGTTTTGACCCATGCAACTGTTTGGAACCATTTTATTTCAAGTTAAGCATTGTGTAATATGACAAATTAGGAATAATATTTGGCTTCACTACAAAATTCTGCTTTGACATTAATAAGAACCAACAGAAATCATAAAAGTAATTTCTAAGAGCATGTAGAGCACTGGTTGACATTTTTACCTGTCCCTTTCTATTGACCCCGATGATTCCTGAGGTCGCCTCATGTGGAGCTGTGACAAAGATGGTCTCTCCGCTGATGCGGTTCATGTAAATGCAGGTTCCTGTCTCCAAGTCATACAGATGGATGTAGCCATATTTGGTAATGAGGAAAACCACATTGTGCTTGGCGCTTATCTGTCAAAACAAAGTCATATATAATGGCAAATCTATCTAACGTGGCCACAACAGATCTACAGTTACATCAGGGACATCTACTCTAACAAAGAGGCCATAGTTGATTAGTTGAATTAACAATATTAATGTTATGCATAGTAGTTTTAATCTTACAGAAATCGCCCATGATAACCTGCACAATTTACTTTAACCAAGCTCCTTATTATAGACACATACCTGCATGGCCACAGGAAAGTCATTCTGGGCTTCAGGCGGGAAGAACACATCTACTGCTTTCTTTGGAAAAGGCTGGTTGCCAGTTGGTGGTGTCCCCACTTCAATGATGTGCAGCTGAGTCAAAGAGAAAAGGCATTAGTGAGAATCAGATTTAGGGAGGACTTCTTTAGGTAATGGCAATAAAATCTGTTGCAATTGTAACATCTACCTTTCCTCCAGCCTGGCCTCTGACAGCAAAGCAGAACAATGTAGATTCTTCCGCATTTCCCTCAATCTTGAACTGGGCAAAGCTGGCAGCATGACCTTCAATGGGTTGAGATACCTTTCTGTCAACAGAGTAAAGCTGCATGGCTCCCACAACCCGATTTTGCTGGAAAGGGGCACAGCAGTAAACAGATTAAAACATATCTGAATAACAATAATGAAGGGTGAACCACTATTATATTTACTAGTAAATGCAGAGAGACTATTACATATTTTTAAAAAGAGCCAACAGTGGTGACTTACCTGGGCTGAGATGCCAATGAGAAGAAGCCATTTCTGCTTGGCGTCAGTGCGATAGTTGATGATCTGGCAGCCTGCCAAGCTGGAGTGACGGTCAAACACTTTAACAGGCTGCGAGTCACCCTCCATGCTCCAATGGTAGACGGCATTGTCAGTCACAAGCGCAACTGTGTTAAGGGAAATCCACTTCCAGAAGGTAACATCGTCCGTCATGGTGTGTGCCTTCATCTTGCTCTTCATCTCAATGTTGAATATCTGAAGGGTTTTGGCAGCTAAAGAGGAGAAAAAGGGGGCAGGACCAAGGCCACAGCACAATGTTATAGCTTTTGACAACAGTGCCTTTACAGACGTTCACATAAAAAAAATTTAGAAGGACGATTTAATTTGGGATGTTGGCAATCATGGCACAGAAGTCGACAAGCAACAACACCATGACTAATAGATAGGGGGATGCCATACATGCTGTAGTCGGAGAAAGTGAGGCAATAAATAAATAAATGGTATTTCAACCTCCCGAAAACCTAAAAGGTGTGACCATGTCAGTTATGTAACTTTTAGGAACACATATCTATTGTAAAAATATTTAGTGCCATGTTAATTGGTTGACTAGTAACAACTTATTATGAACAAATATTAAATTTGTAGGGAGGGGAGTTATATTTAGTGTGCTTTTACTCAATGGTCACTTCAGTGTGCAAAACACTAACAGCCAGATATGTGGTGTGAGTGGAAATGAATTAAGGTACTCTTATAAAATCATATACTTTTTAAATAATGTATTTAAAGTAAACTTTAGATAATTATTTACAATATTTAAACAGATCAATGAAATGTGTTTAATTATTGTATTCAGCATGTGTCCTATACTGTTATGTCCGACTACACGGCCCTCCCCATCAAATAAACAGCCTTTATAGGAAAACCAAGCAGACAGACGACCAAAGCAAAATAACAAACAAGTCACAAGAGAGGCCAACACTGCTGCATCTGAGTGAAAAAGTCAAACAGAGCAAAATGGCAATGACACAGATACGGCATGATTAAAGGCTATAGGTACATTTTGAAGAATTTGAGATATTTAAAAAAAGAACCAGAACAAAATGTGTCACAAATTGATTGTGGCTGATTATAAACAATCAAATATTTTGGCCGGTTCCTGAAAAACAGACCGATGACTTCACATTCAAAAAAAAAAAATGTTCACTTACCTGCATAGTTTGTTTTATTAGTTAGGGTTAATTTCGGGAGCTAAAGCTTTATTATTGAGCAATGTGACTTCCTTGTTTGAATATTATACAGTTCTCATCGAGAGTGAGAAAAGACAGAGACCAGTGTGTTAGCAAAACCATCAAGACTGGTTTGCCATCACTAAGTCATGGAATCAGAACTATAAGCAGTGTAGCAAATGGGCCAGCAGGCAAAATTCAGAGAGCAAGCAAAAATAATCAGCTGTTGGAGCTGCATACATGTGCCTTGTGTGCATCCTTCAGACAAAGTTACATGAAAAGGTTAAAGCCAGGTGCCGCATCATATGACAAGGTCAGCAGAAAAACCTGAGTGTGGTATACTGAGCAGGAAAGACAGTGAAGTGAAAGGAAGGAACAAGGGTCTGCTCACGCCAGTGTGTAACTAGTGACCAACAGACAGGTACTATGACTTGAGACAAGGCATCACTGAAACTTTCCACACACTGTTAAGCTTTCTGTTCCATTTACCCAACTAATCCATGAGTTTGTTCTGTGAATAAAGACGACACTGCACAATACCCTCATTCTAGAGGACAGACAGCTGACTGCTAAACTAAACTCAAAGTAATTTGGCAAAAAGCCACATGAAAAATGCTTTTACCTGCAGTTCCACAGCTTGTAACCCACAAACACTAGTCTTACTCATTGTTTTTCATCAAAAACCATTATAATCCAAACATATACCCTAATGCAACAATATAACTAAAGTTAACTTAGGCTTAACCACATGGTAATACAGATGTCCAAAGGGTCAATAAAAAAAGAAAATAAAGTCAGTGTTTGACTTGAGGCTAATGTAAAAAAATTAAAAACAAAACTGTTACTGCCTCGAGGATATTTCAGTTAAAAATCCTAAGACTCAACCATAAAACTCAATTTGAATCTGACCTAATGATATTGATAAACATTTAAAAAAGCTTGGAAACAGGATTATAACGACTTCACACACAGACTGGAAAGACATGAATTTAAAAATGGAAATTAGGAGGAAATGTGAATTAAAATGAAATTATTTGTACCCATAGTATTACCACATGTACAATGGATTCTAAAATCACTTTTACACTTCATAAAAATGATGAAATGCCAGCAAGCTACGAGTTTGAGAGAGCTAAATCCTGTTTATGAAGAATTGTTTTGTTAGCTTCAAATAGGAAACATTTTGTAAATTACGCTATTCACTCGTGTTCTGCAGTAAACAGCGGTAAAATGCCACGTCGAGCATCAAGACCATACTGATAATATTGTTTAGATATAATTCCAAGTACTCAGTTCAGTTTGATAATAAATGAAAACAGGATTTTACTCTCACAATTAAGTAGTTAAATTTCAACTCACCGTCTGCAAACACATAAGAAAGCAGTAAACAAAAGAAAAAAAAAAACATAGAAAAGGACAAACAAAAACAACAAAAAAGTCAAAGCAATCATGGATGCTGGACATAAAGTACAAAAATATACTACTAGAATATTTACAAATGCTTTCAAAAGGGAAATGTTTGTAAATTAAATTTTTAAAAATACTTCTTAGTGAAAAGCCTAAAATAGCAAAATGTGCATGAGCTAACACTAATATAATCTTTTAAATACTGATAACTATTACATAGGTGATGTTGCTAAAGTGAACATGTCAGACCCCAACGCTACAGGCCCCTCAGGAATTAGTTAACGTTCACATACTATTTAGATACTGACAGGAATGTGGTCTGTTTCTATGAAGCCCACACACACATACCTTTAAGTGCAATGACTTTGCTGGCTGGATTCATTATGGCGCTGTCAGCGGATATGGGCCTGCGGATTGGTGTGTTAGGGTCGGCCAAATCGATGATCACCACCTGGGTCTGCTCGCCAACCTTCTCTCTGACACAGATGAACTTGTCTGACTCCATGGTAAGGGTGCTGAAGCCAATGTTGGCAGGATTGATCCCTAGGTTTTGGAGCTGAGAGAAGGAAAAATAACAGGCATATAAGACAGCCTCATGGCAAAATACAGGGGACGGAGCGTTGCAGTTACTTTAAACATTATGAATAGAAATTAGTTGCTTTTAACAGACATACAAGAATGCCATTAACTTCAGCTCCTCTGCACTATCACAGTCAGTCAATGATGTCACCACATCTTACAAAGAGCAACATGTCTTTAAACAGATGAGGGGGTTACAGTAGGATCCAGGCAGGGTGGAGAGCTCATCCAATCCCAAGTTCTAAAGGAATGGGCCAAACAGGAAACTATAACTACATTACAAAATACTAGTCTCACTGCCATCTGTCTACCTCCAAGATTTCCCAGAATTATTTCAATACATAAGCATAAAACCACATGTTCTTATTAGAAGCCTGTTCTGCTATGACACTTATGGGATTAATCTCTCTTTAGGTTTAGTTTTTGTAATGACCAATCTGATAACAGAAACTAGTTTAATAAACGGCAATCTGCTTACTTGAGAAAGACAACTGCAAAATGGTCACTAAAGATAATCTGAAACCTTTGGGTAAAACAACAAAAGCCAAAGTATGTATTAGATCAGCAGTGTTGCCTCAGTTTTCCAGATGTGCAGTCAGAAGTCAGAGCCCAAACATTATCGAGACTGCATGAAAATAACAATGAAATCTACACCTTCTTTGCTGCACAGAATCCACTGGATTCTGCAGCCGAGATTATTGCACAAGCTGGAAACAGGGCTTTTTATTTGCCTGGCTCAGCACTACTAGACTGGACAGTAGTTTCATAACAGCTCTGTACACCTGTGTTAGTGCTCAAATGACATAATTCACATATCCTAGAAGTCTACCCAAATGGTACTTGATGGCATGCAAAAAAATGCAACATATACACAAATAACTCCACTGTCTTCCTGCTCACCAACTGCAAACGTAGGCCTGAAGGAAATGAAACTACCAGAAATGCTTCCCATTGGCCACAGTTTGCTGTTGCAATTTCCTCTTCTTTCACAATCTACCAGCGAAACACCACAGTTTTACAAATGTCATAATTACCTGCAGCCATATGGAGAACCGTTTGCAGATATAACTTAGAACACTGGCTTGTGCAGATCTTAATAGAACATATGAAATATTTATTTAATTTAGGTAGCCATAAAAATGGTAAATTATGCAAAATTAAGTTGTTCTGAGAACTGAAATTAGATTTCAGCTAGTTACATGGCATGCTACGCACAGCCACAGCTTACGTTTTCCTTTTAAAGCTCACATTTGATAACATGTCTCGACAGTCAACAATTTTCTGTGGCCGAGTCCTAATCAGCAAAGACAGTTCCAGGAATTGCTTAACGAAACGGGAACACCTTTTATGAATGATAGGACACACCCTTCATGAGTTGTGCCCCACCCACATTGTTTCACTAGTGCGTAACCTGGTTCTTTGTCAGTGGCACTGTTATTAATGACCCTACAGAACAAGTGTTACTACAAGTTATAAAGAAACTGAAAATTGATCAGAAACAAGCCTTTAGGAGAATCAAATTTTTATGAGTGACATCATATAGTAATAGCTCTGCAACCTCCATGATTCACACTACCACCGTCTAGTATAGAAGCCTTGTTTACCAAGACAACATTTATCTTATTATTCAAACATTGCACTTATATGTTCAGCAATTACCAGTAGACTTTGACAAGCAGAAATAGCTATGACCCCCTATTTAGTCTTCCAGAATCCCAGAACTAAATAAAAATACTGCAGTCTGTTGCTGCTAATAGTTTACTAGACAGATTTGCAAACACTTTTTAAATTTGCAACAAGGTTAGGTTAACAAGGTTAAACCAAGTTAGACAGACCATACCACAATTTGATTCATCAATGATTTTCAATAAAAAACAGAAAAGTAAAACAGGGTTGTGGGCTAACACTGATTAAATGAGCAGGAATTTGGACGAAAGCTGGTCAAACTAGTAGAGCTACAACAAACGTAGAAAAATACTTTACTGGTTTACATTGGCCTAGTTCTGTTACAATTATCTTCTTTGCACAAGCTTTTAGTCAAACATGCTTGTTTAAAACAGTACAGTCCATTAATACCTGAAGACTAATTGGACTGAGAAACAGGACAAGTATGTGGAAGAGACAGCATCGTTTTAGGGCAATAAACTAGGGGAGGGGCAGGGGAGGTGTTTTTCCTGCCTGCCCACTGCTCATTACCTGGACCAGGACAAGTAGAAACTCAGGCCACCACTAAGCTATGCCTAAAAACAAATTAAAATTTTCTGCAAAGCCAAAAAAAACCCCCAAGAGAACCTACTTTCTCTGAGATATAATGACCTCTGCACAAACACTGTCTAGTTGTGAGATTGCAAGTAGTTTCCTTAGTGGGTGGAGGAGCCCAACACCTCCCTTAATTCATGGGAACTAGTTATCCAATTTTATTCCCATTTACCCCACAAGGCTCACATCTGAGGATTCAAACAGTATGCACCTTCTTTAGAAGAAAGCAACATCTTCCTCAGCAAAAAAAGACATGTAAAGTTCATGGCAGAGCAGGGAAGGATGTGCTATGTAATGTGCTGAGGCTTGCAGCACATGATTGCTGTACTCCACAACAGGAAACCAGGGACCCATTGTCCACTAGGACTGAAACAACAGGCCCGTCCAGTGCCGACTCCTCCGCTATCATGTGACACTGGTGTTCAACATGTGACAAGCCCAAGGTTGAAAGGCAAGAGGGTGCTGTTACTCTTTGATAAAGTGTGAGTGCAGAGAGGGAGCATTTCCAAAGTATGTCTGTCTACACTACAGGCCATTTCTGCTGAGGTTGCTTTTGGATTACAGCTTCCTTTTTTCTTTCACATACACACTTTTATCACACATTTAAACAGAAGTGCAGAATGTCAAGAGTTCAACAGATCTGTATACTCACCTGTCTGTCACAAGATATCAGCTGGTAAGTTACTAGGAAAGTTCAAAGTGCATACAAACCATGTAAGTTGGTATATAAGGAAGGGCACAATAAAGTAATGAGTTTCCAACCAGTGAACTTGACTGACCTAAATCCTCTTCCGGGCCACAAACAACTAATATTAAGGAAGTAATTAGTTTAAATATGAAATTCAAAAGACACATATTTTTGGGAAGATCACATTTAAAACAAAGTCTAACAAATGACATATTTTGTAAACGTAACATTACTGGGAAGACTTGAAGAGTAATTCACATCTGCACAGTTGTATTTTACCTTGTAATTATGGAACTGCTTATAAAACAACGTGTTGCACGATGCACTTTGATAAGCTGGGCTTATGATTAGTATAGCAGAAAGGAACCCTGCTTACTAAATATTATTTGGAAAGTGTGTATTCACAGACAGTGTTAATATGTCAACAAAATCCTCTTTTTAGGATTACCCAGTACACACAACTATCTCGCAGAGGTGCAATTTGAGGACTAGTACTGTTTATTGATTGGTGAGAACCATAACACTTAGTACAAATAACTAGGTTGTGCTATTCTTACATAAACATTTACTCAGTCATCTAGAAGTAGACAATTTTATGTCTACTGTGCGATGCTCTTTTGATACCAATGTAATTTACATAAATTTATTTCAACAAACCAATGTTGTGGAAGATGAAGTGTTGAAGATGCACACATTTAACAAGACATTTAAAATGTGTTAACTGACTACACTAAACTATGCTAAACTATGTGAATGGATGATTTATAAAAATGCAAGGTATGCAAGTTGAGTTTCCCACAGAATGAGCAGCTTAAATGAGATAATGGACGCAAAAGTTGTTAAAAGTACACTGTAAGGTGAAATACTGTAACATTCAAATGAGCATAATCTCCAATTTGGCAATGGCACCATATTATGTTGGTGCCATTGCTAAACTAGTTTACTTTTGACAAAATATCTTGCGTGTTTCGCAGAATTTAAACATAATTGATAGACAACACTTCTCAGCCAGATCTGGATATTGGCTTTATAATGAATATTACATAAAAGAGTGAAAGAAAACTAACAGTGTTGAATTGATTTGTTATTAGAGAGAATTACTAAAAAGCAGAGTAATCTGTATGATTAACCTGTACAACTTAAAGGAATTGCACATATTTCTGATTTGGAAAGCCTGCATACAGTAATGACTGAGAAAGTATGACAGCACCACATCTTAAACCATGAGCTGATGGGAGTGCTGAAAGATCACATGACTTTCCTCTAAGAATATGCCAGGAAAACTCTTGATCCTATGGTGTTTTTATAGGTGAAACTTTACTGTAATTCACTGTAACTGTCAAGGCTGCTTTGGAGACACAAATGAGTCAACACAAACGCATCTGGCATTTTTGAGGCACAGGTTTTTATGTTTCTTTGGGGTAACACATGGCACATGAACTCTGTGTGCAGGAATGTATACAGAAAAAGACAGTGATCATTCTCACATCCTCTTAAGGGGAATACTGCTTTAGGTACTTAAAGTTAAAGTTGTTGTTAAAGTTGCTTGATTTTAATGCAGAGTGTTGAGCTGTAAAAAGGCTTTTGTGTTTCAATATACATGAGCAGCTAGCACCTGCTCCATCAAAACAGTACCATGTTATACCTTACTATTTAAAAAATTATGAATATTAATTTATATAAGGCGAGATGTTCTGTGTTGATTTGTTTACCTTTCTGTACCATGACAGAGAAAGACACTGAAAAACATCGGTCCCTTAGAAAGCAAGGATGACAAAAGATCACTTAAAAAATACCAAGGAGAGACCCACAAGTGAGATTTCTACAATTTATACCCAAATACATGAGTCTCGTTAGGCTGCAAGACACAAAGTCTTTCATAACAAAAGGGCAGACTGAAAAATATATTATTTGTGGAAGCCAAAAGCATGCCTGTAACACCTACAGCCACTTTATTTCTTACACCATTAAAACCAACACTGCATAGTGAATCAACAAGACCAATTTTTAAGACCAAATGAAAAAAACTGAGGCCTCTGTATATATGTGAACGCTAAGCCAAGGCTGGTAAAGTCATTCAAGAGAGGTAGTAACAAGCCACATGACCATTTCTACAACCTGACAACTTGATTGCCTCGCTTTATCACTTCTCAATCCCACCGGAAGATATTAATCTACTACACTAAAATTACAAAATAGAAAGAAAAACACCCAATTAAATGTTTTTGGGGACAAGTGTACATGAATCAGTGCAGCTTTGTAGTAGTAAAACGCTGTCACCTTTATCACAGTACTGACAGAGAGCAATTGCACTAGAGCAACCGGTACTTCGATAACCATTACTTTAAATTGAACGAAAGTAAGTGTATATTACCTAAATGTCTGTGATTTAACCTTGATGACAATAGCTTACATGCCTTGTTATGGTTATGCAGCCTGCTTTCGCCATATATATAAAAAACAGGGGAGGCTAATCAATGCGTTAGCTAGCTGGAAAGCTAACGTTAGATGCTAACCAAGATAAACGTCACCCACCCTACCGGGCTAACGTTAGTTAGCATAGCTCGCCAAAGCCAACTTAGCTCGTTAGCAATCATTGACTTCAGTTTAAAGACTCGCTGGGACAGCTACAAATCCGATAATGCTTTCGGGTTGAAGACAAACTTCGGCTAGCAATCTAATAATTCATTCATCCAACATACCTGCAGGTGCTCCTGAAAGCGAATAGGCAGGATCTGAGCCATGGCGGTTCCTCTCTCACTTTCCTCCGGTTTCTTTTAATGCTAACAAACTACGGCTTCGCCTCTCAAATCCTAGCTTGGACAGCCAGGACGCCTCTAAGCTAAAGTCCAAATGAATTAACTGTAAGACTTGATTAAAACGTGCTGTCGGTGTGATGGTACTTTTTATTTGTCCCTTAACTGTTTACTTTCAGGCTTCCCCTGGCTAACGACTGACTGCCACTACACCGACTCCCTGGACCTGCAATGGCGGTGGAGGTTGGTCAGCAGAGAAAACATCCCGGAAATGGAAGTGCATTCAATAAGGCGGATGGATACGGATCCACTTTTTTAAAAGTATATTATGGAGTGAACATTAGGCATTTCCTTTGTTTATTTACAATAGTTACTTTGTCTTTGAAATACAAATCAGTAATACAAAAAAAATCCGCACCAAAATATGTAAAAACAAATGCTGAGTTGGAACTATTTCTTCATATTCGCCCTTTGATTTTTGCCACATCATTCGTCTTTGAAAATGTACGTCATTCCTATGCGCACTACACTTGTCTATCGCAGCCAATCAGATTAGTCTAAATTCAGGCCCAGGCTGAATTTATTTTTTCTCTTTTTCTCAGAATTCAAATATCTATTGTCGTTTTTTATTACACTATCACAAATCTTCCCTTCCCCCAAGTATGTCACATATTTAACATGGATTAATTTAATGGGATGAACCTTTATCTCAGTTAGTGATTGGCACAGTACAGTACCACCACATAAAATGTAATTTAATAACAATTATCAGTGTACAGATCCTGTAATTTAGTAAATAAATTTAATTAGTAAAATAAAAGCTTGTGAAATATGCAGGATTGTGTTATTGCATCATGCAATGTCTTTAAGGTGGAGTGTGTGCCCAAATGACCATTTCCCTTTTTTACATCCACAATTTCCTTCGACAGATGTGTCAGTGTTATTGAGCAACGTAAAATTGACCTTTTTGCAAACATGTTATTCTGCTGAGCCAGCACTTCTGGCCACTGGAGAAAAGCTTAATTGCATGTAAATGATTACACAATATCAGTTAAACACATAACATAGTGTGAGGAATATACAGTATATATACTAATAACATATAAGTCGTCATGAATGAAATTCTTTGGATGACAGATCATATTTCCAGGCTGGAACCAGGTCTAATAATATAACAAAGCTACATGTCATGCAAACAAAACCTGGAGCAAAGCTACTATGCAAATTGTTTACTGATCTATAATTCCAGAGGCAAAGGCTGTAGTGGAGGCCATCCTGAATAGACCATTCACGCTGCTGTTGCCATGGATTCACAGCCTGAGCAAACACTTACAGAGAAGCCATGTGTGTCACTATAAAAGAGTGGCCTTCTGATTCTCTGCAAGGATGTCACAGGAGCACGCCGAGCCCTAAATGAATCCTGGGGCAATGCTAGCACAGAGAACGTCTAGATGATGTCCCCACCTGCGGTTATTGTCCAAAGTAGAGTGATTTTAATTTTAATAAGATATGTGTAACAAATGGCATAACACGCACAAAAAGGCAGCTGTCCTCGCTACACATTTTACTGCTTGGGCTTTGGCATCCATTTAGACACAGATGGGAGCTCTGTGTCTTCCTGTGGCTGGGAAGATCCCACCGAGGATCACTGGGAGAGACACTTGGAACCAGGGTTGTAAAGTCCCATTGAGACCCGGTTGGCTCTTCTGCTGTGTCCCTCCCGCTCTCTTTCCGCTTTTTCTCTCTATAACTGGATCTGCTCCACTTTGACAGCACACAGAAGACAGAGGTTAGAGGAAAGTCGTTACTCAAACGTACTGCAAAATCATGTGCTTAGTCTGTCATTTAACAAGTCTATTCAGCTCGCTCATCCTTTGAGCTTATATGGACTTTATAATGTTTTACTACATGTTGACGGTAAAACATCCAGATGCTGAGACATACCATCCTTCAAATCATGTGAGTCACCATATTTTCAGAGACATGCAGCAACCTTTGAACACCAGTCAAGGGGAAGTTACTAATTGACTGTGTGTGGCCCTTTGTTCCTGTACAGAGCGAAAAATAATTGCTGGTTTCCAGTATTAGAAGGGGCCTTTTAAGTCCTAGAAGAATAGGTCAAATGTTAGGCTTTTTATTTATTTCCTCATGATGTGTGTGTCTGCTGCTTCACTGGGCTTAATCACAGAATCCTAATTGGAAAAGTCAAACTGGTTTTTCTCATAAACGTCTGTATTTGTTAGAGATGCAGTTTTGCCTCAAAACCTGAATATTATTTGATATAGATCCATTCATTTATCGCTGCAGCAAAGCATGCGCGGGCTTTACTGGCACCTAGCGGAGTTACTATCAAATTGCATGTGTGTGACTCCACCCAGAGCTTTGGAATTAGTCTCGTGATCAGGTTGATGACAGTTACTTAATAAGATGCTGGCCTTCTAAATGCTTAATAATTTATCTTAATGTACTTTACTGGCTGAAAAACTACTAAACAACTCTTGTGACCAGAAACTATTTTTGCTATAGTTTTTACTTATTAGTCTGTAAACCCTCAGATAAATAAATAATTTCCAATTATCTTTATTCAAATGCTGATTTTATATCAGCTACAACTGAACAAATTGAGCACCGAAGCAAATCACTCCTCTCATACTTTTACGGGAATGCTGGTCTGTTTGTTCTTCTTATCACCAGCTCTGGCCTTGACATTAATAGACAGCTGTGGATGTGATTCACAGGAGAACAGCATGTACACAGGAACAGATCATTTTAACATAAATAACCTCAAAGGTATTTACTGAGATAGTGTAGCAAAGGCTCTGCTTCCACGGTGCCATCCATCAGAGACGTCACACAGCTGCTCCAAGGATTGATCAGCCTTGTGACCCTCATGAGGAGGAGCATCTCTGGTCCGAACAAACGTTTAGACATGCAGTATTCTGGCTGTTACATCTCTGTGTAGCTGTTGACTGCTGGTATGGAGACGACACACATAAGAACAAGCACAGGTACTCTAACTAGGTTTCCAGCAGTGTAGAAGCTCTCTCATTCATTTTATCCTTAAGTTTACATTATCTATGTATTCTTTCACTTTCTTTGTGTTGTATTTAGGATCACATTCTGTATTTTTTTATATATCGGTATTTACATTTTGAGTGTTTAAACAGTTTGAGCTAATTGTTTGGATGTTGCTGGCAAAGCTTTATTAAAAAGATATTTACACCTCTGGTGTAGCCAATAATTCTCAGTATTACATTCACATTTAGCCATGCGGTACAGTAGAAGTTTTGATTCCAGCAACCAGAGGAATTAGATATGAAACTTTGTGGTGAATGATTCTATATGCATTACCCGTAATGAAAATAAGTAACCTTTAACTAAGTAGCTTTGTTTACTCAAGTACTGTTAGGTAGATGCAGAGTTTACCGAGAGAAGTATTATAACTATTTATCAATTACAATTTTAGCAAATACTTCATTACTTTTTATTTTCTATATTCTGCAGTTTTGTTACTTTTGTGTATTTCATATAAAATGTACAAGTATCACTGAAGGCTTTATAGATAAATCATTTCTAATGGCTTTGAGGCACAAGCAGGTTTATCAGGATGCAGTGCTCTGTGCTGTAAGTAGCCCTCGAAGGCTGAAAGGAGTCTGGGTCTCATTATATGACATTCCTTTAGCTTAGACCAGAAAAGATCAGCAGTTTCAGAGAGAAGCTGCTTTTGATCTCCGTACAAGGTTCAAGCTCCTGTTGCACTTTGAAACGTCAACTAAGGTTTTTGTCACAGTCATCAAATGCAAACATAAATAAATCAATTCAATTTTTAAATGACAATCTCATTCTCACTCAGACAGATTGTGATCCTGGTTTAGGTAAACTTAAAAGAAATAAAAAAATCAAATAATAAGTCATTCAGAAAATAGGCTAATCATTAATTTATTACTTGTCTTTATTGCAGCAGGAACACAGTCATGAGAAATACATTGTGTCTTTTTATTATTATTTTTTGACTATAAAGTGTATGTTTTCTCTAAACCACTCAAAGAATGAAAGCCAGGTGGTGCTAAAGGACTTGATGCTCTGTTTGCCACCTGGTGATAATGTTTGCAAGTTTAATCCCTCCTCATCTTCTCTAGAGGTCAAAGAATAAAGATAATCACATCAAGTCAAACCCTGTTTTATGGATCCTATGATTGTAGTTATAGTCAACAGATCATGTCAGGCTCAAACATCAGGTTATTTGGCTGAAGCACGCAGAGACTTTCAGAGCTGTAAGTTCACATTTATATACAATGATGTGTTACATAAAGGTTCAGCTTGATTTATGTTGCTAATAGGAAAATGTATTTGGTCTGTGTGTATAAGCTTTGACACAGTTTAAGTTAAATAGAAAGTGGTCGGTGTGCTAGTGTATGTTCAGAAATAGAAATATGGAGCAGAATCCATTGACTATATATTTATTAGGGTTTTATGGAAGTCATAGGATTGACAGGGCAGTTCTGCCTTTCATTTGATCCTAATATATCCCCATAGTAGGAAGTTTGAAACAATAGGTCACAGAATAGACATCCAGACTGCAGTTTGACAGTGTTTGTCTTGGCATTTTGACTTTTGCAACTTTAATCTCTAAGACTTTGGGTCCAAGATACGTATGCACAGATGAATGCCCTTTAGTCAGATCAGCCAGAGCAGGGACCGTGTCTATCTCCTTCTAACCCTGCCCTTGGTCTGGACCATGCCCACCCTCTGGCTGTCTTCCCCCTCTGCTTCCAAATATCAGATGATTGAACTCACCTGTGCCTGCGCTTCTGCCACCCCATATCAGCCCATCACACGCAGTCAGGCCTTGCTGGTTCACCTACGGCGTCATGTCACTGGGGAGAGACACCGTGTTTGACTCCACACCGCACACCAGGTCATGTACATATTGTTTTGCAGTTGTGCCAAGTTAGCGGTGCACTGGTTGTAGCCATGATACCCGTTCCATGTGCTTTGCTTTTAGTCAAACCATGTGTGTAATCCAGTCAGGTTAACCCAAGTCTTGTTAAGCCAGGTCATAATTAAGACAAGCCCTGTTTAGGTCATGCTCTTCCTCTGTCTCTGCTCATAGTTTATTGTATTTGTTTACTTTATTAAAGTCACTTATTTGCTCCAGTCTTCTGGATCTCTCCTGCTCTGTTTGGTCCAAAAAGGACAATCTTGTCAGTGCCATAATAATAGTGTGAGGTTACGCAATGAAAACACTGGCATCATTTATTTTCTTACATTTTAGGTGAGGTATAAAAACTGAACAGCTAAAATGAAGAGAATTTTCAATTTATATTTTATAGAAAATTCACATTTAATCCTAAAGAGGGAATAGACAACCCAGTGATGGTCATCACAGATGATGCAGGTATCCAACATATACAGCATCTACCTAATCCATACATGAGTCCAGTCTTCTCTCTGTGATCACGTCTATGATTCTTACTTCTCAGACTCTGTATGGAAACCCAGCCCACGGTTGTGTGTCATCAAACGAGAGGAAGGGGAGTCCTTCGGTTTTGATCTGCGAGCGGAGCAGGGATGCCAGGGTCACATCATCAGAAATGTGGAGTTAGGAGGGGCGGCGGGGCGAAGTGGGCTTAAAGATGAAGACAGGCTTCTGGAATTTAACAACTGCTATGTTGTTGATATTCCTTACACAGAGGTAAACTGACACGTTTGTTTAAAAAAAGCCCCTGTTAGAAACTCGATTTTAACTGTACTCACTACATTCTGTTTTTCTGAATAAGGTGACCAGGAAATTAACGCTAAGTGGACACCAGCTGTGCTTACTAGTGGTGGATGGGAAGGAGTATGAACGGGCCGTGTCCCAAGGTGTCAACCTTCGAGATGTGGCCCGAGCTCACAAGGTCGAGGGCTTCAAACCACCCAGACTCTGTCACATCTCCAGGAACTCTGCCTCAGGTCTAGGGATCAGCTTTATGCCTGTGGAAGGTAACAAGTTCGGGAATCATCGTCAGGCCATGGTTAAAAAGTAGATGCGTATTGTTCTATTGATGAGTAGTTTCTGCTCTGCAGGAATAAAAGGCTGCTTCTCTGTGAGCCTGGTGACGGGTGGCCCGGCTGAAAAGGCTGGGGTGCGTAAAGGCGACCGCCTGGTGTGGATGGACGGAGCAGCCGTGTCTGAGCTCACACACTCTGCACTCAGCAGGATGGTACACAGACACAGACACCCCTCTGTCTGGACCACATGCAACAATGGCAATACTTTTATATAATAATAATGGTGCTTTGCTGTAGATGAAAAAATGTGGCAATCACATCACCATCCTAGTGATTGACAGCGACAGTGAAAAGAAGTACAAGCGGCTGAGGATGCCCATCCTACCAGCCATGGCTGTCCCACATAACCTGCCTCACCGAGCCCGAAAGCTCCACATGGTCTCTGGGCCCGAGGGCTACGGCTTCCTCCTCCAGCTGGAGCAGGCGCCATCAGGACGCTTGTGTAAGGCAACCAAAATGAAACAAAAGCATAAACACAAGCAATAGTGGTTTTATTGTTAATTAATTCATGAATTCCTGTCTTTTTAAACGGTAGTTCATGTTCTGCGTAAGATGAATAAAGACAGTCCAGCAGAGAGAGCAGGCATGAGTGACAGAGAGCTGCTGTTGGAGGTCAATGGTGAAGCAGTGGAGTCACTGCATCATGAGGAGATTGTGGACAGAGTGAGGCAGAGTGGGCAGCAGTTGTCCTTGACCACCATTACTCAACAGGGACTAGAGTTTTACAGCCGGGTGGGGGTCACATATGTTTTAGATGTACATTCTCTGCATACTTATTGTGACAGAGAAGGATCAATGTTCCTTTGCTCTTTGTTTTTGCAGCTGGGTCTATCACCTCTGCTTTTCTGTGAGGATGATGCAGCCGAGAAAGAAAAGGAGAACAGTTCACCTTGCTCATCAGAGCAGACTAAAACTGAGGTACGAACATCTGGTAATTTGTCCTTTACCTTTACCTTTTTGTTACTAATATTTTTAAGTTTACTGTCTTTACCATATCCTTCCATTGTGTTTTAGCAAGAGGTGGGGGAAGATGAGATAACATGTTTGTGAGCAACAAAGGTGCATCGTTCTGAAGACTGTCTACTGAAGCAGCTGAAGAAATGACAGATGTGTCTAACATTACCGTTGTGACGTTCGCAATAAGACTGATCTGATGGTACTCATATGTAACCTGTGAAATCCAAATGTTCAAACTGAATAAGGCTGCGTGAATTATGAGTTGTACAAATTGCATGTTGTAAAAATACTTTGGTGTCATTTTTATTACTTTTATGTAGCTGTTTGTCATTAATTATCACAATCAACAATATATACAATTAATACAATGCTAACTGAAAAAAAGCTAAATGTAACAAACAAAAAAAAACACAATAACAACTGGCCATTACTATTCTTATATTGTATTAAGTGTGATGTACTGTATGTGCTTTGTTTTTTTGTGTGTATGTGCTTTCTGATATTTTGTACATGCAGTATTAAGTATTGCTTGTATTCAGTTAGATGGAAAAAGGGAAATGTATAAAAACAAATAAAAATTTCTTGGAAAAGATGCAAAGTGCAAACATATCAAACAATTGTGAAAAGGCAACAAAAAGGATGGATTGTAGGCATTCATATACATCAGGTAGGTCCACTACACATAGACAAAGTATAATATGACCATATCATAAACAAAGGTTTTTGGCAGATTGAATGCAACTCAGATCGAACGTAATAAACTAGGGTAGCTCCTCCAATTTAATCTAAGTTTAAATAGTGTATTGGTTCCTATTTGATTTGAAATGTCTTATTCAAGTCTTTGACAGAATATTTCATGATGAGTAACCAATAGGTTCACACACGCTATTACCGAAAATAACTTATATCTTTTGCCTTAAATAAACATTGTTTTTTTTATAATAAAAAATAAAATAAAATAAAATAAAATAAAATAAAATAAAATAAAATAAAATAAAATAAAATAAAATAAAATAAAATAAAATAAAATAAACCTCGCATTGCATCGTCTAATGGTCAAATAGAAAAATGTGAATATAATATAATTGTAAGAATTTATAACTTTGCAAAAAACAAAATATATAGAATTTATGGCGCGTCCACACGACGCGAACCACGTATTCGTGATATTCCAAAGTGTAAGCTATTAAAAACCAAGTTGTCGTTTATACTATCAAACTTTTTAATTCAGGCAAGAACACGGTCAGCTGAAGCGGGTCCTTCTACTGGAGGTGACATTCAGTCGGCTAGCAGGCACGGTTAGCATCGACTAACACTTCGACATGGCACAAGCTGTGCAGAAACTGGTCGCTAAAGTCCCGACGTTGGTCGGCGGTAGGTTTTGTTGGGTTATTATTATTATTATTATTGTTATTTATGAAATGCGTCAAGAATTAATCGGTTAATCGTTGTGTATACAGTGACCTCGCTAGAAATGAATTTCCGCTAGCTGTAACGTTGACGTTAGCTAAGGCTATTAGGAACAGCTTATTTGATTTAGCGTTTCTTTTCTGTGATGCTAACTTACCTTGCTGAATGGTTTTGTGCATGTCTGCCATGGCTTATAAGCATTGTTTATACTGATGAACGCAGGGTTAATAGCTGATGCTAACGGTTAGCTTGCCACTAAACGGAAATCCAGGTAGCACAACCTAGCAGTTGGCATTCAGTAATGTTTAATCGGCGCATTGTTTCTGTTTCAGCCGCTGTCACCTACTCCAAACCTCGACTAGCAACGTTCTGGTACTATGCCCGTGTTGAACTTGTCCCCCCCAGCCCTGCTGAGATTCCTAAGGCCATCGAGGGAGCCTCTAACCTCATCAAAGCTTTCCAGGCAGGACGTCTTGGCCAAACCACAGTGAAGGTGCGTGTCACTGTCAATGCTGTCTGTTCGTTTACAATGTTATACATATTTATTATGAAAAATCAACGTTAAAACCATTGACACGTAGTTTATTAAATGTGCATTTACAGCGTTCTCAACACTTGTTTTGAATCTATGTAGATGAAAAAAATAAGGTGCTGATGCCCAAGTCTATGAGAATTTTACTTGCATGAATAAAAGGTGAACTGCCCAATTTACTTGAAGGAATGAATGAATAAAAAAGCATATTGTTCTCTTACCTGGTTCTTGGCTGATTCTGGCAAAAGAAAAGGATTCTATCCATCCAGTGCTGCCACACCAATGCAGCAGATTTGGGCAGATTTTTTTAAGTTGAAAGTCTTGTTTATTCAGACTCTACTGATAACTTGGAGAACTTTAAAATAGTTGTTCATTAATAAAAGGGCGGATGTCAATGGGCTTATTTTTAATATCATAGTCAGGGCAGCAACAGTAATTTGTAAAACGCCTGTGAAGAAGTGGGTGTGTTTAACAGGTATCATCTGTCAGAATCTATATATAATGATCTATGTTTTGCCTAATACAGTCTTCTGGGTAGAGTTTTAATTAAACCTTTATGTTCTTCACAGGATGCTCTGAGAAATGGACTTGTGGCCACTGAAGTTTTGATGTGGTTCTACATTGGAGAATGCATTGGCAAAGGAGGCATCATTGGTTATAATGTCTGATTTCTTTTGGACTTTTCTTTTCTCAAGCATTATATGCTGAACCTACTACAAGAATTCTGGGAACCAATTAACAAATGTCTATTAATAAAGATGGACTTGTGTTCTGTCTTTGTTGCTTTTCTGTTTGAGGCATTATACATGCTAGATCGACCGACAGGTTGCATGTTTGTGTGTATTTAGCGATATATAACACAAAGCCCCTCTTAGTATTATTACTAACTCATATAATCACATCAATTGTTGCCTTCAGATTTGAGTTTTTTTTATTCAAAATTATTTCAGATTATTCAGTTGCCTGCAGTTAAATAATAGAAAATAGCCTATTTAAGGAAATATCTGTTAAGCTCATACTGACACACAGCTGAATGCTCCAAATCAGCAAATGGACATGCTTGTGATTTCAAATGGACTATTTCACGTACCAATTTGACTTTTAGTTCAAACATAAAATGAAGGATTAAGTTTTGTATGTCCAAATCATGCAGACCTTTACCCATTGAAACATTTAATGAAGAAATATGGGTAACAATTATTATGCAAAATTAAATAAAATAAAAACAAAACTAGGAATTCATATGTCTCTTTATTTATTTCTATCAAAAATGAGTGTGTTCATTAACTGATACAATTATACTTAAGTTGCCTGTTCTATAAGTAAACATCACAAAATTAAATAAAGGTTAGTTTATTTTAGTGAATAAAAAACAGGACTTAGCAACTGATTTCACTGTTGAATAATATCACAACATGAAATAAAAATACAAACAAATACTATTTTATATATATTCGGACAACAATAATGTAATAATCCTTTTCACTTCTACTTTCAAAAGTATATAATGTATTCAGTTTATTGTGCAATAATATTGGCCAACAACGTGAGGTCCTATTACAAGTAAATGTATTTAATGTTGTCGTTGCTTGTGACTCATGACTAAATAATAAAATAATTTGAAATTTGTTAGGAACAAATAAATGAAAAAATGTAACATGACATGTTGTAATATCATCCAGCAGTTCTGATCAGAAGCTAAGAGGCGTAACACTTTTCTGTATGTCGCAGTTGTGTAGCAATAAAGCATTTTGTTATTTCCTAAAAAAAACAATGCAATGCAAAAGTTAATATGTCTAAAGATCAAAAATTTATATACACATAAATTCACCCACGTGGTTTGATACACTTTCAACATTTAGCAAAAATATATAGTCCAAAAGCATTGAAAAAAATATGTTCAGATATTCACAAGAGCTCAGATATTGATAAAATGAAGACAGATAAATATTCATCACTTGACGTTACAGATCCTGACCGAGGTTCCGACTCCAAACCCGGGATAGATGGGCTCGACGAACTTGGTCTCAAACCTGTGCAGGAGGGTCATGGTGTTGCCTATGCTGTAAAATGCCAGCACACCTGCGCTGTGGTCCAGGTACACACCCAGCCTGGGAGAGTGGGGGCCGCTGATGGCTTTGTCCACCCGGTTGTGCCAAGCAGAGTAACCTGAGTCCGAGCAGAGGAGGCTCCAGGACTTGTCGTTGTAGCCCAGGAGACACAATGACCCTTTGCCTTTTCGACTGATGCTCTTGTAGGCCACCCCGATGGAGAACTCCCCGCTCCACTCGATCTCCCAGTAGAAGCGGCCTCCAGACAAGGCCTCTCTGCACAGCACTTGGGCAAAGCTATCGAACCTCTCTGGGTTGTCGCCGTAGGGCTGCAGGTCTCTGGTGCGGAGGACTTTCCTGCTGTTCTCAGAGATGTACAGCTCCTTGTAGGCTGTGCTGGGGTCCAGTTTCAACTGGCAGAAATCTGAAGGCAGAAGAATGGACGCAATTAATAATATTTATTTTCTAGTTACATATGAGTTAGGTTTATATGTCACACAAATACACCAGATACGTACATTTCACAAAATCTGCTCTGCTTCTCGGCTCTGGAAGAGGAGGAGGAGTGTTGTCCACTGTCATTTCTTTGGCTGCAGATGAATAGATATTGTGTTAGGTCAGTGTGAGCTGCATACACCCACACACATGCTTTTATTGATGCAGTGTTTTAGCTCAAGGATCTATGATGTAATTGCTGTGCTGCGTGCCTCCTACACTTCAGGGCAAAGGGAACCATCACCATAAGACCTCATTAACCTCAAGTCCTCCTATATTCCTTCACGGTGTAACTCACCTCTGATCTTTCTTTCCAGTGTTCGACTTTCCGTAGTGTAGACTGGGACTTCATTCACTGTAAGACATATCACATTCACACTGAGCCATTTGACTCCTCTGGTGCTCTATTAACTATCAAGTTGCAGCCGCTGAGCTCGAACCTGACTTGGAGATCCTTAGCAGCTCCTCTCGGCCAAATTCCTCGAGGCGCTCCTTGATCTCACCCACAGCTTTCCTGACAGCCGCGAAGGAAAAGTCTGGGTTCAAGCTCACTTTTGGAATGAAGCCGTCGTCAGTGGGGGTGCACAGGTAGTTAAAGTTCTGATCAGACAAAGAATAAATACACAACTTAATAAAAGCTTCTACCCCCTCAATGTTAACAATGATATTTGCTGTAAATCAGAACAAAAATGTGGTGATAGGATTTTTAAAATATTGTAAAACATCACTGCCTCTGAATGAGTTTACTACCTGCAGAAAGTGAATGTGGTCCTCGGTGCTGTACAGCTGCTTGAGACCAGACTCCTTTTTCTTCAGTTCATCAATTTCCTGTTCCAGCCGCTCGACCAAAGCTTCAGACTGGTTGAAAGCTGCCTTTTCGTTGATACCAATCAGCTTGGTGACCTCTGATCTCATTCGCTCAATGGAGCGGATCATGTCCTCAAACATCTTCTGGCTCTCCACCATCGCTCTCTGGGCCGAGTTCTGGACAGAGAAGTCCGGATGTCAATGTTTTTACTGAAATCACCACTGTGTGTGTGATGTTAGACCCATAGTAAAGCCTTTGTTTTAGATGAAAACACAGGGTGTGTTAGAAAGACACAGGATAGTATCAACATCCTCACCTTCAGGGAATCCACAGCAGTTTTCAGTTCCTCCAGCTCCTTCACCCTTTCCTGGCATTTCTGTCTAATCTCAGCTTGGGAGACTCCCAGAAGTTTCTGCAGAGTAAAGGAGTGTTACAGAGTTATCTGTAGAAATGACATTAAATTCTGATGCAACTTCATCATAGAGGATCAAATAAGATGCATCACATCAGGTTATTTGGATGTTGCTGAATGTTATGCTTTGTTATTGTTCATTTTTATCCGTGAAATATCTGGGGAGCCACTTTGGCATTTCTAATAAACCCCACTCAAAGAATCTGTTTAATATGGCCAGGCTTTTATCTCAGGGGGAGAGGAGGGAAAAAATCCGGACCGGAATTCTGGCCACGTCAGGAATGTGAATCTACGGCTGCCTGACTTCTGAAGAGATGTTTCAAGGTGCACACAGCCCTGACGTGTCGAATAGAGGGCTTCTCATTCAGCTTTTACCCAAACCCACCGACCCATTCTTCAAGATAAGCTTGAGGAATGCGGGGAATCTGGGAAACACGAGCGGGGGGAGGGGGCGAGAGAGAGAGAGAGAGACGGAGATGGAGCGAGATGTGTGAGACTCAGGTTGGAAACCGAAGGATGAGACGAACCAGACGCAAAGTCAGTTATTACCTCATCACATCCTGAAAACCTTTAACCCGCATTCTGAGTTCATCCTAAGTTACTCACACATACCAGCAGTGATTACTGAAACCAGATTCACACTGTGGTATCTGTTCACACCATTATCTCCTGCTGTGTGATTTGAATGTGCATTTCTACGGTTGCAGCCTTGTGATTGGCCGGCGGTGCGGTGCCGAAGGCCTTGACTCCCTGACATTCCAGTATCACCAGGCCCACTCCCACAGGTGGGAACCAGCGGCGCAGGGGCCCACACTTTGTGTGTACTGCTTCTCTCCCACAGCTGGAGCAGCACATTCCCTGAAAAAGCAGCTTTTCCCCCCCGTTCGCAGCTCGAGCTAATCACAGAGCTGGATTTGTTTTGGCGGTGAATGCCTGCCAGGCTAGCTGATAGCGCTGCTGACATGGGTCAAAGTACAGCCCAAAACCCCCCCTTCAGCTCGGACAGGAGTGGGGGTGAAACATTCAGTTTGTTTCTCAAATTAATCCTGAGACTATTAAAGTGTATTGGTATGAGAACGGGCACCTACTTATCTTGCTCCTAAAGACTCACTTTCATTCTCTGAGGGCAACTGTTTGACTCCTGCGTATTACAGAGATCCCAACCAGAGACAAGAGGATTTCTTACCTGTTTCTCGCTCCTCTCGGCCTCAGCGGACACAATGTCATGGCCCCTGTGTTCACTGACTGTGCAGATGGCACAAATGCACATCTGGTCCGTGCGACAGAACAGCTCCAGGGACTTCTGGTGCTGCTGGCAGATCTTCCTGTCCAGGTTTCCCAGCTCGTCCACCAGCTTGTGCCTTTTGAAGGTGGCCGACTCGTAGTGAGGCTTCAGGTGCTTCTCGCAGTAGGACGCCAGGCAGTTCAGGCACGACTTGACGGCCTTTAACTTCTTCCCGGTGCAGAAATCACAGGGGACGTCGTTTGCGCCAGCATAAACATTCCCCTGGGACGCGTTCGGGCTGAGGTCCAGTCCGCTCTTCTTGATCTTCTCAGCCACCATGCTCAGGGTGGCGTTGGGCCGCAGCACTGGCCTCTGGGTGAACGTGATCTTACACTGGGGACAAATGTAGATCCCCGTGTAGTCAGCCTCATTCCAGTAGCCGCTGATGCAGTCCATACAGAAGCTGTGCCCACAGGGGATAGCCACCGGATCCCTCAGGAGGTTCA
Source organism: Betta splendens (assembly GCF_900634795.4). Classification (NCBI taxonomy): domain Eukaryota; kingdom Metazoa; phylum Chordata; class Actinopteri; order Anabantiformes; family Osphronemidae; genus Betta; species Betta splendens. Next base: position 12,596,805 of record NC_040894.2, on the reverse strand, counting down.
GACACAGGGAGCAGCTGAAGTAGTCTGGCGACGTGTGATCGGCCATTGTGATAAACCCAGAACGCCGTCAGACCTGCGGAAACACACGGAAGAAGTGACAGGAGCCGATGGAAAAGTCTGCCGTGTGCGCCTGGGAGCCCGCCCTCAGAGTGTGTTACCGCCTGCCAGAGACAGGACCTTCTTGTATTTCTAAATTCCAGAGGTTATTGATTGAAAGCAGACAAGGCCCTCCCACCGTGCTGTGAGTATATCGAGCCCTGCCCAGTTTAGATAAGCAGGTTGAGCGAGGAGGGAGAGGGGAAAGGCAGAGGGAGAGAATGAGGGTGGACAGACGGGAGCGGAGAGAGCGGCGGCACACTCACCGAGAGAGAATGAATGAAATGTGCAGAGCTGAAGAAGGGACGGAGAATAAGGTGGAAACATGGAAGCACTCCCATTTCCCCGACGTTTCCTTTATGCTCCTTTCTCTCTTGTGGCTAATCTGTGGCTGCATTACGCACACGCACACATCTCAGCAGCTGTATTTCCACCTATTGTTGCCCGACAGAATCACCATTGTCTCAAACCGGTTATAGTCGGACAAACATCACCGCAGCATTAAGGTACTGTAGGAATTCGAGGGACCACCCAATAAATAAACACCGAGCTCAAGTAGAGGTTCAGAGAAATCTCTAAAATCCCTGCTTGCTTTTTTTATGTGTTTAAAAGTTTTTCACAGGCAGCTAGAGGTCAAAGCTGCGATTGACTCTGCAACCAGTTGGACCAGTCCGGTCACATGCAAGTCAATTCGTAACCGTAGATATGAATCTGTTTGTGCAACAGAATCTTTTTTTTTCCAAGGAGGAAACACACATGCGCACGTGCACGTCCCTGTCAGGTGCAGGTGGTGCTGTCGTAATGCGTGTTTCACATATTTGTGTAAATGTTTCATCAGTTACAGTAGTTCTTTTATTCTAACACATGTCATCGTTACCTAACGCGGTGCTGTTGACACCCAGCGGAGGGGAAGGAGCAGGCCTCGACTCTTTCTGCAGCATGAAGCGTGCGGTGACATCATCGCCTTTCATTAGCATTTCAATTGCAGCCTATCTATTGGTTTCCACCAGCACTGCTGCCCCACTTACACTGCAACCAGCACATTTCTCATGCTTACTATGAAAGTCCAAACTCCAAAGGATGTTGATAATGGTAATCGGAGTATTAAACTCTGGTGAACTTTACACGTCTTGCCTGATATGAAGCAAGGTAATAAAGGCGTTTTCTCTGTGAAATTACACTAGAGCTAGTCTGGCTCCACCTCCAGTCTGTATCACTGCTCATTCCTCTCCTCTTAGTTTCACCTGTCCATATTTGGTCCGGTTTCTGATAAGCCAGTTTCCTTCCTTCCTCTAGAATAATGGGAGTGCTTACAGATTCACTACTGTCCTGTCCTTGTTATTGGAGCAGCTGCTGCAGAGATGATTTTAGTCTCTATGAAATTCTGGAACACTGGACTGAAATATGACGGACAAAAGTATATAACACTGAGGGGAAGATGACACTGAAATGAGACGTAAAAACTTTTGCAGAGCAGCACGTCTATTCCAGGTTCCAGTTTTAAAATATAAAGGGAAAATACAAATACCTGTAAACAAAACGCGTGCACACATCTTTACCATAAATTATAAAACACAGGAAGATCTCATATTTAAACATGTTTTTTTGCAAAACAGTGGAAAAATCGCGTATGCTGGCAGATGCACAAAGGTTAAGGTGGCTTAAACAGACGCAGGCCAACTGTGAATGGAAGGATGCCTGCAACTAGGAAGCGTTGCTGTCGTCGTGGCAACCACTGTGGGAGTAAAAACCAATGCATGTTGTTGTGTTCATTAGAGCTGGGTTCATAGAAAAGAGTCCAATGAGACTAAAATGGGACCAACTTCTAAATAGTGGTCCCACATTTTGAAGTTATCGTGACAACAATGAGCAAATTTAATTTAAAACAGGGAACAGCTGAATGGCACCATGCATAACTTCAAAATCTGCCCCATGTACGATATCTCCTCTGTTTAGGGTCAAGGTCAAGGATGTGTTACATAACTCAAGACTCTTAGTATAGGCACATTTAAGTGATGGTCACTGGATTGTTTGTTCTTCCTGTGTCCTGCACACGCACACACACACACACACACACACACACACACACACACACACACACACACACACACACACACACACACACACACACACACACACACACACACAATAGAAAACTATTTGAGGTTCAGTCAGTTGTGTAGGGCGCAGGTGGACTGAAGAACATTTTTTAATTTGAGGCCAGTTGTATTGTTGGTTTTTCAACATATCTGATTTTGCATGTTGCTGAAGAGACTGACAAATTTGTCTTAGTTTGCATAACATAAAACCACTAGAAACTGCTCAACTCAGTACTTTTCACTGACATGATGCAGGTCTGTTAGGAAGACTAAAACTAATCTTGTAATATTAAGATCGATTTAACAAATTGTTTCAAAGTAACTGTCATTTAAAGTCAAACTAACAGTAGTATGTAAGTTTTGTATATCTTTCTGTGGCAGTAGCTTATCAAGTTTCATGTCAGACCCGTGTCCGTGTGACCCTGTCAGCTCATTTTTTTCCCGTGTCAGATGCTACATTTATTCCTCCATGTCATCTGTTCTTTCTGCTGTTGATAGACAACAGAGTCTTACAATGCCTGGCGCTGCGCTCGGGCACTGCTGGCTCGGAAACAATGGAATCTTTTACGCAGGGACTCCCGGCCCTCCTGTTATCTGGGCTATCAAGTGTAGTTGCATTCCTGTCTCCATTTCAAGGGCCCTGAAACTATTCTGACTTAGAGGTGTGTTCACTGTGAAAAACTGGATGGACACTGGACAATTCCTTTAGTAATAATGTCCAAATGTTAGTGCTGGTCAAAAACAAGGAAGCGTCTTATCAGGAGATAAGGAGATAAAAGCTGCAGGTACAAAAAAACAAAGTAAAAGTAACCAGAGTTGATGATTAACCAGCCGCAGGTTATGTGAAAGTCACAATCTAGCACTGGAATGAGTCAATGCAAAGCAAGGCAAAGAATTATAACAGGTCAAAGGTCAGGAAATGGTCCGTTCACAGTAAAAACTGGGCGTCCTCACACAGCACATGCTCCATGCAGGCAGCAGCTAACGCTCAGCAGCAGAATGGGACACGGGAGGTTTCATCATCCTGTCGTCATAACATGAAGCCATATCATGTCACCTTAAAATATAGAAAAACTTTAAAAAAGAAAATTATGTTTGTAGAATAATTTAAGCTTAATGTTCAGAATTATTCTAGACTATATTTATTCATGACGTTCATATAAAAATAAAAACAACCATGAATAAATAAATCCACCTTTATGTCAAATGTTGTGTTTCCGTCACACATTTCATTCATTCTCTTTAGGCTCTGTAATAGATGGAGGCATTTACTGTGTCCTTTGCTCGCCACGCCCTTGTTTTACTGGTTTCGGCTCAACCAGTTTAGCCTCCCTCTCTGTTTACTCTATATAAACTGCACCTGTGACCTGCGCGATTACTTTGCCTCTGCGCCGACACGAGTCACCATCGCTCTCTGCAGCATCTTCCGACCGAGCCGTCTCCATGTCCGCCGACGAGGACAGCTGCTACCTGTGCAAGGAGTACCTCAGGGATCCTGTGTCCATCCCATGTGGCCACATCTTCTGCGCCATCTGCCTGAAGACTTACTGGGACCATGCTGACCACACAGGTCTGTACCTCTGCCCCGAGTGCAGGGTCACCTACAACAAGAGGCCCACGCCGAGACGCGTCGGAAGCTCCCGCCAGTCCACCCTCCAACGCAACTCTGAGTCCTTCCCACCGCCCCCTCCGTCGCCTGATTACAACTACGCGGGACCCCAGGATGTAGGCTGCGACATCTGCGTCGGGAAGAAGCAGAAAGCCATCAAGAGCTGCCTGATGTGCCTGGCGTCTTATTGTGAGAAGCATCTCAAGCCTCACTACGAGTCAGCCACTTTCAAACGGCACAAGCTGGTGGATGAAATCGGCCACCTGGACAGGCAGATCTGCCCCCAGCATCAGAAGGGTCTGGAGCTGTTCTGCCGCACCGACCAGATGTGCATCTGTGTGCTGTGCACGGTGAAAGAACACAAAGGCCACGACATGGTGTCTGCGGAGCAGGAGAGGACCGACGAGCAGGTAGGCAACGCTTCACTGGCCGCGAGTGAAGGGAGAGAGCAGCTCAGACCTGTGAATCAATCACTAGTCAAGTGCAGTTACATAACAGCAGGCAACGCATGAAAGACCGGTTCACAGTAGCTGAAACAAGCCCATAAATTAAACACGCCCAGAGAAGCAGCACTGAGTTGTAAAAGGGAGCACTAGAATATTAGGGACATTTTTTGTTAGATTATTCAAGATCGATGAATTTCTGTCTTCAGTTCCAACAATGTCTTTTGTCCTTTGTTCTGCCCGTAGCAACGGTTGGGAGCCACACAGGCCGAGATCCAGGAGAAAATCCACGACCGGCTCAAGCAGATGGAGGAGCTGAAGCAGGCCGTGGACTCACTCAAGGTCCGTGTCTCAGACAAAACATGACTAACCAGTGCAGACTAAAGGCAAAGTTGAGTCAGCTCCTCATCAGCTCCTCATCTCCATGCACCTCTCTGTGTAGAACTCTGCCCACAGGGCGCTGCAAGAATGTGAAAAGATGTTCAGCGACATGATGCGCTCCATTGAGAGAATGCAGCAGGAGATGGCCAAGCTGATCTCCTCCAACAAGAGGGCGGCGCTCAACAACGCAGAAGGTCACATGGAGCGTCTGAGCAACGAGATCGCGGACCTGAAAAGGAGAGACAACGAGATCACGCAGCTGTCCCGCACCGAGGATCACATTCACTTCATCCAGGTGAGAGGCGCTTGGTCAGAGACGGGAGGACGTGGACGCGCTCAGTGAGTGAACCTGTGCTGCGCCTCCTCCTCAGAGCTACCACATGCTGATAGCCCAGACGGAGGCCGAGGAGCTGCCCACCGTCACCGTCAACCCCTACTTCTCCTTCGACCCCGTCACCAAGAGCGTCTCTGAGATGAAGCAGCACATGAACGAGTTCAGCAACGAGGAGCTGGTGAAGCTCGCCAAGACAGGTGGGCGTGGCCTCAAACGCCGGCTCCCTATTATGAAGCACAGAAAAAGATAACTAACATGGTGACCATTGGTTCATCTCCCGCAGTCAACAAGATGCCCTTCTGTGAACTGGAGGACTCCAAGAAGAGACGCTCGATTAATAAAGGTGCGTCAGACGAAACGAATGAGATTGAAATTTCATTTCAAATGGATCCACAGCTTCCTCCAGCGTGGCTGGAGCATCAAATTCATCAAAGGGTTAAATATTTCCCTCGATTAGGATGTGACTCACTTAAACACATGTGATATGGAGGAGAAGCTGCACGGTCTTCGGTTATTTCCATTAGGTTGACAGGATCTGAATGAGTGCAATGGAAATAGGAAATAGCTTCATTATCAGCCTTGTTCAAGTCACACAGATGCAGCTTTTCTAATCTGATGGAAAGCTATAATTGTAGACTATTACTAAACCAATAATGATGATGTTTGCCGCCACAGGTGAGGAAGCCGTCGTGTACAAGACTCTCCAGTCCACGTCTTCAGCCGCTCCGGTCCAGGAACCGCGCTACAGGGAGGATTTCCTGAAATGTGAGTCTCTAATCCGGTTTTCCTATTGTGACACAGTTCACTCTTGGTGCTCGCTTCAGTGCATAAGGCAAATTAGATGCTGATGAGGTTCCCTGTCAGACCCTGTGGCTGATCACAAAACATCGGATTCCAGTAACTGCTGCATATCCTGAACTGTTGACGCAGACTGGGGCTGAGTCCTTACATTAGTGCCGCTCTGATACCAATAGGGTTGTGGATCTCACTGTTGGAGATGCTCTCTGTTAGATGATCTTCTGTTTGTGATCAAACTCACAAGCAGTGACGACTCCTCTGGCGTTCCAGATAATAGGCCGGGCAGATCCGGCCGAGCCCCGCGGGTGTCCCACATACTGTGACCCACAGCAGGCAGGTGACGTCCAAATCCCGGTATCACTGATTTCTGTCAGCCAGAGGGTCTCACTCACGCTTCCAATGAAGTTAATAAACATCTAACTAACTAGATGTGTCTAACAAAGCAGAAATCCTGATTAGATTCTCTTAACCTCCGGTGGGGACGAGGTGAAGGGTGCTTCAGCTGCTGTGACTGTCCTTTGTTTTGCTGATTTGGGCTCAGATTGAGACTCTTCCTCCTGTGCGTTAAATGCATTTGTGTTCCTGACATCCTGACAGATGCCTGTCAGCTCACTCTGGACTCGAACACGGCCTACAGACAGCTCTACTTATCGCGAGGGAACCGCAAAGCTGCCCTCAAGAGAGACCCTCAGTCCTACAGCGACCACCCTTCCAGGTTCGACTCCCTGCCCCAGGTCCTGTGTAGGGAGCCCCTCTCCGGCGGCGCCTACTACTGGGAGGTGGACTGGAGCGGGGAGGGGGCCGCCATCGGCGTCACCTACAAAGGCATCAAGAGGAGCGGATACGGAGACAGCTGCCGCATCGGCTACAACCGCAAGTCCTGGAGCCTGTTCTGCTCCGACTCCAGCTACTCAGCTCGTCACAACAAGGACCAGCTGGAGGTGCGAGCTCCCTACTCGTCCCGCATCGGGGTCTTCCTGGACCACGCTGGGGGGACCCTCTCCTTCTACACCGTGGGCGACACCATGTCGCTCATCCACCGCTTTAAGGCCTCATTCAGCGAAGCTGTCTACCCAGGTTTCTGGGTCTGGTATGAGTCGGCCATCACTATCATGCAGCTGTGATTTAACACATCAATGTAAAACTGTGATTAAATTGAAGTATGACCTTACAGAACAATCTACAGAACAAATATTGCTCCTTTTGCTTCATGACAGGATTTTAATGATCCTACCAGATTTTATATGTTGATTTTTAGATCAATGTGTTACTCATCAGGGGAACTATATGTGATGACTGTGAATATACTGTGCAAATAAACATGACTATGAGCATTTACCATTTAAAATAATGAAGACTGTACTTGATTCAAGTATGACATGATCATTTATACACTGATGTGCTTTTTCAATAAATGATTTTTTCCACATTTTCTTTCCTCTTTATATTTTTTCTACTTATTCCCTGAAGTCAGCTCCCTCAGCCTGCACACCATGCACGGATCAAAAATAAAGATACATGAAAACACAGTCACTACAATGTGAAAGCTTCTAGCAAGAACTCTACAATGGATCAGTTTCCTGGTTGACGTGATCGCAAGCCAGATAATGCACCTGAGGAATATTTGCATCATAAGCGAAACAAACAGTCACATAATGAAAATGGACGAACATGAAACGATCAGACAGTGTGTTCGCGCTCAGTGACGGTGGAGCGCAGTGTTGGTTTTGTGGGAGTTTGCCTGCTTTGAGGATTGTTCAGGAGAAGGTGAGGCGGTGGAACAGAACTAGCGAGTTTACACAAGGTTGAGCTCCACAAGCAGCTGTGTGACACGTTTACTGCGAGCTGAATTAAGGTGTGACCCAGTCTGACTTTAAACATCTCTGTATCTAGTTAATTATTACCAACCTGGTTTCAGGCAGTTTTGCTATTGCGACATGAGAGCTTTTCCTCATGAACGTAGCTGTAAATGTTCCTGCCACTTGATTATCGCAGGAGATACTGAACTCAAAGTCAGGGCCGGTAATTGACGAAGCATGTGTTTTATTTAAACACACGCCAGTGATTAAACAGCAGGAAACATTAGTACCGGTGGCAATGACAAACAAAACATTCTTTGAATCATTACAGACCTTTTTAGAGTATCCTCTTGTGTTTGTGGGATCAAAACTGTTTAGACTAGGGACCCTACAATAATTTCCTGTCATATCGTGCCCATGACTCTTATTTATTTATTTTTTTATAAAACTGCAACTGCATAGAAAATATTTAGCCACTTGTAAGCTTTATGACCTCTGCTGGGGCAACATGTGCACTGCCTCCCATGCATCTACTCTGAAAACCTGTTGATGAACTGAATGATAGTATTTGTGCACTGATTTTAGTGCAGCAAAGAACTCCATTCAATAAACAAAAGTAAAGCCTCAAAGGAAAATAACACCAAGGTGTTTTATAAAACAAAGCCAGAAATAGGTCTTTTGAACTGCCATAAAATACACCCTTTTCAGATTTTGGTGGAATATAAATTGATGCAGGCTGACATAAGGAGAGCAGTAAAAGATGATAAGAAAGGGCTTTGGATGATATTTTGCAGCTAAGTGAAAAGAGACAAACACATTTACTACTGCTGTACTGTACTGTACTGTTGTTTGCCAACCGCCAGGAAACAGTAAAGGAAGAGGAAGACGAATCTATGACATCTGCATTATTAGATTCCACCACGTCTATAGAGGGCGCTCTACCATAAGCTTAACTTACACTTCGAAACGAGAACTCTTGTTTCTCTTCGGACACATTTTGCTTGCGCACCGAGTGAAAGACGCGCCGCATTCTCACATTTTCAGAAGTGTGGCAGCACAGGTGAGTGTCTGTTTCACACGATACCTGCAGTAAATGTTATAAAGCTTGGTTGTTTTGTCTTCGCATCACAATTGTCGAAATGTAAGTTGAAGTTGAAGCAGCCTTAGTTAGTAGCAGTATTACACGACCGCCGGCTTGTAACGGTGACTACAGAAACCCGGACGCTATGAATGAAGCTAGCTTGTTTGCTAACATAACATTAGCTAGCGTTACCATCTAGTTATGTGGTGAAAGTAGGATTACATATTTATAGCTTGTGTTTGTTCTGACACTCAGGTGGAATTTAGCAACACCTCAGTGTTTAAATGCGTAATTTATAAAGATAAAAACCACAACGATAAGTCACAGTAATTTGGCAAAGCTAACCGTAGATCCACTCTTTTGTTGTGGCTTGCAACTGTCACTATGACAACCAAGTGGACGGGACAGATTTTACCAACAGCAGTTTGATGTTTCAACTTATGTAATTAAATTGTATTAAGTAGATTTTATAATTAATGCATTATTGGCCAGTTCAAAATTAGTATATTAGTACAGTACCCAGAGGCCAATCAAAGAATAATTTTACCGCAGATATTTTAGAGATCACTGCTCATGCTTGTGTTAAATGAATAGTACCAATATAGGAGACAGAGAGTGAGAGTGGTATTCATTGATAACATTCCACTTTATATTTATATAATATTTATTCATATATAAAGTATAAATTTATATATTTTATCTTCTAATATAGATGGCAACTACAAAGGTTCCAGAGGTTCGGGACATAACACGGATCGAAAGGATTGGTAAGAGCACATATATTTGCAGCAGGGACACTCAGTTCAGTTGGTATCATCTGTATGATGTTGATTTCAGTAGTACATATTTAACACTTCTTTTCTCAGATGAGTCAATATTAGTGTTTAAATGTTTTGTTGTGTGTCCAGGTGCACACTCCCACATTCGTGGCCTTGGTTTGGATGATGCTTTGGAGCCAAGACAGGTATGGCCTTTTGTTACCGTTCGTAGCGGTGGGACCTAAGTTGCTCCTGTAAAATATAATGTGTGGATTTTGTCTTTAAGGACACTTGTTTCTATTCACTGGCAGGTGTCTCAGGGGATGGTTGGCCAGCTGGCCTCCCGTCGGGCAGCAGGGGTCATTCTAGAGATGATCAAAGATGGTCACATTGCTGGCAGAGCAGTGCTAATTGCTGGCCAACCTGGCACAGGAAAGACTGCCATTGCTATGGGTAGGAGCTGCATTGGAGGCTTTCCAGAACAGCATGTCATTGCATCAACCTTTCCTGGAAATGATATTGTTGCCTTGTATTAATATGTAATTGGTTTAAGGTATACTTGTTCCGTGTTCGTAATACAGGTATTGCCCAGTCTCTTGGCCCAGACACGCCCTTCACAGCGCTGGCTGGTAGTGAGATCTTCTCACTGGAGATGAGTAAAACTGAGGCACTCAGCCAAGCTTTCAGGAAAGCCATTGGAGTTAGGATCAAGTGAGTGTCCTTATAGTAGTTTGTATATTTTATTGTTTGCTGTGATTTTAATTGTATGTTTTTCAATAATATTTTACAGAGAAGAAACCGAGATAATTGAAGGAGAGGTGGTGGAAATCCAGATTGATAGACCAGCCACTGGAACGGTAGGCCTGCCAGTGCACCTGCTATAAAAAAAAATCCTTTAACTGTATAGATGTGTATTAATAACCTGCAGTGACACTTTTCCCCCCAGTTATTTGTAAAATGTCTTTGTTTACAGGGAGCAAAAGTGGGAAAGCTGACTCTGAAGACTACAGAGATGGAGACAATATATGATCTGGGCAACAAGATGATAGACAGCCTTAGTAAAGAGAAGGTTCAAGCTGGGTAATTTATGAATTTTTACACGTCATGATCTATTCTTTGTAGTCATTTTGCTGCTTCCTTGTCACACCAACCAGACGTAATATAAATGCCATTTCTCTTTTTCTGTTAGGGATGTTATTACTATTGACAAAGCAACAGGAAAAATCACCAAGCTGGGTCGTTCCTTTACCAGAGCCAGAGACTACGATGCCATGGGAGCTCAGGTAAACTGTCACATCACTTAAACAATCAGCGAATTTACAACACAACCAAACAGAATACAGTAGAAGCCTTAGTAATTGTTTACAGAACGCCCACAATTCTGCAGAAACTGCAAATACTCCGCAATGTATTTTTTTTGTAAAAATATGCAAAAGTGTGGTCAAATGCATGCAATATATTTTTGCATGCATTTGACCCCTAGAATATTAAAAACAATTATTTCGTAACCATTTTATTAACACCATGAAAATCATTTAGATCTGTGGATACAACATAGAGCAACCAGGAAACCTGCGATGCATCTCTATTAAATGCAGCCCAGCGTTTCCACATCAAAACAGTTTGCTATAGAACAGTGTAGCTATTTGGAGTTTTACTATTTCACTGTTCAGTCAATTATGTTTTAAAGTCATATTACAAGAGCAACCATGAATTATGGGAAAACTTTTAAAGATTTAGAGAACTAGGTGCTTTCAACTTTCACTAAGCAATTGTTTGGATGTGAATGGGTTAGTCCACCAGTGGGACAGGTCCTGTAATTTTAATAAATTTTCATAGAAATTTTGTTCTTGTTGTGTTTACAGACACAGTTTGTGCAGTGCCCAGAGGGAGAACTGCAGAAGAGGAAAGAGGTGGTCCACACAGTGTCTCTTCATGAGATTGACGTCATCAACAGCCGTACTCAAGGCTTTCTGGCGCTCTTTTCTGGAGACACTGGAGAGATCAAGTCTGAAGTGCGTGAGCAGATTAATGCTAAAGTGTGTGAATGGCGGGAGGAGGGCAAGGCAGAGATAATTCCAGGGGTAGGTGGAACGTCTGTCTCTGTGTTTGTATTTACCTGATGCTTGTGTGATTGTACTCAAATGAGTTTCTGCATGTTCGGTCTCCAGGTGTTATTTATTGATGAAGTCCATATGCTGGACATGGAGTGCTTTTCCTTTCTGAACCGCGCCCTGGAGAGTGACCTGTCCCCAGTTCTTATCATGGCCACTAACCGAGGCATCACCCGGTACTTTTTACACCTACCTTTTACTCTCCTCTGCCCGTTTGAGTTTTCCCGTATAGGAATAAATCAATATGGACTTGCATTGCATTTTTCTTAACCATGTTGTTCTGTGTCTGTTAAGTATCCGTGGTACAAACTACCAGAGTCCTCATGGAATCCCTATAGATCTATTGGACCGCCTGTTGATTATCGCCACCTCCCCCTACACTGAAAAAGAGACGAGGCAGATCCTCAAGATTCGGTGAGAATATGTTCTAATCATCTGCCTGCGATGCTTGTTTCTGTTTTCCCCACCTCAGAAATTACAGATATGTTTCTGTACTAGGTGTGAGGAGGAAGACGTGGAGCTTAGTGAAGAGGCTCACACTGTTCTCACGCGCATCGGTATGGAGACATCCCTGCGCTACGCGATCCAGCTGATCAGCACTGCAGGACTGGTGTGTCGCAAACGCAAGGTGAGCTTCTATTGAACAAGCAGGTGCCGTTTCTGCAGCTGTATTCTGAAATATTACCATGCTATGAACGTATCGTGATCACCTCCATTCTTTGTCTTTGCGTTTTTTTAGGGGACAGAAGTTCAGGTGGATGACATTAAACGAGTTTATTCTCTGTTCCTGGATGAGGCTCGTTCATCACAGTACATGAAAGAGTATCAGGATTCCTTCCTCTTCAATGAAACACGTAAGTTTGCTCTTCATCCTCTGATTCTCTGGAGTCTGAGGCTAAATTCCTCTGTTCTGGATTGTTCATCTGATCACACAGAAATGCCATTTAATTGAGGTTTTTTAGATGTTAGCCATAGCTGCCATCAGTCGATTGTAGTAGCAGAAAAGAGTGTTACACATGTTTAAAGGAACGTAAATGACTTTTGTATACAAAACTACAGTATGTTGTGAAAAACTAACCTGTTGGTATTTTATTTCAGAAACAGCTTCAATGGACACGTCGTAATGAAGATATCTGCTCTGTTTTCTTACTGTGAAGTGTTTGTTGTTGATTGTCCCCTGGGAAAAAAAATTGAACAAAGCATTTAAAATGCAAAATACAAATGAAATTATCTACATTGTTATTCCTGTACAATCTTAATATACACAAATTTGGCTTAATTCTGAATTTACGACAGTTCCCTTTTTTCTGTTTCTATTTTCTTTGTTGACTTAACTTTACATTGTTTATTTTTATGACAATTAATAAACAGGCTTTTATAAGCATATTGTTTTCTTGGTTTTATCCTAAACAACTGATTTTAGAACATTATACCATAAGTTTTATTATTATTTTTATTATGTAGTTAGTGATGTGATACACATGGAACTATTGTCATGGGCTTGTCACGGACAGATGTTCATGGCCTCCTGGTCCTGAGGCACAGGCATTGCTCTAGTCTAGATTAGCAGCCATGACTCATACTAGTCACTGGCTGCTAATGTAATAGTGGGCTGTGCGGTGTCTGGTCAGGCTTGGACTTGTTCATATGTGTTGTGTGTTTGCCTTGTGCTGTTTTTTGCTGTTTCTATCATTATTATTGGTTTTTATTGTCATAGTTGCATCTTTGCCACAGTTTGTCTCCCCCTTCCTCTCTCTCTCTCTCTGCTCACCCATTTTCCTTCTATCCCAGCCTGAGGCTGGTATAATTGTAAACATATTTGGCTATATTAAAAATAACCACAGACCACCCATCAAAAGAAGGATGCTGCATTCTACTTACACAAGGGCAAAAACATTTGTGTCACAGCAATATCACACTCATTGTGGCTTACATTTTTTGTTATGTACTATGGTTTAAACCTAAAGTAATGGAACAAATTTAACAAACTGTGAAGAAAACTTCCCTAAAGGTGGGACAAATGATCAATATAGCTAATACGTGTTACCACAAGGTGGCGCCCACAGCTTTAACTTAGATACTTCAGTTAAAAACCTGGACAAACTGAGCTGCTTCCATGCTTCTCTGCATGCGGCTCCAGCAGCATAGCTGACTTTAAAATTCTATATATTTTATATATATTATTGCCGAAATGTATGTTCATGTGACATTTATACACAGGAGTGGTGTATAACACCACAGTTACACATTCATCAAATCAGTGCCTCCTGATTGGCTTCAAACAGATACAAGTCCGAGTTTAACCATCCCATAAAAACAACAGCCTGCTCCCAGACACTTGTATTACCCACAGACCGAGAACGCGTTATTCATTCATAACCAGTTAAAGTAGATGAATCGGTTTTATAGAGTATGAGGTGAGCTGACGGGGGGGAGAACAGTTCATATTAAGCGCTGTGTGGATTACCCGGTTGGCTTCATGCCACAAACCCCCATCGGTCCCACGAGGGAGGCTGCAGTTGGCTTCTGCCTTCTGCATCAGATGTACGAGCACTCACTGTTTGGAATGAAGCTGACGTAAAAGTCATGAGGTTATTTTTATTGTTGTGGTTCTAAAGCCATGTCACGCTGATTGTGACTTAGCTGATTTAGACATCTGTCTGTCTAAAATTTGTTTAAACACATTTGACATAAAGGCCTTTATTGTCAGTGTCCGTGACCCTAAAGCAGATCCCTCAGTGAGCAGGTTTTCTTAGATGCCCTCACACTCTTTATCAACACAGGCTGCAAGGCGCCCAGCACGCTAACACACCAAGGCGTTTTGCCTGCTGCACAGATCAGGCTGCTTTTTGTCTCCACTACTATGATGGAGGCCGTCTGAAACCATCCCCAGCCCAGAAGGTGGTGTGTGTGTGTGTCTGACTTTTTACCAGTCTTGTCCTTTTCACCTGCATCCCTGTGGCAGGCAGGAAAGCTTTCCACACTATTGCCTGTGTCAGAGGTCACTTGACCTTTTCTCAGTTTAACAAGGGTTTCTGCATGAATCTCGTTAACTAAATGTAACCTCATTAAAATCAATTCCATCAGTCCTATAGTTAATTTTCCTAGTCAATTGTATTGATCTGATATAGATATATAGTCGTTATTTCCTGTTAACACATGAGAATAAAAAAAAATGTGTGGAGCCCATTCATGAAGGTCCTCACTGTGGCTCTGAATGAGGCTGGGAACTGCTTTTATTTGTCTTCACTACCTGACTCCTCACCTGACTAGGGCTCTTAGGCAGAAGGTAACTTCTTGAACCTGAGCCAATCATAATTTGAAATGAGGTCGGCTCCAGACCCAAAAAAATAAATGACATTCATTCCGTCTAAAGTGTTTTCCTATATTTCCTGCTCATCAATCATTAGAGTTTAGGTCCATTTCCTGAGGTTTCCAGGAAAAAATAAATCTTCATCTTTAGTCATTTGCCGTCACATGTAAAGAGGCAGAACATGCAATTCCTGTGGCAAAAACAGAGCAGAGGTCATCTGAAGTGCATCGTGCTGCACTTTCACATGAGGCACATATTAGTGGGGTATATTTGGTGGGGTTACTAATCTAAATGAGAGTGACAGTGCAGTTTGTTTCTCAGAGTATGCTGCCCCTCGTAGGTCATCTGCCATCATGAATAATCCATCACCCTCATTCATTATTTCATTTCTTATTGCTCCTTCAATGACAGCCACTCATTTGTGGTTAACAGCTCCCTGCCTTTGTTCCTGTGCTTGTGTCAGAGCGTGAGGACAATGTTGGATTTAATAATGGTGACTCTATTTGTCAGGAGGAACGAGGTTAAGCCAAGAATAAATGGATTCATGTTTTAATACTTGATCCTGGTTAAAACAACCAACCTCCAGCGTTTGGAAAGGATACCGTCTGCTCTCAGAACAAGACAAGTTTGTTAGTGAGCGTGTTTGTAGTGTTGTTGCTGCACGCAGTTGTTTAGATTCTAAGTAAAATCTAAATTTAGAATTTGTTATTGTATTGCTTGTTCCAGCGATTTTGAGTTGTTTACTAAAACATATTTTTGGTCAAATGTTCTTGTCTGTGAGGTGGTCACAGCTTCACTGACTAAGTACTTTACAAATGGGAAATTGTATTTTTAAGTCTTGAAACAACTGCATGTATTATGTATTAGAGCATAACTGTGCCAGCCCAGTTAAATAGCACTTCATTACTGGGATTGGCAATAAATGGCATGTGTAATGAATAAGGAACTTTTAATTACACAAAATCTGCTGGTTTTATGTGATGGTCTCATGCTGACTCTTAAAACACCTGATCTGTTGCAGACGAGCTGTTGTCTGGCTTTGTCGTACAAGTCATTCACAAAGCTACTTCCCTTTACACGCATGGGCATAAATAGCCTTTGGACATTTTTTTTGTGAATCGGCTCACGCTGCAGTGGAACCCGAGGTTCTAAATCTGGAAACGTGTGAGCCAAAAACAGCAACTAACGCCAAACAGCATCAGTCAAGCATGAAGTCATGTTTAATTCAGAAAACTTTGATATTCATAATTCACACTCTCTGCACCCACGACGCCGAACCCACTGTGGCGCATAACAAGCGCAGTTGGCATAACACAATTCCACTGTCGATTCACATCACATTAGTCGGCGTGTAGATCAAATTAATCTCTTATCGCATCAGGGACCTCAGTAGCACAGTCTGGAATGAAGCTGCTCCTTCAAGGACTGATGTGATCATTAGGACTAGCTGGAGGCTAATGACGTCCGAGGCTAAGCTGGAGGATTGACCGTTACCCACGCTCACGTCCTCCTGAATTGTTTGTGCTATTTCCTTCACTCACACCACTTGGCTCTCCACAAAGCACATCTTTTATTTATTCCACAAGCAGATGGAAAAGAGGAGTCCTCCTGAACATGCGTCTGCTTCCTAAGTGGAGAAAATGTCTTTATTGTGTGACACTCAGGACAGTAAACGTATTAATGTATGTCATTGTTCATGTTGAATTGACTTTTCTACCAGTTTAGACAACACCATTGCTTATGATTAAGCACAATGTGAGGTGTACCTCAGGAACGGATTCTAGGGCCACTTCAGATGTAAAATTCAGCAATATCAGTTTTCTTTATTTTCTGTATTTCTCTATATACGTCACAATTTAACTCTTTTGTGCTTCAGTTTCCTATTAGTTAGTTAAAATTATTAAATAAACTGACCCGATACGTCATAAACCCACTGCAATAACTTGTACAAATAAAAGCTGTGGAAGCACTCATGCAAAAGAATTATATCCCGAAGTTTTTACATTATTTGGGACCTATTAGTGTTGACAAGCATGGAAACGTTAAGAAGTTAGTGTTGAATCGTTTTAATGGAATTCTTCCATTCACATTTTCCTGATCTTCCACATATCAGATGTGCTATATTTGTACCGCTGTCTGTGTAGCTGAAGCTGCTTTATTGTGTTTTCTTGTAATGACAGTGGTTGGACACTTGAACAAGTCTCCTCCTTGACTGAGCCTCTAATGAAGCACAGGGCTATTTTTTGCCGTTTCCCCTCAATTGCACTAAGAGCCTGGGGAGTTGTTTGTTGGTTTCCGTTCTCGATTACTCCTTGTAATCCCTCGTCTTCGTTCCTCTTCTCAGGCCAGTGGACCACTGTCACTTTGCATCTTTCGTTGGGCTGAAGTCTCCGCTCGTTTCATCAGAGTTTTATCATGTTCACAGATGTAAAAATAACAGACAGCTCACCTGATGCAAGCAGAGATTTTCCCACTTTCCTCCGCACTGATTTTAACGCTGTCTTTGCGGCGTGAAAAGTCAGTGAATGCCACGCAGAGAGAGATTCACTGTGGAGGCGTGATCCTGCACATACTTCTCTTTCATATGTTCTTTTCCTGTTCTGGCTTTGTCTAATCCGATGTGTTATGACCTCTCATCCCTTTCTTGACCTTTGTGCTGCTTTTATGAATCTGCAGTAATGATCAGATCAGCCAGAGTCTATGGACGACTCCGCCTGCATCCAAACCTTTTGAGACTGCGTCTACTTTTGTCTTGTTCCAGCCTCAGAGGGCAACATATAAATCAAACAGATTACATTTCATGCTGAATGTGAGAATTCACTGGAGGACAGCTTGCTTCATGACAGAGTGTTGGTTTAAAGTCACACAGTAATAAACTAGGGCTGTGGTTGTCACCGCAGCGCGGACGCATTGTGTCTGACTTTGTGTTTAGAAGGTGCCTTGAAACAAATGATGCCAACAACAACAACAACAACAACAGCTGGGTGGATAATTACAGGGTACGTACACTCCACGAATAAACATAGAGGATGACTGGAAATATAACATTTGATTAAACACACAACTGGTGATATTTTTATTTCTCATTCATACTAAATCATGAGGCTGTAATTTGTAGCGTCAATTAAAGTTTAACAGCCAAACGTGTTTGACTGCTAAACGGTGAAATGCTTCTTTATTTCTTCTGAGCAAATGAGTAAACACCAAAGCAAGAATCTTCAATCATTTTTAATACATGGTAAAACAAACCATTCATCCCAACAGTGCTACCTTTAGCCTCAGAACAAGCAGACCTGTTGAAGCCTCGCGTCATTTTTCCTTCCAAACACACTCTGTGTGTCGTACAAAGTTTGTCTTCTGTGGGCTGAAGTGGAAATTCCAGCGCTGCCTAGAATGGCTCCCCTCTTCCTGTCGACGCCCCGGCGTTTCCTGCCCGCTGCGTGGCTGCAGTAGGTGTGTTGACTCTTTAGATTGAAGTGTCTGATTTTGGGGTGCAGGTCAGTGGGACTGTGGGAACGGGCGGTGGTTTCTGCGGGTCATCCGTCGACCAAACACTACTTCTGCTCTGACCTTCCTGTGGCTCGTGTGTGATCTTCTCTCTGCCTAATTAAAGACCTCCCAGCCAGCAGCCCCTGTCTCCTGTAGTCTCGTCTGCTGGTGCAGCCCTGTCATAGACGTGTCCATTAGTGCTATTATTTGCAGTTGCATAGGAAGCTAATTTGTAGGAGAGGTTCGATTATTTGCCGTATGAGGTAACTGCTCCTTCTAATGAACGTCAACACAAAGAGGACCTTTAACTCAGGACTTCCTCTCTTCCTGTCAGGGTAAACATGGTGTTTGCTTCTTTTCAATGCGTCCACTGTACAAATGTCTCGTCTGTGATGTGTCCATGTGTCTGTAAATCATTCTGAAATTACTTTACAAACTGAGCCCCACAGAGCTCTGCCTCACTGCACCTGAACAGAGAGCTCTTCTTTGGTGGACGGTGGCCTCCGCTCTGTGTGATACAAGTCAAACCTTTGTCTGGCAGGTTCTTCTCTGGACGAGGACGGGAGGAAGTAAGACCAGAACCAGGTAAGCAGATAAAGGGAGATGAACTCATCAACCATTACTGCAGCTCAGACCATTCTTTTCACTCTACTACATGTATTTGACTTTACAAACAATGATGTATTTATATTGATTAATAAATTATAATGGACCCGATGTTTTGTTGCTGACCCCACCAGGTCATAAGGTCTTCATATTATTTAATTTAATAGACTTTAAGCTGCAGTAAAACACACCTGACATTTGTTTAATGGAGAAAATCCCTTTAAACGATTTGAAACAACTGGACTCATATTTTATGAGCTACGGCCGATCTTATTGCTTCTCTGCGTTCATTCTAATGAGTCTACTAAAAAGAGGAAACAGACACAACTCGACACGAGGTGATTAAATAGGTTTATTTCATTTACAGACGTGTACATTTTCTACCAACCCACTGAGGGAGCATCACAGTTCAGTTCTAGAATAATACCCTTTGATTTCTCTGACACTCTTGTATTGACTTACTCTAAAAATAAAAACACCTATTTTTCCTGCTGAACATCAGAAATAGGCTTCTTTATACACAATTCTTGTATAACAAGAGATACTTTCAATACATCACTTCAGTGATTAACATAGAACTACTCAGTGTGGACGTGTACGCCTAAAGGACTGCTGCTAATCAATTAAATTTGGCAAAAGTGAAAATCAATTCATTACCCGTCTGACCGGAACCAACATTCTTTCTGATGATTCACATCAGCACTTCTTGTGAGCACGAGGTGACACACCTCCAAGCCAGAGGCCGTGAAGTTGATGCTAGGCAATGGGTCAAACAAATCCCTGAACGTCGTGTGCAAAATGGTTAAAAACAAAGACATATACAAGAGCTACAAAGATGAATACAAAGTATTGCACCCATACATGAGAGATTATGCAAATATGAAATATTTCCAATCCATGATCACAGTAACAAATGAACTTTAGTGATGCAAAAAGGTAATGTGTTGTTCCATAATACAAAAGAATGAATAGAATCACATGAGTAGCATACGCAACATTAGCTTCCCTTTATAGATTATTCTTCATCGTAGTTACAAATAAATACATTAAATTCAAGCCATCATTTACAATATATTAAAGTTGCTGCGTGATATAGCTATGTATATATATATATATATATCTATATATCTGTTGTAGTTAATAGAAAAACCCATTTGGTAACAATTAAAAAAAACACAAAGAAAATAGATACAATGGACGTAAGAAGCTTAGTTCGTTAAGATGGAGGTGTGTAAACACATCAGGTTGGACACGATCCCTTTCAGGGAGCTCCACGCGGTGGGAGGGAAGCTAAAGCTAAGGATCTGGCATCAAGGACACAGCCCACGCAGCACCCCCTACACACACACACACACACACACACACACACACACACACACACACACACACACACACACACACACACACACACACACACACACACACACACGCAGCCAGTGAGTCATGCTCACACACCAATGCTACAAGAACCAGCTCGATGTCTCCCTTTATTCCTCCGCCAAGGTCAGTCCTACTGTTTCGTTGGAGGTTTGGAAAGTGCTTTTTACCCTCCTTTTCATGCAATATTGTCTTTTAAAAACTCCATTAGTGGCTTCAAGGTTTCAGTGATATTGTCTCCACCAGGTAATAAACAAGAAATCCATCGTTCTGATGAAGCTTCAGTACTTACTGTACAAACAGCTGTCTCAGATCGTTTCCTTCCTTTTAGCAGATTGCATTCAATTTGCATAATTACTCGACATTACTGAAATCGATGCATAGAATGAAGGAACCCAAATCTGTTCCATTGGTTCTATTTCCAAACAGGGGATTCTTTCCTTATCTGTCATCAGTGATAAGTATAAGATTCTGTTTCTGTCTGGGATTGTGATGACAGCGACTCCAGCTCTGCTCAAAGCGCCTTTCTTTAACGCTGGAACGGGATACCTACAATTTCAAACGGGGGGTAAAGGTCCTCTGTCACAATACCTGTTATTGTAGCCAGACTGGGGTCCATCATTAGTAGTAACTCCATCTACGCGTGGCTGTTGTGTCCAGAAATCCAAAACCAGCCATCAGCAAAGCACCCCGCTAAAGGGAGACCTGGCTCAGGAACCAGGTCGGCTCGCACCAAATGTTTCCTGTATTGCTTATTGCAACGTAGCATTTACTTCATCTTGAAAAACGTAATATATAATCCAGTGTCTACTTTAAGTCACCCCGATTGCTTCCTCATCCTTCAGAAACAATGATAGACCCCCAACAAATAACATCATACAGAAAAAGGACAAACAATGTGCGGAACGTCCCTGTCCCGCCCTCCGGCACCTTCCACACGAGCTTAAGTGCTAAAAGCTAAAAGTAAAAACACGCACAGTAACTGTTGGTGGGAAAGCTCCAATTGTTAAGGCTGATTCATTGACCTCTTAGACGGTGAGACTTTGCGGCTCTGGGGGGGGGTTTCCATGCACAGCAGCGCTTTGATGCTGCATTCACCAGGTGAACGCTGTGTTTAGTTTTTCAGGCCGTCGTCGTTAATACTGCAGCGGAGACGCGCAGGGTCGTGGGATCAGTTGCGTCGATTTACGCAACGCCGACAATTATACGTCGGCCGCGGCGGTCGCGTCGCATTGCGGCTACTGCGTGTTTACAGGAGCGGCTGCAGATGAAGCTGATGGACGACGTCATCGGTCAGTGCAATGTCTGAAGGAATGTAATGGTGCTATGGCACTTGGTGCAGATTGACAGCTGATGTGACAGGCAGATGGACGGGCAGACGGACGGACGGACGGACGGACGGACGGACAGACAGACAGACAGACAGACAGACAGACAGACAGACAGACAGACAGACGACAGACAGACAGACAGACAGACAGACAGACAGACAGACAGACAGACAGACAGACAGACAGACAGACAGACAGGCTGGGCCGCTTTATGGTCAGCATTCAGTAGTACGACAGCAGGAGTGGAGGGAATTCACGGGGTCCGCCGCTGGCGGCCTCCTCAATGGCCTGTGACTCAGAGGCAGTTCCCGAAGGGGCAAGACGCGCCCTTGTTCCAGTTCTGAGCAGCCTCCACACGCGTGTCGAGTCCAAGAGCAGCAAGCGCGAAGCGACGGAGGTTGAGCGTGGCGGCGGTGGCGACGGGGAGGGCACGGGCGGGCTTCGGAGAAATCCATTTGTCCCGTCGAGCTGAGCGGCTCCTTCATTCGCCGCTCGCCGTCACCTGAGAGAAAGAGAAAGTGAAGGAAAGAGAGGACACGGGGCCGTTAGAGTGCGGCCTCACCACAGGACATTCTCATGTAATTAACGTGGAGGTTGAAAGCTCCGGGGCCATCTGTCAGGACCTTCCGGATAACGCCTGCACGCTAGGACCAGCCTGTGACCTAAATATGTCCCAGCTCACAGCAGCCCTGGATCTGCGCTATACTGAGCTATAGGTCACGCTCACTGTGCATCATGCCAGTGTTATGATGCCTCGCCTCTGATTGGCTTAGGAGGTCCGGGCGCATCGGGCGGCTCGCTGTGGACACCGTGGTCCCAGTAATGGACTCCTCCAGAGTGTTTTGCATACACAGTCACATACACTAGAGCTGCACGTACATCACTTTCCTTCTTTGTGCACACACTAAGAAAGAAAGTGTGTGCCTGCAGCTGTATCAACACTCCAACAGTCTACGGGATAGCGGTTACTGAATAAATGAATGCCAGGCTCCTCTGTCAGATCTCACGCCGATCTCCTGACGGCCCCCAGCTCGAGGGGGGGGGGGGGGGGGGGGGGGGGGGGGGTCAGGAATCAGGTCAGCAGAGGCCGGTTCCGCCTGCAGAGGAAGTTAATTGGATCGCGCTGTATCTGATCGCCATCTGGGATCGCATCGGCGAAGATTAATAGCGTGTGATGTATAACAGTTTGGCCGATTACAGCTTCTCTTCATCTTCTTTATTCAGCCGCCGTGCGACTCTTCCCCTCTGCGTTCCACTATCCATGGTCTTTCCACTCGCTCCGCTGCGTCCTGCGCCCTTGGGAGCATCGATCATCGGAGGGGGGAATGAACTGTGAACTCCATTGATCCGTGAGGATGACCCAAGGGGGCAAACACTGCCGCCACTTGATCGGATTATCCATACAAACAAATTTGTTAAAGACCAATCAGCTGAGATCTAATTTGTTCACACTCGTACTCAACTCTGACCTAATGAAGCTGTGTTGACTCTTCTCTCCAATTAACCAATGTGACAACACAGAAACAAGTGACAGGTCTGATTTGCCATTAGCCGTGCATGCTAATGCTACCTGCAGCTGGTGCAGTACAAGTACAGTATCTGGATCCATCCCTTCCAGACTGCAAAGATCATTTATTGCCATACGTTTATGACCTGCAGTGTTTTAGGCTGCGTTTTCTATCCACACCGTAGTTTGAAAAATGTCCAGGAGCACAAATAAATCCAGACAAAGTCAGATTGAAACGGCTGAAATCTGTGAAACCTCGACCTTTTGCTCGAACGTGATAACCTTTACAAGCAAGTCGCAGCCGTTCCCGTGTCCCCCTCTTCGCTCAGCCAGACTTTAGTCCTGTTTTTCTTCGCAGGCATCCACGCTAGCCGCCCATTGTCCTGCAGCAGCGCGGGGCCGTCTGGTGTGCTGCCAGTTATTGTGTTTTTTTCCCTTGCTTAATAATTACAGTTTTGCAACATGTGCATGAGTCTGATAAAGGCAGGAAAGGAGGAAGTCAGCCCAAGATTTGATAAGATGCCAGAGAGCCGGTCAAATAACCACCAGCACAGCCCCTCGGGGCTTCCTGGAACGGGATCACGGACTAATCACTCGTGGATCATCGTGTGTTTTGGCCTGGATCATAAGGAGGGTGCTCTGACCTTGTATTAGTTACTAACCATACACACCGTCCCCACATGTACGAATGAGTGAAGTGTAAAAGCGTTTTTAGTGGGAAAAGGCCGTTTACCTGGTCATACCCTGACTGAGGAGGACGTCTGTGCCAGCTGGTTCAACCTGCGGAGAGACCGACAGATTCACATCAGATTTGCTCTCGTCAAACCATTTTCAAGTTCGCCTCCTGGCTGCCTTGACCCACCACCGCACGACACAGGCCCGTTCCCACACATCACCCAGCGTAAACGTGGCCTGGATGGGAGCGCGGGGAGGTAACGCGCACACAACCTGAGCTATTAATGGGAACCCTGCAGCCCAAAAAAAAGAGGCTAGGAATAATAAAGCAGTCTTAAAGGCTGGGAATAGACAGGAGCGCTCCAGTGAGTAACTCATTCAGCTCCGCGCCTTTTATAAATAGAGCCGAGTATCTGAGGATAGACTTGGAGAGGGGGGGGGGAAACGCTGCAAAGCGCTCGGTGAAGAATTTTTAAATCGGGGGCTTTGTAGCATGAATGAGATCTAAAAATAGCTCAGACATAGAACAGCTCGAGCTGCACAAGTGGTGGCTGTTGTCATCGTTCTCGCTCCCTGAGGTGCTTTATGTTTGCGTCTTGTTACGTAAGAGCTGCTGCTTAAGTCAGACATTCAGTACTAATCTGTATTATTAACTCGTTTATGGGGGCTAATGAGAAGCTTCAAATATATCTACTGTATGTATTGTTTTTTAATAATGCTTACATACTATATAAATACTAGGCAGCCAAACCTGATGAAGCTGACACTCAAAAATATGATTCATGTCACTGGCTTATTACTGATTTATCAAGAACAAGTCACAAACCAATGAACAGTTAACAGATCTGATTTTATAGGAGGCCACCTCTCAGCAGATCACATGTCACTGACCTCCTGGTTCTACGTTTGTTCTGTTCCACGCGTGTCTCAGACTTTTAAAGCTTCACCCAAATCACAGCCTTCGTGGTTAGATACAGTCTGAGTGAAGTGAATGTAAAGTAATGTGGTCAAACAGCTGGAGCCACAACCACTATCTGTTACTGGCACAGTGGGAAGAGGGTGATTTTCCTTCTAGTCATTGTTTTGCATTTCCCCCAATTACTCCAGAAAAGTCATGTTAACATTAAGCTAGGTGGAAAAAACATCCCTTACTATGAATGCTATGGTGGAGTCTGAGCGCTTCAAGTGTGGGAGCGAGCCGCGAGCAGCTCCACAAACAGCCATCAGACATCAAAATGCCATCCTGTCTAAAAATGTGCCTCATCAACGGGAAGGAAGTCATTTCTGAAAGCGCTGGCACCGGGGGACGAAGTTAGCGTGATAAAAAAGTTCGAAAAAAAAACGAGAAGTCACTTCTCACCCCTACAGTGACTGTGTTTGTTTTGTCCTTTTAAGGCCACGGCTGGCGACACGTACTGGTACCAGTCTGTGTTCCTGTCTCAGTGTGCGACAGGGGAAAATATGAAGGCGAGAATGAAGGAGGTTGGAGAGAGACAGAGTGAGGGCCAGAAACAGACGCACGCGCTAACATCTGGATAAAGCGTCCAAAAAGGCCCCCAGAAACAACACCAGCGCTACCTCTGCAGCCTGCACATAGGTGGCGAGTCTGGAAAGTCAATGAAGGACGATTCGAGCCGCTATTAAATATTTAAAGGACGAACCACTAAATAATCCATGAAACAATGATGAGTTATTCAAACAATTTCCCCAGTCACTTACTGTTTCTCGGCCTTCTCCCTGTCGTCCAGGAAAAACAGCGCGGTGGCCAGGAAAAACATGCCCCCCAGGACGATGATGAAGGGACAGAGCATGAGGGCGTAGCCCAGGCTGAGGAAGCGCCACAGCGCCGACATGGTGTAGCTCTGCTGAAGGCTGTCGGAGATCTGGAGACGAAGAGGAGGAGAGGATTTGGTCCCAATCGGTTCCCCACGCGCTCTCTTTCAGCACTTTGCTGCATGTTTCATCAGCGCGGCACATGAAGCTGACACGCGGCGTGATGTAAGATGTTTTGTTTCAAGCGGGGCAGGATTCCACAGCCACCGCCACCAACGGCAGCTGGAGAGCGGTGGGCGTGATGCTCGTTTCTCAAACACGCATAAATCACGGCGCTGGCTGCTGATGCTAGCTCCTAGCGGACGGCACGGGCCATAGGTCGTCCTGGCCGGAGCATATTGATGATGTGTTAGCATCAGCAGAAGGAGACGGAGAAGTGCTGACCGGAGGATGCTGCGGGGACCGTCCGTGTGCAGGCAGTGTGTGTTGCCTGTGAGCCTGCGTCAGGAGGCAGATGGCGGCGCACAGTAAATAAACTGCACCGGTGTGTGTGTCGGTGTCTCGGCCTACGTGCTCATGGGGGGGCGAATGTCAAATCAACTAGCGCTCCCACTAGGAGCGACTGTATCGCTCCCTCGCATCCTCCCGCGGTTGCATAGCAATATCCACCAGCATGTTTTTCATCGGATTCTCGACTCTGCTCCTTCACAGGACTCGCACCGGTCTGCATGGATGACTCCGCTTCTGCCCGGAAACCCAGTGAGTCACGACGAGGCCACCGCGCTCGCGTGCAAAGCCACCGACAGCGCTGACGCACTCAGAGCGAATCGGCGGAGGAGAAAGGATCCCCCGGACGCGAAGCGTGTCGCTGGGAGGAGAGTCGTGACCCCGGAGGCTGCACAGAGACGTGTAGCTGGCAGTTTGCGTGTGTGTGTGTGTGTGTGTGTGTGTGTGTGTGTGTGTGTGTGTGTGTGTGTGTGTGTGTGTGTGTGTCCTATTGTTACTATAGAATTATCAGAACAGTCTTGCTATGGAGTCAGAAATAGTTTAGAGGCTGTAAGTCACTTATTCATCCACTATTTAACACAGCAGCAACTGATCCTCTCATTTTAATGCAGCTCTCTATAAACTCTGTAGTGTCTGAATTGCTGCATGAAGCAAACAACATAAGCAGATTGTTTCTAAAGTTCTGTATCACCACGCATGTCGTTCATGGCGACGACTCTGGCTTTTATCTGCAGAAACAATGCGGGACCGGTCTTTGAGTCTGATTCCTAGAGTTTGAGTTTCTTCTTCAATGCAGCTTTTGTTCACAACCAGAGCAGCGTTTGAAAAAAAAACGTGTCGGCACTCGGAGGCGACTCTCAGCTCTTTTCATCTCTGCTCTGACAACGCTAACGTTTCCATTCTAGAGGAGAAGGCTGTAGCTCGGCAGGCAGCTGCGTCTGTTGGCAGCCCGTCGTGCCCCGACAGAGCGGCTCGAGGATGAGTTTAATTTGAATAAATCAAAGACTCCCAAATCCTTTGTGAACATGACCTGAGGTGGGCGCCGGAGGCACAATAAAACACAATGTAAACACTCAACACTGAGCTAATCTGAGCAATTTAGCTGAATCAAAGGACATAATAACAACTGACTCTCCTTAAAATCTGTGTTTCAACTTCCTGTGTGCAAATATGAATTCTCTGTTTGCAGAAGAATGCTGCTTGACAGTCTGACGTGAATCCTGTTTCACGCCCCATTCAACAGTAAGCGGCGCTTGCCTCTCCTCCTGTGAGGGTGTGTGTGTGGGTGAGAAAGGTGGTGGGGGCGAAGCTGACTGTGACCTTGGGAGGCCGGCTGACCAATCAGATGCCACAACCCTGGAACCCTGGGAAATCAGCCGGCGACAGAGCGAGAGCGCTGGTGAAACCACAGCTGTGTTTCCTCCTGAGACGTGCGCTAAATGGTACTCCGGTGCCATTGTGTGAATGCGTCTCGTGTGTAGGAACCGGACACGGGTCCGGGGGGCGGGTCTTACCAGGCCGATCAGGTAGGGGCTTCCCGCGTCGCCCAGGAGGTGAGAGATGAAGCCCTGTAAGGCGACGGCGGTTGCTCTTCGCGTGGGGATCACAACAAACTGCAGAGAGACAGAGAGAAGCAGACATGAAAAATACATGTGACTGTTAAAGGTGATCGTAACAGTGATGAGCAGTCGCCCGTGTAGAAACAACCCCTGGGGTGGTCCATTACGCAGAGAGCCCACCTCGCTGGGTCAGGACGCCGCAGGCAGACCTGTCGGTTCCGCTGTAAGTGCTGCTAATGGGCCGTCTCTGTCTCTACACACTCACCGCCGTCTGCGGCCTAATTACAAATGAAGCAGCTGCTCAGCACGCCCACCTCGCTGCAAGTCTATTTTCATCCGCCCCACTCGTGTTTTCACCGTTCGGCACGAAAGACAGGACTCCCCGAGCCAACGGGAATCAGCCTGGGCCGAGACACTAATTAACAACTGGGCCTAAACCGCGACCAGCAGAGTCCACGCCGTCACTTACTCATTGCTCCACTGCAAACTGTTTATAATTGGATTGGTGACATTTTGTGTAGTTTGCAGCAGGAATTTCCAGCCAGGCAGCAAATAAGTATAGGCTTCCCGAACTTACCATTAAAATGTCAGCTGTTATGGCCCAGTTTAGGAAAAGCAGCGTCTCTCCTATAAAGATGCAAACCTAAAAAAAACAAAAAGAGAAAGAAATGACACGTTTGGGGGGCGCTGGCTAAAATCCGCTCCTCTGTGCTCGACAAAGCCTCGTAACCAGACGCGGACGAGGCTGCAGATACGGCTGCAGAGTGTGGGAATCTGCCGAATAGAGGAGCTTTGGCCGGGGTGGTTTGAGAACGTGTTATTATGCTTTGGCCCAATTATACGTGGACGTGGAGGCTTCTCATTTTGGTCCCGTAACATGTGAGCATGTGAGCATGTGAGCTACGAAAACAGCACCGGATCATAATGATTGTTTATTCTTATCATAGCTGTAAATTCGATAGGGAAACATTTGAACGCCTCCTTAGTTCAGATCCAGCTGCAGCAGCATATATAAAGTTGAAAGGTTCTGGCTGCCGGGCCTTTGGTTCTGTGCGGCAGACGTTATCATGGCAGCCCCACAGGCCCGACTGCTGCCGGGGGAGATGTTCTGGGAGCCGTGAACCAGACACTGTGACTATCGGAACAACGGAGCCCAGCTTTGCCTCACATTAGCGCCGTGCCGACGGGCCGACAGCTGCGGGGGGTCAGCTGGGTCTCCGCAGTGTAGCGGCCGTCCCCGCGCCTTCTAACACGACACATCTGTCAGCTCCGTGCCGTGAAACCTGAGCTGATCACTTACAAGTGCTGCGGGGCTGGAGAACGATCGTGCTCTGAGAAGAAGTCAGCGATCTATCAACTAAATGAAGTTGGACAGTTCTGTAATCGTGTAATTAATCTGTGTAGCCTCATGGCTAAGGTCTAATTTGCTGAGTCATGCCTGTGTCAAACCTCTAGTTAGTGTTGACCTTTGAACCTCATGGAGGACCGTATGAACCAAATACAGTAATTCTATCTTCTAGGATCTACTTCCCTTAGAGGCCATTCATTTGTTTATGACATAATGTTTTAATGTTTTGACAAACATCATAATTCATAATCTCACATATCCTGCACTGGTCCAACAGCAAACTCCAATTAGAAGTCAGTGCCAAAGCAAAGGTCTCGTTCTGTATGTGTGCTACACATTTTCCATGTTTTCCAGCCTGTTGAGTCAGTTCCCGCTCCTTTGTCACAGATAAGACTGAGAAACATGCGCTGGGTGGGCCCGGCCGCTCGGAGGGCATTGTTTCAGGGCAGCTCCCTTTCCTGGCAGCATTGGTAAGCCTCAGCTACCTGCAGCGACTCCTGAGGCCGCCGCAGCCTGAGCTGCAATTAAAACTATTCATTACGAGATGCAACACCTACTCAGCCCCTGGGCCTGGAAGGAAATTGCATCAGGGAAGGTGTCCTGTTAAATCCAGATTGAAACACCCGATTGGTTACTGGGCTTTTTAATGGCAACTCCCTGAGGCTAATTTATAATTAACATACTAATCACCTGAAGCCCGGTTAATTCTTGAGGATAAAGAAAGTTTAGAAGCTTGAATCCTCCCACTGAAGGAAGCAGGCCTTACGTAAGCTCCTACGATGCTCTTCTTGGCCACCACGAAGATGAGGCAGATGAAGATGGCCGAGCCCAGCATGCTGACGGCGCACACCAGGGGGTCGGCGCGCTCCGTCTTCTGGCGGCACAGGCGCGTGGTCACCGCGCCGATGAGCACGCCCAGCAGGCCCGTTATGCAGGTGATGCCCCCGAAGATCATGCTAACGCAGGAAACACGGCGTGAGTCATTTAATGGGATTAATGGGAGCGAGTCGGCTGTGTGTCCGGTCCTCACCTGTCTCTGCTGCTGCAGATGTCTTTTGTGCACGGCTCCACCGTCTTCTGCACCTCCTGGGCCCGCGACAGGTACAGTGGTATCCACATACCAAACGCCCCCGTGGCGAAGGACACGGCCGTCGTCGCCAGGGAGGAGAACACGTAGCTCCGGCTGCACACAATGAGACACACACGCTCCAATGCAATGTCTGGATCATGCAACCTCAAGCATCTCACCTCCTGGATGGTCAAGGGTAAGAACGCTGCTTAAATGGGTTTAAGAGTATCAGGTACAGTAGGAACTGGGGTGAATGTGGTTGTGGCCTGTTTTGCTAAATGGGATGATTGTTCCTAAAATAGCGCCAATAAATCTGCATTGCTGCGTGGACCTAATATGAATGTAGGCCACAGGTCATGCAATAACAAGGCCCTACAGTGTCACGGATCACAGCCAGCAGCCCTGCAGAGCCGCGGTGAGTGAAGGATACTGGCCCAGTGTGTCCCGTGTTGACATTTCCAGGCCGTTTTAGCCTAATTTGAGCCAATATATTTGAGAAATCCACAGCAAATAACGCGTCACCAATCATTTAGCGCGTTAAAGCTGAAGTGTGGGCTCTGGGTGACCTGCTGGGAAAACAGTAGCGGTTTTGCTGCTCAGGTGCATGCGTGAGCGCAGGCCTTACTTCTTGGCGAGCGCCTTCATGTCACAGAACCAGGACGTGCGGGTCCGGATGCGTCCTCCCATCTGGTCAGCGCTGCCTCGCTTGGGCTCGGGCACAAAGAGCAGGATCAGGGCTCCGGCCGTGATCCCCAGAACCGGGGACACCTACGGGCACAAAGCGCGTCACATTACCAGGGCGATTGTTCTCAGTCAGACCCGTGTGGAGGGGACAGATGTGAACGAGCAGAGTGTTTACACTCAGACTGATCCATTACCTCTGCTGCCACCGCTGTGTGTGTGGACTTGTCTGTGTGTGCAAACAGACACAACTCTAGCTTAGAGAGCTGCTTTGTGAGCTCTGTACCGAGGTGAAAGCTCATAAGTGCCCATCTGCTTTCACTGTACGCCGGCTTTCATCTGGGGGTTAACATGCTCCTGCATGTGTGAGGAGCCCAGTCACAAAAGGGAGGACGGGATGTGTGCTGGAGGATTTGTCTGAGCAATACAAGCGCTCACAAAAGTAAAACCATTATATACGTCAGTGCAAATTCATCATATTATATCTGGTGGCTTATAAAAAGCCATTTATATGCATAAGTACTGGAACCTGTGTGCTGTGGTATGTGTGTGTCAGATGTCTGAGAATAGCAGCAGCTTCTTTTACCTGTATTGTACTAAATTGGAACATCTAAAAGGTGCATTTTTATGCAATAAAAAATCCACAACGAACTCATTCCACAATGAACTTTGTTTAGTTTTTGCTCCAAGGTCATCACAACCAAGTCAATGAGGCGCTGTGACCTTTGACCCCTAAGACGCCCGTCTCACTTAGCATTCAGACTGTCCTGCTCCATATTTCCACACGCATCCCCTGCTCCCGCTCCAGGAAGGTGGCTGGACAAAAACAAACGGAAGCGCTGCGGCGTTTGTTCCTCAACGCAGGATGCCGCCTCGCAGGGCTTGTTTCATCCCCTGCTATTTGTTTTCCTCTGCGTGCCACACCGGTGATTAATTGGCTTTGAGATTGCTTTATGGGAATGTCACTGGAGCCGCTTTGGAACAAAATGCCCCCGCTCTTTGTTATGTTATTTTTTTAGTGCTCCACCAAGTCTTCCTGTTTCCTCAAAACCCGGCGAGCTGTCATTTTCAGAAATCGCTCCTACCTTGACATATTTGTCTCATATCTTCCTTTAAATGTCACATTAAGGGTCAGGTTGTGATTGTCTGGAAGGATTTTAAAAGATGGTCCTGTGAGTCCTGTTAAGTCTTTACTGCTCTTTTAGAACCTAAACAACCAGAAGATCTTATTTCTAATACTTTACTGTATGTGGAGACGACAAAGACCCTTTTTTATGCTACATACTCTACTAAGATGCAATGATACAGACGCCACAGTCAGGCTGTGGAAGCAGCAACACCTTGTTATTTCAGCGAGGCCTTTATTGATCCTGCTTCGCTGCAGATGAACTCTGTGGGCAAAGTGTAATGAAAGATAAATGTGTTTACAGGAAGCGAGGAGGCAAAGCTAGCGCCGGCCTTGATGTTTAATAGAAACCCACTAACACTGCGGCAGCTGTCGGAACGCATTGGAGGCGCTGTGGCTTTGTAGTTGGAAAACATGTTACAAAATGCTGAGTGAATTTGATGTGCAAAGTTTTGGAAAGGGTTGGAGGCTGAGCTACGGTTGATGCAAGTCTATGTGTGTGTAAGTCCTTCACCCTCTAGCTCCTTCTCCTCTGTCACTTCCCTGCAATATCAGGGCCTGGGTCACCTCTGGGGCCATGTGACCTCCCCCTTCTACTGCTTCTACCCCCAGATCCAAGCAGGGCTCCGCACCAAACCCTGCAGGGAGCTCTCTTCAGCTGTGTTTGTGCGTTGATGATGATGATGATGAGGATGATGCTCTTACCCTCAGTGCCCAGTGCCAGTCCCCTGCTGCCTCCTTGGCGCAGGATCCCAGGATGTAACCCAACCCGCTGCAGAAACACAGACACACGGCATTACATACATCACTCCCAACCATATTATGGTTCATTTCCATAATTCCTCATCTGTTGCCTGATGCAACCTGCAGTGGGTGACATCGAGGGTTTGCTGTATGAGCATGAGCAGCTTATAACACAGCTGCAAAGCTGCTGCCTAGCGGAGCGCAGTGCTGACATGGAATAATGACCCAGGGCCTGTGCTCACAGTGCCTTCACATTTCACTTCACATATGACTGGATTAGATCACATGTATTAGTCCCAGTGTTGTTGTGATTTTTATTGAGATTTCATGCAGATTTTATGATTATAAAAACCAGTATGTAGTTAACGCTTGTGGAATATTATAGGAGCATAATATTTTATAGCTGTGGTGGATTTTACAGTGCTCTCGATCATTAAATGCACAAATTCTGAGTGCCACTGGTCAGCATGTCAGTGATCGTTACCATGGAAACACTGCAGTTAGTTCAGGGTTGAGGTGAGTAGTTTCTATTCTAGGTTGTGAAACTAGGTTGTGAGAAGAAGAAGAATACAACAGAACCACAGATGTGACACAGTAACAGGTCTCCTCTGACAGGAATCAAATGGCCAAAACACATTTACAGTAACTGGTTTTAAACTTCGAGCAAAGGGAGAAAGAGTCGACGATACGGCAGAGCCGCCACGATTAGCCGTGCAAGAATAACATCACAGCCCCGTATAAGCAGGCCGCATATGACACATCCAGTGAGTGACTAACAGCTAATCTTATCAGCGTCCACCCAGAGAGGGTTTGGAACGTTCAACAACAATAAAAGTCCAGTATGAAAATATGCTCACATCAAACACAGGCATCACACTGAGCCCTGTCTGTGGTTTAAAAAGGATGGGGGGGGGGGGGCTGCATCCATTTCCTGTCAATCTGAGCTAATTCCTGAGGTCATTTCCTGGAAACGGTCAAACCAACCTGAGTAAAGACAAAACAAGTGGGAGAGAGACTGGATGGTATGTTTGACTTCACTCAGGCCCCCACTCCTTCACCTCCTATTGTATTTGTTGCTGGGCAGTTTACAGTGACCCAAACATTTTTGGCAGCTCGTTCCGCCACCACTCAGACGGCTCTTAATCTTTATTATTCTCTCTTGTCTCTCATCTGCCGTTTAAAACGTGTGTCCAGCACAAAGCACTAATTGGGATTTTTGGAGCATTCACGACGCTGGAGAAGTGGCAGCACTCGCCCTAGCGTGGCCTCGAGTGCGAATCTGTGCTGGAGCTGAAGAAGAGCCCAGCGTGTGCCGCTCAGACACACGCTGGCACACTGCGCAGTGTACAGCGGCTCCCACAATGCATCCACGGCCACATGCATCTTTTATTACTTGGCTTTGTTTGTTTTTCCCCCTGTGGCCCTTTTTCTGACTGAATAAGCTGGAAAGGCTGAAGATTTAAGCTCAATAAAACCTCCTGCCCCCAGCGTCCCCACGCCGCATCCCCACAAACCTCCCGCCCTGCTTTAAGGCTCACCAGTCCAGCTTTTATTCCTGAAGAGGGCCTGAGATCTGGAGGAGGCTGACAGAGAGCAGGTGTGACCTTGTCTACGTGGGGATCATTCTGATGATCTACGCTAACGCTGCTGATTCACACCATTTAAAGATCAGACTGTCGGTCACCGGAGCTGCATCTTACCTTCCCAGTGGGATGGCCAGGTAGAAGACCGACAGCATCATGGTGCGGCTGTTGTTGGTGAACAGGTCTCCTATGATGGTGGGAGAGATGGCGGAGTAGCTGGACTCACCGATGCCCACCAGTCCCCTGGAGAGCACGAACAGCCAGTAGTACTGCAGAGAGGAGGAGCGGATTCATTGTGTAATTAACTGCAATGGAAAAGTCAGCACAGGAGCAAAAATCCTTTTAATACACAATCAGACATCCAGGTGACGCATCAGCAACGTTTCAGTGATGTAGTTTCTTCCATCCCTGCTCTCACTTCCTGTAGAAGCTTTCACAATGAGTTTGACTAGAGTCCTTGAGAGTTGGAGGCTGTTACACATGACTCAGATCTGTGATCAACAAGTTTTTATTCACAGACTTCGTCTCCGTCTCACTCAGCTCTGACTTACTGTCTTCCGTTACATGGAACGAACTGAAGATTTGAAAGAGGAAGGCTACCTTTACAGCAGCTGGACTGTTTCCATGGCAACAATAACTCACTAAATGTGCTAGACAGATTGCTGTTTCTGCTCGCGAAGCTGCAACATTGTTCAGATTCCCCCAAAAAGTAAAATGAATTAAATTATAAACACACTTCCTGTTAGTCCCACAAGTAAAATTTGTGGGACTAAAAGAATGCATTATATTTATTTTATATTCATGGCTGGTTGTGATGATGGAGCGTGACAGTGCTGCGCTCTGCAGGGTTGGTCTGCTGTTAAAAGAGATTAATGATGCTGCTGCAGGTAGCAGAGGCAGATCGGAGGCGCTGACCCCAGATCTGACCTGAGCTCTCAGCTGTCACTCTGGGCTTCCTGCTGGTGGACAGGATTCGCTGTCACGCTGTCACCTACACAGCCATCAAACACACACAACCAGACTCCTACATACGAGCTTAGCCCGTGTTTACAGTTGTTTCATCCTGTGACTCTGAAGTGTTATTTTCAAACTTGTGATCATGGTGGAAATCACACTGCTGCCTGTTGGTTGCATAGTTTAGAATGATTCACAGGCGGCCTCTTTACCTTTGTATGCGCGGTCGCCACTTGGAACAGTAACACTAACAATAACAGCAGCAACAAATACCTCCACAGAGGAAAAACCGCAACAATGCAGCTTGGAGACAGTAAAACCAAAAGGAGAGTGGAGACACTTCCTAAGACGAAGTCCACTGATGCAGGGAAAAATAATTTCAGCGCAGTTTAACATACAGGGTTTAAGCTGATTAGCGAGGCATGTTGCTGCACCTATATCCAGCTGAGTCGCACATAAAAGCATAATCAATCCCAGCAACCAAAGTAGGACTTAAATAGTCATAATCCTTTGACTAAAGTGACTCATGCTTTCCGACAGCCAACGTTATAAATAGAGATGGGACTGACATGATATTGAAGAAAATAAGAGCACGGCAGCTCAGAGGTGTCGGCTGCTGCAGCGAGGTTGTTCATATAGGAGCATCACTGGGCCGCAGCCACCAGAGCATTTCCAGCTTCAAATGACCAATAGGTTCTGGTTCTGGGGCAAAGGTCTTGTAGAAAAATGTGTTCTGTTATGTAAGATCTGCTGCACATCATCCCACACTGCCCCAGAGAGCCTTAAAGGCATAATGATAGGACTCAGTAGAAAGTGGTCATTAAGTTTTCAGTGCGCGTCATGTCCTTTATCTCTCACGGCGACAGCGCCGTTACATAAGGAGCATCTGATTAAGTCTTGATTGGCAGACTGAGGAACTCATCTGGGGCACGAGGGAAGGACTGGGGGCACAGACCATCAGTCTCCATCTCCTCACCAGCAGAGGCCTCTTCCTGTCGGGGCGGGGCGAGACATTTCAGCGCAGCTTCGCCACAAGCGGGCCGAGTGTGTTTCCTGCAAATGGCCGCCATCTCGTCCTCTAGCGCGCGAGTCCACGGGGGTTTAAGTCACAGGACGCCCTTCCGACACCATCAGCATCTCTGGGTTGTCATTTCCTCCCACGGCTCGGGGCTGGAGAACAGGCTTACTCACTGGAGAGTCGCGGACACATCTCCGCCAATAGCGCTACCTCAGATTCTGCCTGTCTGTTAAAGGGTGTGTGATGATTAGTGGGGGACCCTTCCCCCCCACGTCACAGCCCACCAGAATAATAATATTGTTTAATACTTCCAGACATTACATCTAAACCCACTTGTCAGGATGAAGCGAAAGCACGGCGTCTTATCTTCTAAAGCGATGTAATTGAGACACGGCAAAGGCAGAGGCCTTCATTAGTTGACTGGCTGCTAGCCAGAGAGGGAGAAAGGAGGCATAAAGCGCAGCTACGAAGGCGAGGCGGGTGTCTGACTCAACAAGCGTGTCATTTCATTTCACCAGCTTTAACATCAAGCGTATCCGCGTCATATGAGAATAATTAGCCGGCCGGCGTCGACCGCATCGCAGGCGCGGTGGCCTAATAGAATCACAGCGAGGCTCCCGCGCCGCGGTTCATGACAGAGGGGGTGAAATGTACCTCTTTGCTGATGAAGGAGCTCGACAGCGTAACAATAGACCAGAAGAAAATGCCACAGCTCAGGATGACCTTTCTGTTGAAGCGGTCGCCCAGGTAACCGAAGATGGGAGCTGCCACCATGAAGCTGCAGATGAAGACTGCGGAGGGAGGAAGAAGAGGAGGAGAAAATGTTAGTGTGGATGCACTGACACAAAATCACTGCTACCGATGCTTTGTTACACTCATGTGTTCATCGCGTCATTGTGCTTAAAGTGCTCCCACAGTCGGCCCATTAAGTCAAGACCCGTCTAGATCAGCTGTGCGATACCATTCAGCCAGGGACACGGTGAAGGACAATTCCAAGCAAGTAGGACTCTGCTACATTTACAGAACCATGAGACCTGAATGAGGATGTGTAATGTGACTGAGGAAGGTGATGTGGGTGTTGCAGCGTTTAATTAGAGGCGAGAGGAGGAAATAGGAGTATGTCCACATACAGTAACACATAGACGAAGTAGTGCTTTCAAACATGTTTTGCTGGACAGCAAGGTATTGAATCCATATTTATGAGCAAAACCAACCAAAAACAAACCTCAATCTTTAACGCGCTCAGGCACAGGAAAGAGAAAAAGGGCAGAGACGTTACTGTCGACGGCGGCGATGGGGAGTCGAGGATTCAGGCTGAACTGTTTTGACACATCATCAGCATAAACATACAGGAGCAAGAGGAGGAAGAGGGGATGAGAGAGAGAAGAGGAGGGGGGGTTACATAAGAAAGACGGTGGCTTCGCAGTCCCACAGCTGCTGAGGCCAACCAACAGGATAAGGGACAGTAATCAGATTATAGCATAACTGTAGTTTCCACCATGTGATAATATATGAGAAAAAACAGAGAGTTCTGTCATAACCCCACTTAAAAACAGCACGAAACAATAACCTTATGCAACACAGCTGCAGTCATTTAAATGGGCTGACTCTCTATATATGTACTTTTTACATATATATATATATATATACGTATATTACACATATACGTATATCTATAATTAACTCAAGTCTGTTTCTGTCATTCAACTCAGTGGGATGTTGCCTCAAATCCAATTTGCAGCATTAATAATGACTGAACCATTCGCGGCTTGTGTTTGCGCGGATCAGCCGTCGCTAGCGGGCGTCGCCCACCTCTCGCCCGCCTCCATCGGCGGCGTTTAAGTGCTGCAGATCTCTTGCGTAATGCTAAATGACTGTGATGACTGCTCGGTGGGGGTCCGGCTCCCTTAAGAGCTCAACCAACTCGGCCCGCGGCCGCCGCACCACTGGAGGAGCTGCAGATAAGATAAGGCAGAGGTCTCCAATCGAGCACCAGCAGCTGGTTCTCAGGAACATTATAGCTCTAACTGCTACTTGCACATCATTAGCTGGCTTCTTTTAACCATGTTACCAAATCTACATGTGCGTTTTCATCCCATCTTCAGGCCTTTTTTCACCTCTCAGCTCTGTCTGCACATGGGAATACAGAAATAATGTCTTGAAAGTCTATTTATTGCTCACCTCGATGCCTTTTGAGTCAGGAAAACTGCTAAAAGCCTTAAATAAAAGCACTCACCTCCCCCTGAAGGTCAAGTTAATTTACATTTAGAAACACATACTCTTCTCTTCTGAAAGTGAAAGTGAAACATGACTTAAGTAAAGGAAGATAAGGGATGTTACAGTCCTTATAAGGGCAACAGGATAATCTATGGATGGATCAGTACGAGGCCAAACCTAAGACGTTCCTTTCATTCTATTCTTAGTTTGGATCTACTAATCAGGTAAACATGCAGTGACTGTCATACAAAAGGCATTTTTTTCAAGAAGCAGCTTTGAACAGTAAAACATCCATGAATTGCTGTCACACATCAGTTGCAAACTTGACTGCAGACATCTGGGGAATGACGCTGCTTCCTTGAAACCCCATCAGGTGCACCTCTCCACCGAATCAGTCAGTTTTTGTTTCATTTATGCTGCAGGTATCTAAGTATTCTTGACTTTCTGACTGTTCAAGACACTTGGGAACTTGAGGTCTGTCTTTGCTTAGTGTCAGTCATGTAGGACTGCTGTCAACAAACACAGAGTTTTTACTTCCTGACTGAGCGATGCGACTCTGAAAGGGACCAATATTGACTTCTGTCAAACTTGGAAGCAGTGGTTTAAAACCCTGAATGCTTGGGAACATATTCACAGCATAAAGGTTTGGTTTGCTGCAGAACAGACGTTCTGTATGCAGCACACCCACCAACTGTCTCGCCCTGATCAGTGAGAACGGGCTCATTGACGGGAAAAGTAACGTGTTCGGTCTATTTCGAGACACTGCAGGAAGGACAAACAAGCCACGAATAACAATAAGTTTTGGCGGAGGTCAGGTCACACCCAGAACTCTGCCTCAAGTCTCAATCCATCAGAACGTAATGTGGATGACAAGTCACGGTGGGAACGGCTCCGCTGAGCAGGTGGCTGGAGGTCTGACTGACACCATGAACCGCTCCCACCACCATTGTCTAGCTGCGTGAGCCTGTGTTTGCAGCAGGAAAGACGGTGGATGTTTCCTCTGCAGGTCAAGGGAGAGAGTTTTCATAATCTCCTTCAGAGAACAATGCTTTGCTTTGACTAATGCTCCGACTCCAGCTCACTCAAGTTGCTTTTTCACTGGAGGGTAGCTTTGATTATTGATACTTCTGCTCATACAATTATTATTAGGCTTATCTAACATATTCACCTCCATTACAAACAAATCACTTTTTATCTTTATTGGTTCCACACTGCTGGCCCGAGTTCAGGCAGACTGATGATCATTAATTAAAGGATTGCGTGTACACGTAACAACGCTGCACTGAGCCACACAGTAAATGAGGGGACGATTCACTGTAACCCCACACACTTGCCATTAAGTCATTTGTTAAATCCGCCCCATCTGAGTTTCTGAGAATTAAGTGATCTGAACCCTGTGTATTTGTGACAGGGCACATCATGACATGACAGCAGAGCAATGAACTGATGTTCTGATGTTATAAGAGGCTGATGAATGTTTATCACAGTGACAGGTAGAGGAGCAAAATCTGTTCTTAGGCTCCTCAGATTCCAATAAAATGCTGTACAGATTTCTCACTCACGGAGCACATTGCATCTGTCTCCATAGTGATATTCACAATTAATGGCACCTTCGCGTGGTTCACCTCCTGGTGAGGTTATGTGCTGCCAAAGCCACTGGTTTCTGTCCCATACCAATTATTTTAATAATACAGCTGAGCATCTACGCCCCCACAGACAGACCCCGCTCTAAATACTGTACACACACATTCTCACACTACAGGTAACATTCTTGTTTAAGCCCTGCACCAACACCATAATCTTTTTTTCTTTCACTTTATTTGTTGCTCGGTTTCACTGAAACCACCAACCACCTGCACCGTCTTAAGTCATTTCCTAAAACTAGTCAAAGTCAACAGATACCCCGGCATTTCACATCAGCTGTGAGTCAAGGTACCAAGTTCAGAGTGACTCAGCTACTGTATAACCAGCCAGAGTTAGGGAAGAGATCAGAACCTGGGCCCTTATTACCTCCTGCTTCCATCATCCAAAAAAACAGATGCGCTGATGATGGACCACTCAGACTGACTGACACAAAGCAGGTTGATCCCTGCATGGTCTTCACAGACACAGACTGACAGCGTACTGTACAGTCCTCGCACACACACACACACACACACACACACACACACACACACACACCGGACATCCAGCCCGGTTTCGACCGTCCAGCACAACAATACCCAGGAGATGACTCACCCTGTGTGATTCAGTGCCAGTGA
Source organism: Betta splendens (assembly GCF_900634795.4). Classification (NCBI taxonomy): domain Eukaryota; kingdom Metazoa; phylum Chordata; class Actinopteri; order Anabantiformes; family Osphronemidae; genus Betta; species Betta splendens. The sequence goes on along the minus strand of NC_040894.2, from coordinate 12,556,155 downwards.
CTCAGGACGATATGCAGATGCACATACAGTTGGTGGGGTGTGTTATGTGCATGTGCCATTGATACTGAATTAATGCTGAATGACAGGAGCCTGTTTGATCTGTTGAAAGGGAAACTTAAAATTGAGATTTAGATCCAGAACCTGGTAATGAAGGCACAAAACGCCAGCAATCCCAACACCAGGGTTCGGTGCAGGATTCCGCTGCTCTTAAGGCTCCCGTGCTTCTTCTTGAGCATCCAGTAAGTGAGAGAGTCACGGGGTCGTTTTAAGAGGAAGATGTCCTCTACGCACTGACAGCCACATCTCATTGATTCAGGTCCCTGAAAATGTCTAGTTTCATTTTGCTTGAGGTTGGAGGTGGATTAAGCTCCTGTCACGCCTGCAGCTGCTGAACCTGACAATCAGGAAGAGCATCAATGGACAGAGGTTTGTGGAATTTAAACATTCTGCCACTGCATTAGGGGACTAGAACAGTCACATCCGTTCTAAACACCTGACATGTCTTCAGGCTGGGCGTAACCTGCGTTCTGTGCCATTTACCGCAAAGTGTCATCCTAGCGGAAACATACATCTGCGTCACTACAAAGTACCTGCAGATTGCGATATCTGTATTAAGTGTGTAACCAGACACGATACCAACGATCAGAAAACTAGAACCAGATGCTAGGATTCTTTGTTTAGAGTGAACTCCAGGCCCCTGTGAAGGACGGAACAGCTAATAGGAAACACCAACCACAGGCAGCGAAGGTTCAACAGATGATTGATGACACAAAATAAAATAATCCAAATATCTAAGCAACCGGACCGACACAGCTGTGGGCTGGGAATGGCTCCCATGATAAATCTGCAGCGAAACAGATTTATGTTGCAGCGTTTCATAATAAGGGCTTATCAGCTGGATGAGAAACGTTTTGGAGTGTTTGTGGTGTCAGAGCGCGCCGTCTCTGCAGAAGCGCAGGTGTCCTGTGTACGAGGGCAAACACCTGAAGCCTTCCACTGCTGCAGTGACATGGCAGAACCTCGTGAGAAACGACCTAGAGGGGAATTTTATTTTGTAACTGGACTTCTTAAACCACTGACAATGATTCAGTGTATCATTTAATACGACTGACTAGTTTTAGTGGAGTTTGCTCTGTCTCTGGTGTATTACAGTGAACCCACAACATCTAATGGGCTTTATTCTACTGTCTTCACATTTCCTGTAATAATTTTCCTGTCTGATGTAATAAGAAATAGAGAAAGCCAATATTCTTTATTACAAAGGTTGGATGAGACTTTTAATATTTTATTTACCTCATTCTGCCGCCGCTCACTGAAAATAATAGAATCAGAGCACACGATCGACGCTGCAGCAGAATTCTGAGCAGAATGATGAAACCTGACTCCAATCAGCGGTGCCCAGCGCTGCGGCCTCCTTCAGGCTGGTTGTGGTTGGTGCCGCTGAGGACACCAGAGCCCGGTGCATGTTAGCGAGGCTCACGTGTTCTCATACATCACATTTCCCGGATTCCCCTCCGTGCGGCACCCTGGACGTTGCTGCATTCCTCGCATTTCTGATCAGCACTAATTCTCTAAAGAAATTCCTCCTCCGCTTTGCTCGGGTTGAATTACAAACGCATTGGCCGCCGTTTGATAAATGCCACATGCCGCTTGCGCAGCTTTCGGGTCAAAGTCAACAGACAATTCGTGCAGAAGCGCCGGCTGAAGCCAACCCAAGCCCCTTTCATTTCGCTGGGAGCCGAGCGCCCATCTCTCCACTACCTGCTCCGTGTGGGAGCTACAGCTGGGGAGAATTACACGCTGCTCCAAACACCGGGCCGGCTGGCAGGGGACCGCCGGAGCATCGGCTTTGGCACGTTGTCGGCGCATATTGAAAGCAAACACGTGGTGGGAATAAGGAGAAGTGTTTGAGTTTTTCCCCTCAAATAAAGAAACAGTGGTGAGACGTGTAATGGGGTCAGACAGTGATCCAAGCTGCAGCAGCAATAGAAACACACTCTTGTTTCTCCCAGGGATATTTTCCTGCGGTCGGTGACACGCTGAGATGGAGCAGGGTTTTCTCTTCCCGCCGTTTTCTCACAGCAACTTAAAGACAAGCCTCGGCTGGAATGACGCGTTGCCACTAATAGGATCTGAAACCTGACACACACACTTGACTTGCTGAGGTATGTATCAATCAAGCAGTTGTGTTTGTTCCTAATTGATCTGTTTATGTCACTTGAAGCCTCCCGTGATGTCGGCCAATCGATCCGCGTTCCGCCCTAATGACTCCCACAGTGACCGAGGCCCATCGCATGTTTTGTGACCCTTTCTGGGCTTGTGCTGTTTCTGTGGTGCTCAAAAATAAGAGCTAGCCATCAGACGCTATATTAAAAGGCGATGGCAACGCGCCTGTTTAATTGGCCCCTGAATCCCGATTGGATCGGCGGCGCCTCGTCGGTCGCCCTATTGGCTGGAGGACGGGGAGCGTGGGGGGGGGGGGCAGAGTGTCAATCATCACCCCAACAGCTGCTCTCCTCTGAGACACAGCCTATAAAAGCAGCCCGCGATTGAGACGTGCACGCGTCCGCGCACGGATGTCGACGCATCGTCAGGTCAGCGTTCTATTCTTGTCGCAGCGGGAGGAGGGCGGCTGAACACTGTTGAAATGCAATTATTTGGGAATCAATAGCGAGGGAGATTAAACCTCCCTGTCATGCGTGACCAGGAGGAAGTCGCAGGTGGCTCCCGCTTTCATTCTACTATTTGCTTCTCAAACTCTTTAAAGGAGGGAGGAACGACAAGGCAACACAACAGCTGCCAAACCGCTGATAAAGAGTAAGTGAGTGGGTGAAAGAGAGCGAGAGAGAGAGATGCAGCAGCAAGTGAAAAGAGAGAGAGAGAGAGAGAGAGAGAGAGAGAGAGAGAGAAAGAGAGAGAGAGAGAGAGAGAGAGAGAGAGAGAGAGAGAGAGAGAGAGAGAGAGAGAGAGAGAGAGAGAGAGAGAGAGAGAGAGAGAGAGGAGAGAGAGAGAGAGAGGGAGAGAGAGAGAGAGAGAGAGAGAGAGAGAGAGAGAGAGAGAGGGGATATAATGACTCCAAGAGACAAAATAGGAGCAGCTGTGAGTGACCCAAACAGCTGATCAAGCGCAGATAACTCAACTTCCCACTGTGTAAATCAGAGCGTCTTTCATTCCACAGCAGGAACTGTTTGATTGACGCCGGCTGTAAACCTTCATTCTCGGCCCCTCCTCCGAACCAGGAAATGACAGGTTCTGCGCGACCACAGCGACAGCGTGGCACGAGATGAGAGTCTGATGGTAAAAACCCTACTTTCTGCTAAGTGCAGCGTGGACTTCTCGTGGTTTGGGCTTAAAGCTTGTTGGTGGGTGTTAGAGCAGCTTAAGTTGTAAGTCTCACACAGCACCTGTGGCCTCATTCCTGCAGCGTCTGAGCGGCGGGCCGACACCACGTTAAGACTGGGGCCCCGTCGGTGTGTGTCACGTTTCAGACAAGGTGGGCAGCCAGTGAGTGAGAGCCGCCTGACCCCAATAGCTCTGTCCCCACGCTACCCCAGGAGGGAATAATTAGCATGCCAGCATCTTTAGTGGGAACCAGTTCCACCCATTAGGACTGAATACAAAAACCTCAGAGTGGTAAAAGCTTTTCTCAGATTTTTGTCTGGTTCACAAAAGGTCTCAGCTAAAGGGAATGGCATCCAGGTGAAGCGCTCTCCCATTAACCCCTGCTGGCCTCCATGCCCTCAGGATGTCCCTGTTCACAGCCGTGGATGAGTGTCACTCACCTCGGACGACGGCCGCCCGGCGGCCAGCGCCGCTTCGCTCTAACCCGACTGACAGCTGGGAACACCTCATCCCCTCACACAGAGGGCCAAGGGCCGAGGCCTCTGCTCCTCGGGGCAGTCGTGACACTTGCACAATAGAAATGTGCAAACACTGGGGCAAACAGCTAGAGAAGACGCTCACCGCGGGGTATTTTCCATGTCTGGTCTTATTGTGGCCTTATTCTGCCTAGAGAGTGAAGCTGGTCTCGGGCTTGTGTTTTCCTAAAGCAAACAGTATGTCAGTGAGATGTGGATATGGGAAATTTCTCATTCTACTAAGTTTTTATCAGCAGCCAAAGAAAAGGGCCAAAACTAACATATTCTCAATTTGATCCAGACCAGAGTTCATAAAGTGATTCTGACTAACACATGTATTTGTTCTAAGGCCTGAATCTTGCAGCGTGCGGCCAGTGTTGTTTTTATAAGGGCGAGATGGACCTGGCAGCAAACACACACGACTCCCACCGCCCGTAAAACACCTACGCTGGAAGTCTGCGTTCCCAGGTGCAGCGAAGCCGCCCGGACCGAGGGAGAGGGAGCGGGACGCGAGCTGACCCTGCCTGCAGGTGCACACACAGGCAGGGATTGTTCCCCCCCGGAGGCACACACGCACACGCACACGCACACACACACACACACACACACACACACACACACACACACACACACACACACAAACACACACACACACACACGCACACGCTCGGATTACGTCAGCCTCCCAGCCATTCCTTCACACCTATGCTCCCCGTCTGCGCCCACCCGCTCTCACAGCGCCGAGGCCCGGGGCACCCAGCATTCCTCGGCGCGTTGCGAGAAAGAGGTCGTCTGGGGATCAGGGGCCGAGCGGAGCCTGAGCCGCGACGGCCCAGGACAGGCTGGTCCGAGCAAACACACAGCACCGGAGACCTTCGACAGTGCAGAGGGCGAACTAGACACACATGAACCTGTGTCTGTGTGTCTACCCTCAATCATTAAACTAAAACATGCACAGTTTCCTGTTTCTTTGCATTTCTTACTAGCCAGACGTCACTTTGAACACACTGATAGAAGCGTATTGGACAACACTGATTCCTTTTTCACTGGTGGATACGTTTGTGCTCAACAGCCCATTCAGTTCACCCAGAGTCACTCTCTCACATAGAGCGAGAGTGGAAACACTGGCCCGTATTCTTTCGCCCCTCGAACTCAAACCTGCCTGCTCACCCTCAATGGCACTCTGTGTGAGAGCGTGTCGCTGCCTGCATGAGTTCGATGGCTCCCCAAAAGACAAGACTGGCTCCTGTCCCACAAACTCACTGCACAGCAAAGGTGGACTCATTGTGTCCGGAGCAGGAAACCCTGCCCTGAGCTGGAGCAGCCTGGCTCCTGGCTTTGTTTGGTTTTCTACTGACCTGCCCTGCTGCCAGTGCTGCTGCCGCGAGGAGGAGGAGGAGGAGGAGGAGGAGGAGGTGGAGGACTGCTCTCATTACACTCTCACTTAGGTCACTCTGTCGTGCAGTGATGTAAATGGAGCCTGCTTACTTAAAACAGGTGATTCTGACACTTTCTGATGTTCATACGCTTTTATAATCGGCAGCTCACTGTGTGTGTGTGTGTGTGTGTGTGTGTGTGTGTGTGTGTGTGTGTGTGTGTGTGTGTGTGTGTGTGTGTGTGTGTGTGTGTGTGTGTGTGCAGCCTCCAGTCACCTCTAACACACACCACACCCTCAGATTTGTAAAAGTTGTAAATGCTTCACGCTTCAGACCTAACCAATAACCAATTGTTATGATGTCAGCTGTGGCAATATATCAGACGCCACCAAACCTTTTTCATTTCTGATTTTCAAATCTTATGACTGCCCGCAGAGCAGCTTTAGGTCTTCAGATGGTGAACCAGAAAAATGTTAAACCTTAAAGTATTGCGACAGCAACACAAGTCACACAACAATGCGCTTTGTGGCTCGCAGAGCGTCTCCGGGCTCTGGGCTGACATTCTTTACACATATTATGGGATTAAAGAACTCGCACCTGTTTGCAGCAGGCCGATTCCGCTGTCTTTGACGTCGTAGTTCCGCTGGATGTCGAGCAAAACACCTGCCGAGAAGAAGAGAGGGAGACCATGAGTGTGCTTCTATGACTAGTACCCAACCAGCTTCATGTATTCTGGGCGACACCTGTGTGATGCATAAACTATGATAAGGGCTCTATTGACTGCCATTCAGTGCAAAACCTTAGGAAATGGCTGCACAGATTCCACCGCAGGGTGTTGTGCAGAATATGAAATATTATTATTATAGAATATTGTCAAATCATGGCAAAACACTCAAATAAGACACACACACACACACACACACACACACACACACACACACACACACACACACACGCACAGTATGAGGCACAGAAGAACCACAGCATCAGCTGCTGCGACCTCTGAACTCACGTCTGAAGGTCACGGCTTTACGGTTCATGCGTCTTCTCTCTACTCGCATGCGAGCTGCGATCGAGAAACCTTATACACATTTAAATGCGTCTAGACTTCAGACGACGGCGAGATGAAACGGAGAGATCACAGCGTGATGAATTAAGAGTTGGAGAAATTCTTTTAGGGCTAACGTACAATTATGAGCATCAGTAAACAAGAAGCAACAGGTCGCGTCCAGCGGACCGGGCTCTTTCGGGACCAGCAGCCTGGAAACTCTTCTTTTATTAACCAGCGAAGCGACGAGGCAGTGGTGCATCTGTGCGCCAGCGTGATGAGCAGAGCCTCCGTGGAGCCTCCAGACTGCACCACGGCGCATGACAATCCAACAGCAGCATGACTAGCATGTTAAAACGCCGCCCGCCTCTCATCTGCGTGCTCCTCAGACCAGAGCCTAGCTTCACCGACCTTCCGGCCGCATGCGTCACCTCTTAGCGTTGAGGAAAAATGAGGACATAACATTGTGGTAACCTCAGCGCTGGCAACGCTCACCTGTTTGTCAACTACATGTTTTCAAGGTGTGGAAGGCGCCGGAGACATTCACCACATTCCTCCAGACTGAGTCAAAGCGCCGGCTCACATTCTCACACTACAGGTAACATTCTTGTTTAAGCCCTGCACCAACACCATAATCTTTTTTTCTTTCATTTTATTTGTTGCTCGGTTTCACTGAAACCACCAACCACCTGCACCGTCTTAAGTCATTTCCTAAAACTAGTCAAAGTCAACAGATACCCCGGCATTTCACATCAGCTGTGAGTCAAGGTACCAAGTTCAGAGTGACTCAGCTACTGTATAACCAGCCAGAGTTAGGGAAGAGATCAGAACCTGGGCCCTTATTACCTCCTGCTTCCATCATCCAAAAAAACTGACTGACACAAAGCAGGTTGATCCCTGCATGGTCTTCACAGACATGAGCCCCCCCCCCAAGCCTGTCAAACACTGACAGCGTACTGTACAGTCCTCGCGCACACACACACACACACACACACACACACACACACACAGACACACACACACACACACACACACACACACACACACACACACACACACACACACACACACACACACACACACACATCCCTGCGTGCCTGCTGGGTGGGGGATTCCTGTGCCAGATGGTGGAGCGTCCCTCCTGGACGAAGTCTGAGCCACACCCGCCTACACTCACCACACAACTATCAGATGATTAAAAAAGGCGCCTGATTGGGTAGTTAAGGCCCTGATGTCACGACACAATGAGATCTAACGCTACCATGTGTCCATGCGGCATAAGTGTGTGTGTGTGAGGAGCTAATATACTTTACTGCAGCGAGAGCCTGTAAACGTGCCTCCATTCAGTGTGGTGGGCGCCGGATCAAAGCAGCAGCGTTATTGTACTAGACTCAAGCGCAATGAGCTGTGTAATGAACTGTGCTAATCTGTACAGGATTACACAGAGCCAGCAGCTCTGTGTTTGTGTAGCAGCGTATCACTACTCTCATCTCTGCGCTGCCTCTTAACGCCTCGCGAGCGAACCCCGGCCCGTGCGTGTCTCCCTTCTCTCCCTTCCCTCCCTTTCCTCCCTCTCTCCCTTCAGGGGTTTCGGTGATGCGTGTCCTTTCATGAGATTCACGATTCTGGACTTTCGGGCAATGTCTCCATCACCGGCGGTGCCATTCTCGGTTGCCGCGGCAACGCCGCACCGGCAAGCAAGCAGACAAAGGTCAAGATACCACAGAGGAAGTCAGATGTTAGTCTCCTGAGTCCCTGTTTCTGTTAGGCACTGCAGCTGGATGCAATGTTAGAATAAATCATGATAACATACTATAAAACGCTGGACATGCCTTGTTTGGCGCCATAGCAACGATGACCTCCAGCTGCTGCATGCATCCGGCGGAGTCATTCATTTGAACTAACTGTTAATGGGTTTCTCAAATTGCAGGCCTGCAGGTACGGACATAGTGCCTCGCGGGAAACGCGGCAGGAATGCAGCTCTTCCTGAACGTTCTGAGCGGCGCCGCGGCTCCGTCCGCGCTCACTCAGGCAGCTGCAGCGTGCGCGCTGGCAGCTCAGCGGCGGGCCGCTCCCTCCCAGGCCGCCCGGCGCTTTGTGATGCTGAACTGTCAAAACACAGGCTTCGCACAGAACCGGGGCGCTTATTCCACCCCGTCATAAAGTGGGCCTTTATGGGCGCCGCGCTCCGCGAAGCTCGAGGAGCAATGAGTCAGATTGGTGAACATTAACGTGCCACAAACACAGCATTTAGAGGCATGAATGGTGAATGATCATTTCTCCTTGCAAACACTACTTTCCTTCAGTCTTTGCTGTTTCTATTCTAAGAACACCAATGCCGTCAACTTCCTGCGCGCGTCGAGCTCGGAAGCTGTGGGAGCTGTGACAAACGTTTCTTTCCCTGCGTAAGCATTTTGTTTTGAACTAATTGGACACAGAAACACCCTTCAGCTGTCAGTAGTGAAGGTGAGGTTCCTGTGTAAACCTACTAAAACTGCTCCTCAGCCTAATCCAGTGACAGCGTTCACATGGAGGATACAGCCGTCTGTATGCCAGCAGACCTCCTCTGGGACTGCGAGCATACATGCCACACCCCGTACAATCGTACACACAGGACCGACAGCTTGGAGGGCACAGATTTCAGATTGAATCCCCCAAAGAGATCTGTGGATCTCCGGCCCCCCCTGGTTCTATTTCTGTTCAGAGAAACTAGGCTACGGGAAAGGAGAGAGTAGAAGAGCAATTTAGCAGTGATGGGCGTCAGTGCACAGAAGCAAAGAACCAGGCTGCCGTCACTAGAATGCAGCGGTGAAGCACACGTTTCCATTGTTTATATATAGTATACTTGCGTTCCCCTTTCCTCAGAGTAGGAAGGAGCCGATGGATGGAAGTCATTCATCCAGGCCAGAGTGTGACGGCAGCGGTCAACCGCTCTGCTGATGTGGCCAGATCCTCGCAATCGCAGTGATCCCTTTTCATGTGTCACCCACATCAGTATATAGCAAATAGTCTGGGAAAGAAAGGAGCTGGGGAACATAATAACCGAGGAGAAAGTGTGTGTTTCTTCTCGTAATCAGTTTTTTGGGTTTCGCTGTGTGAGAGGCAGAGAAATGAGCAACAGAGGCCGGCCAGACGGCAGCGAGGAGGAAAAGTGACCGCAAATATTCCCGACTGCGGCCGGTGGGCTCCTGACCGCCCGCTCTCCTCCCTCGCCATGTGGCCACAGTGGGCGGGGGAGAGCTTTTTCCATTCCCCGTGCTTCCCTTCGCCGCCGCACAGAAAGGAAACGCGCTGCAGATGTCTGAGGAGCAGGGCTGCAGGAGTCACACAGGAGGTGGATTCCCCAATAAAAAAAAAAAAAAGAGAGTTCGGCTCCGTCTGTTCGTTGGCCGTGAGTCAGAAACACGGCTTCACCCCAAAGCCGCTGCACTGGGAGAGAAACAGCAACGTGTTTACTGTTTGTTGATGAGGTTTTAGGATGATGTTCTTCCTGGACAGGTTGCCCAACCATCACAGGGCCACATACAGATGCAGACAAACAACCACTCAGACAATTTAGAGTCAACCTGACGGCATGTCTTTGGATTGTGAGGAGAGACCAGGGGAAATCCAGGCAGACACATTGCTGATAATCTAAATGCTACCTCAGTTTATTCCTTCCCGTGATGAGAGCAGGACGATAATTGAGACAGCTCTCACTTTAATCTCGCAAAATTGTGACAGTCGAGCTAGAGCTAAATCAAATTGAAAGGCCTTGCCAGTTTTACCACTTCGATTAATAGAAGTGGTTTTTAACCCACTCAGTTTTCTTTCACTAATCAAAAGCTTGATGGCTGTGGTGCATTAGTTCCACCAGTGCAGGCTGAATATTTGATCAGAGAGGGTGCGTAGTGGAAGATCAGGGCAGCAGACTGAACCTATAGCTCATCAATAATGCACACAGAGGGCAACCCGCTTGTTCATGTGAGATGTCAGATGTATTGGACGCATGCAGTGAAGCAGAGCATGGGTATTTGAGACGAGTCTGCTGGAGGAGCTGAGTGACTTGCACCCATTCAGTCACACTGAACAGCAGTTCAGCTCCACCGGAGGAGCTGTTGTGTGACAGCTGTGTTAAATGCCCAACTCAGGTCAGTCAACGGCGACCTGAGCTCAGAGCCCAGCGCTGCAGGACGAGCCCAGCTGAGCACTCGCGGACTGGGGATGATGCGTTCGAGGGCCGTGGGGCAGCAGCCGCTCGGGTGGGACGGGCGTGTTGAGTGCCAGGATGATGGCGGCGCATGTCTGTAAGGACGTTCGCCAGCTGCCCACTCAAAAGTCCCCACTAGTGACGAGGCCACAGTAGTGCCTTAACTCATATCTGTCAGCGTGGTGCCATGGAAACAGCAGCAGTGTGTGTGTGTGTGTGTGTGTGTGTGTGTGTGTGTGTGTGTGTGTGTGTGTGTGTGTGTGTGGACCAACAGTCAGCGGCAACACATGTGCATCTGACAAATCCTGCCAGTAATCCGAGCACTTTTTTACATAACAGTGTGGAGGATTAAAGTCATTATGTAGTGTTTTTAATGGGATTTGATTTCATTCTCGTTCTCTTTTAGTCTCTGTGGTTTTGTGAGGATGTTGGGTAATTCACCACGAGGGTCCCGGACATCATGCTGCATAATTACCATAATCTGCCTGCACAGTTAGACAAGCTTTCTTAGATGAGTTTACCTAATCACGCCCATTTACTCAAGACACTTAAATAACTGCAAATTAAAGAAAGGTCCTTTTAAACTTTCGCTTAAATACTCGACTCATTTACTTGAACGCCTTTCTTTATTCCCTGCTTCACACCTGCTTCCTCTCCTCCACCTGATTTCCCCCTGATTCAACCCCAGCTGCAGGGCATGCACCGTGTGCACAGGCCGTCAAGACTCTAGACATTGGAGCTTTTTGCAAAACAGGACCTCAGGCTTCAGAGAAACAGAAGAGAATTGGTTGAGGTTCTTATTTTCTGCTCGGTTTAACATTGAATAGCTGCACTGAAGCCATCTTCTGTAGATAATCACCCTTCTTGCACTACGCCAAATTAGAATTCAGGGTCAAGAGGACACAGCTGGATGCGTATGGCTAAAATTGATGACATATATTTTTCCTGATACTTAGTTCAGGTCCAAAATGTGTCACATATTTTCTCCCTTCTGGTGTTTTCCTCCACATCTCTGACGTATGGTTCACGTCAACAGACCTAGGGTGGTAATGAATCATTTTAAGGAGGAGAACGGTGTCTATGAGCTGTGAACAACAGTGGTGTGGTGGGGAGTGGTTGACCAGAGTCAGGTGAGGAACTGTGTCACTGCTTCATTCGTGACATCATGAGGGTAGAAATCCTGAATCGACTGTTCCGAGACTGGACAACGTCTGTCTTCATCTGCTCCAGAGCTACAGAAATGTATAAACTGTTGAATCCACAGTCCACATATTTGAGTTGAGAGTTTATTAACAAACTAGAAAAGCCCCCGAACCGGCTTGGGTTTCCTGAGTCAAACACTGAGACACAACCACATCTCTGCTGCCAGCGGCGTCCATTTTGTTACAGGGACGTTTGAGCGACCCGTGCGAAGTCTTAATGTGACCGGTGACACCAGTGAAGGCTCTCCACCATGTCTGTGCTTCACTGTGTGTCCACGGTGATGACGTGTGTCATAAACCAGGCCGTTTGCAGGCCCACACCATTAATCTTGATTCTCGGTAGCAGCCTCAAATGCTGCATCTGGCCCCGAGTTAATGGGACGTATCTGTCACCGCCAGTCAGTACGACTGACTGTATACTGTACTGCGTGCCGCTGCACCCACTGGACTCAAGGTGACCTCTCTCCAGCTGTAAGCCATCAAACCAGTGTGTCTTCATTTAAAAGGGAAGTCCCTATTTTAACTCAGTTTCATCCCACATGTGGAGGTGGGGGCTTCGGTTTAAGGTCCCATACGTCCCGTTAGACGCTCTGCGATCCCATTGAACTAAACCGCACATATCCCATATTTGTTTGATCCCATTCAATTGTCAGCGGTGATGCTCGACTGGTGGGCGAGTTCCAAGTTCCCCTCGATGTGTGGGAAAACACACAAGCATCCTCTGACTTTGTTCCGCGTACCGAGCCTGTTCCCTTAAGCACCAGCCCACATACCTACAACACCGCGCGGCCTTAGGCCTCACGTGATCACCAGCCAGTCATTCAAGTAGATAAAGATAAAGCAGAGAAGAAAATGCATTTAATGCTGTCTAATTCCACAGCATTCGTTGACTCTGACTCTACACAACACAACTTATTCAGCAGAGTTGTGTTTTTAACCATAGGCCACTAAGGAATCATAGGAATGTGAGAGGTGTTCCTGTCCTGATGCACAACAACACACACCTAGACGTGTCCTGCCTTTGTTTCGTAAGAGCATCCTCCCACGGTGAGCGCAGGACAACAAACATGGTTTAACGCAGTCACCAACCTGGGCTAAAATTAGCCAGAATATCAATGACAGTGTGTATTGACTGGGCGAAACGCTGCGGCTGCTGTCTGCGAATGTGCATTTAATTAGTACGTATGTCCACATATGTTTTGTCCTGGAGAGAATAAACAGTAGCACTGTCTCACAGTAATTCAATCTGGGTTTCAGGCCTCTTAGAGCGGAGATGAACACTCCTCTGTGTGCGCCCACCTCTGACCCCGGGCATTAACAAAATAAAAGCCTTTGGCAGAGGTTTTTCCCATAAACACAGCGACACACACGCCCAACAGAGTCATGAAAATCCTCTCGCGATCGCATTCAGATTTGATGACATGACACATCCAAAAAGGAATTAAAAAAAGGGAGCTGATGAAACGTATGAGGTAACGCACAGAAGGCCTCATCCAGGGCCTGATTGGTGGATAGAACACATTACATAATCCCCTGCTTGGCTTCACTATTTATTCCATCACACGTAAATCGGGAAGAGATTACATTTTTCAAGTTTTCTCGAATATAAACCTGCCGTAAATAAGCCCTCTACATATTATCCTGTCCGTTGTGGACTTCCAGTGGCTGCGAGCGAATATTGCTAGTTGCTGCAGGTCTGCTTTTCAACCACTGGGTGTAACTGGCGCCGCCAGCGGGTCAATATTAGATCCTAATCCTCGCAAGAATAACTTGCTAATGTGTGAGAAAACTCCAATTTCAGCAGGTCTCAGGACATTACAGTTGCATCGCTTGCCTCAAATTTCAGGCTGCTGCTTCTTTGATCAACATTCAGTGTGTGTGTGTTTCACAAGGATCCAGAGCGGATTGCGCTGTCTTGTGTTTCTGTTTCTTCATCGCGTGGATTATCAACGCTCTGGGCCGAGGGGAACGTCTGGCTACGACCTTCGTGACACTTTGTTTTCTCTCCTCGGTGCGCGTGCTGCAGCGGCGTTCGGGGTTGGAAGAAAGGGAAGCGAGTGCTCTGAGCTGAAAAAGCCGCCTGTCTGAGAGCAAAACACTTCATGTGTCTGTGTACTCTACTATTCCGCCGTTAATATTTCCTGTCCAAACCTTATAAAAAATCTAATGCAGGGAGGGAAATAAACACTTTTCTGCCCAGCACATTTTTTACTCATATGTGACAGTTGTTGGAAAGAGCTCCCAGATCTCCTCCCTCCACGTAGTCCTGATCATCAGCTTAACCACTGCAGCCCTACAGTCTCTGATAAGCAGAGGGAGTGGGTTCATTTGAAATCGTGTGAAGGGCTGGTGGAGGCTGGCCCGTCTAACACACATACACTTCAGCTGAGGGGGGGGGGGTCCAATGGGCACTCATTGAGCTGGAAATCGGAAGATAAGATCACATTAGGAGCTCAATGATAAAAAGTCTCTGTATGTAGAACCAGGTCTGATTATTTCCTGACCTCATTTAATCTCATTTAAAACATGTTTGATGAGTTAGCAAGTGTATGCTAACATCTTTAAATCTAATCAATATGTTGCTCAAGGACTTTTCATATTGTTGACACTCAGTTAATTCAATTTATGATTATCTACCAATGAATCATGAATGTGTTTAGATTCTATGTCTCATAAATGATAGCAGAGTAAGTACCTTCCTCTGGCACCATGCGGTGCTGCCTGAACTGGGCCAAACTAAATAACAAAGTGCATTTCTAATGGTATCGGTCCAATTTATCACGACTCCTCCTCATCTCACAGACAAGGAGTAAAAATATCCGCATGTAACGGCCTCCGCGCTGCGATGAGTGACATAGGATGCGAGGCTGGCTCCGTGCCAGAGCAACAGCTGTACGCAGGGGAGAAGTTAAAGTGTCCCTGACGCGGCCATCGGCAGCTCAGGGGTCGCGAAATGTGGAGCGGCCACATGAAAGGGCCTCGCGCGCAGGCGCAGGACGCAGCTCTAATTCTACCGGCTGCTATTACGGACGTGGGCTAAACAGGAGCCTAAAGAACACACAGACTGTTTTTGCACCGCGGCGGGAATAGCGCGCATGGATCCGGACGTGAAGAGATCGGTGGGAAAGCGGCCTGGAAAAGCCCACTTGGAATAATATCGCCTGGACTCCATCTTAACATCTGCGGAGTCGTGTCAATATTTGACTCTCAGCGGCGGTTTTAAATGTTGAGCTGCAGTAAAACGGGCGCAGAAGTGTTGAAGGTGCTCGTCTAATTCGAAACAGCTCGGCGTCAGACGGAAAAAGCGCGAGCAGCGGTGCAGGGCCCTGTTAAAGCACTTACTAGAGGCCCCGTCAGGTCTTTAAAGCCTCTGTTGGTGTTTGGGGGACCTTTAATTTAAAAAACTATAAAAGAGCGAATCAACCGGCAGCTCAGACTCCCACGCAGCCGCGCGCCCCGTTCATGTGGGGAGGGATCAACGGCGGCGCGTCGCGTCACCGGGGGCGACCTGATGCAACACACCAGGAAATAAACCACGGAACCGCGTCTCCGCCGACTTCCACGACGGCGTCCGCTTCCGCCTCCGCCCACGCTGCCTTCACTTCTCCTCGGAAGCGAAAGCGGTGACCTCCGGGCCGTCAAACACACACACAGTGCACAGAACAAAGTCGTGTGTGCAGCTCCGGCTGCGTTTAACGCTTGTATTCCTGCGTGAACCAGACTGAGACGACGCATCTTAGTGCTGAGAGCAGATTAGGCCGCGCTCCGTTCCCCTCAGGTGGCTCCTCCTGCTGAGGAGTGGGCGCTGGCGGGGGGTCGGCCTTTACTTATTTATCAGGCAAATAACTTTAAGTGCTGGGTGTCTGCTTGGCGTAGTCTCATATAAAAACATTTAATCCCCTCTTTATGATAAGCTGTCGAGGAGCTTGGACTGTCTGTCTGCTGTGGGACTAGAGAGAGACCAACAGTGGGATTAAAGGTTTCAAAGCCACCTCAAATTAAATTAAATGCATTGTCCTTCTAAAGCTCAGAAGGTCTCGCGCTCTCAAAACCGAGTCACTCATCCAGCTCCACTGCGTGTGCTTGGAACTTCGTTTCCCGGCAGCTGCCGTTGAGCCTCATCAGGACCGAAGCTGAGCCCGACGTCCACCTCCGGCGTCTCGCACATGAAGCAGATCGCTGGCTGTTTGCTAATTCCACAACGCAGAAATATGGAAATTGCAGATCTGTGAACTAGCAATGACCTGAACACACGACATACCGACGGTGACACAGATACAGAGGGAGGACCTCGACCCGAAATCAAGAGGTCAGGTGTTGATACGCTCGCAGCAAATTCCATTTTCACCCTGAAACGTAAGTCGCTGTTGCGTATCTGTATATGAAGGTCTGTTATTACATCTGCTTGTTGTTTTGCGCGTCGTAGAAGCGAACTCTGACCCCAAACAGGCCCGTCAACATGCAGACCGTTCAGCAGCAGCGTGAGTCGCATTATTGCTTTGCAGTGAAGCCGTCCCTCCTGGCAAACGCC
The DNA here is from genome assembly GCF_900634795.4 of Betta splendens. NCBI lineage: Eukaryota > Metazoa > Chordata > Actinopteri > Anabantiformes > Osphronemidae > Betta > Betta splendens. Next base: position 12,539,952 of record NC_040894.2, on the reverse strand, counting down.
TGGTACAAAATAGCCGTCGGCTCGTAAAAAGAAAAACACGTTGGCAGTAAATCCGTCGCCATCAGATCAAAACAGCCTCTTGTGAAAATAAAAAAACATCCACAGCCACTTCGTCTTTGTGTTGTGGTTGCAGCCGTCTTGGTGGGTAAGTGCTGGAGCTACAGCCCGTTCTCTGCGTGTGCGTGCGTTCACCTTTGACACAAGGGATTAACGCACGCGTCCGCGTTCCCCTCCGCGCTGTTGGCTGCGCTTTTCCCGTCATTGTTGCGGAGCAGAATGGCCGCGGTGTCTGCGTCGGTCGCCCTCTGTCCCCGCGACAATGCTTCAGTGATCCACACACACTACAGTAATGGCTGCCGGTACAAAGGCCTTTTTTCTGCATCCACTCTCCTCTGACAGCCTGCCACTGCAGCAGCCTCCCCCTCCGCTCCCATTCACCCCCTCTTTAAATGGTGGAGGCTTTGCTAATGTGCGTGTGTGTGTGTGTGTGTGTGTGTGTGTGTGTGTGTGTGTGGGTGTGTGTGCGTGTGTGTGTTGGTGCTTTTTGTGGCAGAGCGCTCATGCTCGCTTAACTGACATTAAGATCTGTGACTGTGGGTACCTGCTACTGAGGGGGCTTAAATGAGGAACAGAAGCAGCAGTGAGCAGCGTGAGTGAATGGTGGCGATGCAAAGTTAATAAACTGATAGTTCAGTATCAGTTTATTCCCAGAGGAATTCATCAGGAAATGATATATATATATTCCTATTTTTGCAGGAACCAAAATCCTCCTGACGTCTAATCCCAAAGGAAGAAGTAATGACATACAGTATTAAACGCACACACACTTAAGCAGACTCCATGTGCTGCAGTACCAACACAGGCGCAGGCTCCCACCACCTAATTACTACTGCAATGTAGCTCACACAGCAGGAGAGCGCCCGGGCTTAAAGGCAGAGAGCAGCAGATCAGGCCGCTGGTCCTCGCTCTGCGACGCTGCCCCCGTGTAAAAGCAGCCCAGCGGCGCTCAGGTGGCACGGCACGGCAGGTCCCCACGAGGGCGTGAGACCTCCTCCCCTCCCTCCTCCAGCCCACGAGCACATTCTCATCATCCCTCCTCAGTCACTAAGTTACCGGCGATGAGGATGAGGATGAGGATGATCTCTCCGTTGCTGAGCAAATATTAGACCCAGAAGAAGCAGCACAGGCAAAGACATGACCGGGAGGACAGAGGAGCCAGCGCTGCGCTTGAGGAGGGGGTTTCCTCTGATCACAGCATGTGGAGGTGTAAGGAAGCAGACTGGATCATACGTGACGGAGGACGAGCTCTCTGCTGTGACTGAGCGGTGCTAAGATTAGACATGCCGGCGCTCATCAGCTCGGCTGCCGCGGCCGCGGGTCGAGCGGCTCGCGTCTCCCGTCTCCCGCAGCCTAAGGAGTGATGGCAGGACCCGTCACAGCGGACGGACCGGACCTGAATCATTGTTCTGGCGGGTGAAGCCTCTCCTTTCTGCCAGGAGCAGTTTTATATATGATATAAATGCTTTAATTATCAGCTGAGAAATGAGAGCCATCTGTTGTGTGACTGTCACGTAAGCGCGTCTGTGTAAACAGAAAGTTGCACTTTTACCAGAAAAACGTCTTTTTTAAGCGTCTCCTCTCACCACTGTGCTGCAGCGATAATTTAACCCATTCAGAACCATGGGCCAGTGTCCAGAGAAGCAAAGACTAGTTTGATTAAGATAAGCAAGACCTGGTGTTTCACCATGGTGTTAAATGCCAGTTGAATTATTATCCCTTCCCAAATTCTGCCCTTATGAGCTATTGAGCTAATCGTAATTCAAATCCAACATTTCAGCAAATCCAAAATAGACTATTAAACGTTTCAGATTTTAAAATCTTCTGAGACTGAACCCTTTTATTACAAAACGCATTGTGGGTGAGAAAAATGCGGATCCTTGCGGAAGATTAACGCCACATGGCCTCATCACAGCATCACACGGCGAGCTGCCGCACAAAACATGCGCAATTAGATACTGGACCAAATTCGCTTCCAGCAACGAAGAGGGACTAATGAGCGGCTCCTTACGGCCTGTCTCGTTTGCGTTTCTGCGGGAAGTGGCCCGACAGATGAGCGCAGAACACACACATACACACACACACACACACACACACACACACACAGAGCGCATAAGCATGCAGTCAGGTTAGTGGATGGTGAGTTGATCGATCCGCAATTATCCATCAGCCCCGAGTAAAAATCATTACTGTCAGGCATTTTCTTGACTGATAGCGAGTTTATCCGTGTGATTTAATCACAGCGGGCAGAGTCTACAAACACCAGAACACCTAACAGCCTCGTGGATTAGGGCAGATTGTCCACTGCGCTTGGGCAAACCCATTGTTCCACCCGACTCGGCGGAGGTGAGCCGCTCTACGGGACTCGAACAGCTCACAGGCAATTAGCGCATGTAAAATCACTCCAGCGAATAAAAGCCGCGCTGGTTCCTGGAGCCAGTTCAATGAGAATACTCTAAAGTCGCACCGGCGTAAAGACAGGAGACAGCTCTCTTACCGGCCACAGTGTATCTATCCATGTAATTGAGGACGTTTCCAAAACTGAGGATCCCGGCGGCAGCAGCCGGTGAGCGGCACTTGAGCAGCGCGGCGCGGAACGTCTGGCCCGGTCTGCACGGGTGAAGGTTCGGGCTGGTTATGAGTCCGGGGCTCATGCTTCCCGACAGCGTGCGCACCTCGTCCGAACTGCTGCAGCCTTCCAGCTCGCATCCGTCGCTCTCCACGCACATTTTCGGGCACGGACGATCCAGCGCAGGCAGAGACGCGGGGGGAGAGCGCAGGGGAGAGGCGCACGGAGCGGAGAACACTCAGCGATGGGTCCGGGAGGGTGTGAGCCGGGATTAGTCGCAGTGGAAATGTGGTCCGGAGTGTTGAAACGCAGGAGCCGCTCTCCGCGGGATCATATTTTTCCAACAGCGCGCGGTGACAAACGGGTTGTGCGTTCCTTAGTATTTTTTTCTAAGTACCAGGCGCTATAGTGTAAAAGAGGCGTGGCCCGGCGCTGAAGGCGCCTCCCCCGCAACCCTGCAGCGAATGATGGAGCCGCACCTGACACTGGGCTGCAGATGTAGGAGTTTGATGCTGTCAGGGAAAAAAGCCTTGTAGGGAGTGAGCGGCTGGGCGTGTGCGCTTATTTATTTATTTATTTATTTATTTATTTATTTATTTATTTATTTATTTATTTATTTATTTATTTATTTATTTATTTATTTATTTATATTTATATTTATAACGGACCACTGTTATTACTACTGAATAAGCCCAGGCTAGCGGTGGCTCAGGCACAGGATGCTGCTGCTGCAGAGCAGCTGGTTTGCTGGGATTTTAAAGTTAAGCATTATATGCATCATATTCACCTCAGATCTCTGGACTTCTTACCTTTTCCCGCACCAATTGCTTTGTAGCAGTCGTTGAGCAAATACAAATATGTGAGTTGTTGTGGGAGTGGTGACAGATGTGATCTCATAAATCACCTGTTGGTATTTGGATTGGGTTGTGTTTTAAGAAGGGAACCTCAGCTGCTACTCTTTTCTGGGGCACAACAAAGGAAGTGCTCCAACTGCTTTTATGAATAAATCAGCTCAGTCACAATTTGCGGGAACTGCTGTAAATGTCCATGGGAATTCAAAGTAAAATTTTAATTACATTATTATTGGTTTACTGGTCTCCATTCTCACACAAAGACATCTGACAAAATGTGATCTGTTTTAAAACAGTTGAAGGCAATGTTCTGTTTTCTGAACTGAGCCTATTGTGAAAATAAGCAATCACAATCAAAACTTATAGAACAATCATTTTGAATATGTCATTTTGAATGTTACACATGTGGGACACACACACACAACAACAGCAGTGGTTGTGTTCCTGCACCATCTGTGTTTTGCCAGAATGAATATCCAGCTTATTGTTTGCCAAGACAGAAATATCACAACTTCATCATGATGAGCTTTATGCTGCAGCAAGAGAAACGCAGCAATGATGTTGATTTAGCATGAAGACAGGGCTCAGCGTTTGTGAAAGGTGGGTGTGCTGCTTGAGTTCACTGGACACCAACACAGGCTCTGTTCCTCATAGACCGGGGGGCCCAATATTGACTGTGTAACGGTCACTCAAACAACAATGAATGTTGCTTAAGTGAAATCAAGTCAGTACTGAACAAAATCTGGAAGTGGATCTGTGTGGGAGATGAGCGAGGCTGAGTCCTGGCATCTTCTCGCCTCTGCAGCTTCTGGCATGGCAGGAGCATCCCATCAGAGCATTTGCATGCACTCAGTTGACCTGTATTGTTTTATTTAGACTGAAATGAAAACGTCCTGCCAGCCAAACCCAAAGCCCTCCACGGCATTTGCCTCGCAGAGACCAATCATCCACTTACTTCTTAATAGCTTTGAAGTCTGAAGCCTCCCTCTGCTTGAATCTGGAAAGTATGATGCAAACAAAGCGGCCTGGCAGACTCAGCAGAAAATGATCAAGTGCTACTGACAAAGAAATTGCCTTTGTAGCCCTGCAAAAAAACTGACATCCAGGAAAAGAGAATCGGGCCAAACAGCCAGTGGTCTGATGGGGAAGGCTTAGCAGGGAGCCCCAGTAAACAGTTGTTCCTGTCCCCCCCTCTGGAGCCCCCTCCTCCCTCCTCTTTCTTTGGGATTCGATTGATATGCTGCTCATGTCTGTGGGATCTTGTGTGTTTTTCCATCGCCAAGAATGGTTCAATGCTGGATCTATCTCTTGCATTATTCTGCAATGTCGCCCCGGGCCACAGAGCTGAGAGACAGCCTTCCTTCCTGTCTCTCAGCTCGGGGCCGGGCCTCCAGCGCAGGATGGGAGATAACCCGCTGATCGTCGGGCCCAGCGCGATAAGGACGACTCTTTCTGCATTCTGACATGTGTCTGCCAGTGAAGTTTAAATGTCCCAGTGACACGTGGCTCTATCAGCTGTGCGTCTATCAGCTGAGTTTCTGCCTAATTTGTCGACACCTCTTTGCTGGTGACGTCCGCAAAACCCCTACGCTGTCTCCAGCAATTCTAGAGTTTGCGATCTAATAACAAAAACAATAATTAATAATAATGTTGTAGCTAAATGGCAGTAGAAGTGGACATATTGAAGTTCTGTCATCCTTTCTCCAGATGCATTGCTACACTCTACTGCAGCTAATCAATGCCTCTGGGGCCCATGCCAAGAATTTTATCCTACAACTGCGGCTCAAAGAATGTTAATTACCCAACTAATGCAATCAAGGAACTTTCAAACCCAGCCATCACACAGCGGTTTGTGATCCTCCCATTGTTCCTTTGATTAGCCAAGTGTCCGACTAGTTACAGTCAATAGCAACATTTCCCTTTGCTGTAGCGAGAACCCAGCTTCCTGGTGTCAGTGAGTACACAGTATACGGCAGAACAAACAGGCCCCTGGTGTTTGTTATCATCTTTGCTGAGAGGACACGCTGTGATCACTGATCACTGCTGACACTGGACCACCCTACCTCTCCTAGACTTGTGCCTGGGCCGGAGCCGTCCAGGCTGCGCTCCAGTCTGGAAGTGTGGGCTTTGCCATGCTGAGGTGTCCTCATCCGCCGTGACCTCCTGACCTTTGGGCCGTCTGTGCCTGACAGTAGCTCATGGAGCCACTGCATCCACTACCCAGCCCCCTCCTGCTGTGCCTTCGTCCAGACTCAAGCAACAGAATGTCTGGCGTCAGAGCAGCTGAGGATTTTAGAATAGATCTGGCTTGATGTCTCTACTCTTTGGAAGTTGGATCTTGGGCTGCACTGAGCTGCACAGCAGCAGCAGGAGGCACAGACAGCAGAGGCTAAATATAGGGTTTAGGACCAGAGACCACGTCCTTTATATGCTATTTTAATTATTTATCTGACAGTTCCATCCAAGACTCTTTTGTCCTGATCATCAGACTCGTTTGATGAAAGTAGAAGAGCTCCGTCTTTTTGCCCACATATAATCAAGTTCATCTGATTTGTTTCTATGCTTTTCTTTCAGTAATTATCTAACTCCAGTGCTGCCAAATTGGCGAAATTTGAGCTGCCATCCAGCGAAGCCTGACTTGCAGCGAGCCCAGATCAGTGCGGTGGTGCAGTTCATATTTATAGGCTACCCGGGTCTTTGTAATTACCCCACTGCTGTTGCTGTGTCTGTGAATCAGCTCTCTCCAGCTCCAGCCCAGTGGGCAGCAGGCCTCTGAAACAGGAATGCTAAATACATAGGACCAGAATGTGCACATGCCATTATAGTGCAAACCTCTGAACGAGCAGCGTTTTGTGCTCCAGCGTCTCCAGACTGAATCCCCTGCACGACCGAGGCGGCCCTTGGCTGATTATAAAAGTCACACAAAAACAGGAACAAGGATTCCCATTTTGATGCGCAATCTAAATATATGAATCACAACATTGTAGAGCAATGTGAAAATAATACTTCCCCCCATTCATGTTTTCCTCCCAGCACTGTTTCATTCTCAGACTGCAGCGAGCTCATTTGCATTTACAATCACCGATCTCAGATCTGCTGTGTTAATTAATGTCACCATTTTCAAACTTTTGCATGTGTTAATTATCTCCCCTGATGGTCCAATCAACACATCTAATTTCTTCTTGTACCTCCCATCAAATACACATCTGTGGAGCTTATAGAAATAACACCAGCGTGGCAGAATATAAATAATAATCTTTAATCTTCCTATAATTTCTGTGTGTGAAACCTCTTTCTATGTATGTAAACCATATACGTACATCTGCCCAACCAGCTGAGCTGTGAAGTCAGGGAGGCCCATATGATGTAACAGAGGGTGGAGAGGGCTTTTCCTCGCTGATGATGTCATGCACTGCAGCCGGTGGCTGACGATAAGAAGAGAGTGCAACTTCACATCCACAAATGCAGCTTGACATCTCCTATCGCTGCACTGTGGTCGAGCCCCGTCAGATAAGATGTCCCCTCCGTTACGGTGAAAGACACACGATGCACATGAGCCACTTCCTGGTAGTGAGCGATATCACGACAGCATTCTGATTGCTTCCATATTGCAGCTATTGGCATGTTGTTTCATGTGGCTGAGAGTCAACATGGCTCCTGGCTCCCTCATTGATCGGTCTGGACGATTTATTAGCCATTGTGATGGTTTCCTGTGCAGCCAGGGTCGACGGGGGAAGCGGGGAGGTATGCAGATAGAGCGCTCCGCAACGCGCCGCACAATGCACATTGTGTTTTAATTACAGGTTGGACTGTTACTTCTCCGGTGTTTTCCACATACCTTTCAGCGCGCGTGTTGGCTCGCTTTGTTATGCCACATACATGTGGAACCACCCCCGTCGAAGCGATTCCCTGGGCAAAGCCAGCAGACGCACATTTACTGGAAAATTACAATCTAGACGCAGAATAGACACAAACAAAGGGAAATACCAGTGGATTCCTTGAAATCTTTAACAATGGCTCAGCGCCGTGACGCAGAGCTTTCAATAGTCTTTGAATGTCGAAGCCTTAATAGAAAATATTTGGTCAGAATTGTTGCAAAAGCAAATAAAAGTTTCCACTTTAACCAGTAATTTGACAACACTGCTCCATGACCTCCTACAGGAGTGTAACAAGGGCAATGACCTTTGACCTCTCTGCATGTTTAACTCTGATAGAAAACAATGGGGGCGCCCCATAACGTGCAGCTGTTAGGGCTTGCCAGGGGATGTTGGACACCTCTGCAGCAGCCGCCAAGAGCTTAGACGCGAAGTGACGAGCGCCTGTCAGACGTCAGAATGTAAACATGCGCCGTGTGTCATGTCCGCGCTGGGTTTCGTCAAGACCGAGCAGGTTTAAGGTGTTAAACGTTAACACCTATCGCGTTCCACGAGCTCAGCCGAGGCCACAGTCACAGAGTTCGGGGTCCGGTGAGAATCAAAGGAGATATTCATGAGGTCGCTTCTAGAGAGACGGTTAATAAGTAATAAACGGGCCGCGCATGTGCAGTAATTCCAACCAGCTGGTTTAGAGTGTGCGGTGGGTTCAAGTTCCATTTCTGATGCTTTTGTCCTTTAATGTTCTACTTGTGTTCTGCTCACGACATGAGAACAGATGAGAGAAGGAAAAAGCTTGACTCTAAAGGTTTAGAAGCAAAGGAACATGACACACAACCACAAACAAAAGGAAAAGAGAGGGTCCAAATGTTCATTTAACCACACTTCATTCAAAAAAAGATTAATCCACAGAAAACATTTTCATGTCATTTGTAAAGCTGCCAAAATATTCTTACATTTTCTTTGAACATTTTCTGTTTAATCTGTCTATTTAGATATAAATGCGTCGCTTGAAACACTGAGGGACCTTAAACCTCAGTGGATCTGCACATTATACACATGACGTTTTTTTTTAGCTGCAAACGTAAACACAGATTAAAGCCTTTGGCCCTCACTAACGGATGATGGGAGCTTCATTCATTTGATAGTAAAGCAGCAGCGCCATCTTGTGGAATTAACGGTTACACACAGTAGACAGGAAGTAAATAAAATCCTCTGGTCTTGGTTGGGAAACAGCAGCTCTACTGTTAGCTGGGACATTCACAAAAGAAGAGTCTGTGCAGATGATGCTCAGTATGGCTGCTTTATGCTGTACAGACCTTTAACACTGTTGAGGTAAATTTATGATTTTGCACAAAACAATTACAACAAAAAAAATACAAATTCACTATAAACATACTGTACATCTGTATATAGTACCTGAGTGACATCATCAACCATCTGACAGTGTTTTTTCTGCATCTGCCAACAGTGTGTGGGTGTAAAATCATTTTAATTTTTTTTAAAGTCTTCTACATCACCTGGAAATATTCACAGCTCTACTCATTACTCCTACTGCCCAGTTCCAGGGACCCACGTGCAGGATATTGCTGTGGCGGGGGGTCTTCTGCTAACACACACAAATATATTGGTGAAACTTTGAAAGTACACAGCACTCGTTAAAATTAACTGACAGCGTACACACACAGGGTCAGAGAGGTGTGTGCCAGACCACAGGCCTGGAGCTAATCTGAGGGGGCTGGAGCTGAACTTAATTGGGTCACTTCCAAAAGTCTAAAAACAGAGAAAGGAACAAGTTTCCAAAGCTAGGCTGTCAGAGTGTTGCTGGGAATTTGGTGTTAATTGCAAAAGGGCGAGTGCTATCATATATTGAGTGAATGGAATAGAAGGCCATTGTTTATCCCCATGATGAGAACTAAATCATGTGCTTGTGTGTCGTCTATACAAAAATCCTGCAGAGAAGACAGACAAAACTCAATGTGTTGATTCCACCCAGAGGTGTGACCGTGTAGTTACAGTACAGTACCTCCACCCAGTAGCTGAGCTGCCTTCCTGTCTTCTTCAATGTAACGGGAACACACGAGAAAAAACCCTCCTCCAAGGATCCCCACAAAAGGGCAGATCAGGAGGCTGTACATCAGGCTGCTGAATCTCCAGTCAGTGTTGGACGTTGGAAGCTTAGAACTCCTTATAGCGTCAGAGATCTAGAGGCGAGGAGAACGTTTGTGTTCAGTGTTTGTTACACAATAAAACATTGGACAGGAACGTACAAAGCTGTTTCTCACCGCTCCTAGAAGATAAGCACTCCCAGCATCACCGAGGAGATGACCCACCGTGACCTGGAGCGCCTCGGCTGATGACCTCCTGGTTGGCGTGACAACGTACTGGAAGAAAGCGTAGCATGAAACAGCCAATAAACCGAACTGTCAGCGGGCTGTTTACTGTTTTCCTTCGCTAACACTTCCTTCAGACTCACCAGCAGTATGTCAGCCATCACAGCCCAGTTCAGCGCCAACAGCAATTCACCAAAGAAAATGAAAACCTGAAAACAATCAATACACATTATTGTCTATTGTTTTTATAGTTTGAGGTTGACTGGATAAATGTGATGATTTAGCAAGAATGCAGCACTTTGTTTCTTACATAAGTGACTGGAATGCTTGACGAAGCCACCAAGATGGTGATGAAGAGGCACGGGACCGACCCCAGCATGCCGACTGCACAGATGAGTGGGTCCGCGTTTGGCACCTTGTCCCTAAACTTTCTGGATAATCCCGTGCCCAGAGCCCCTCCCAGAATCCCTGTCACCACTGTCACGGCACCGAAGATATAACTGTCCAGGAGGGAGAAGAGAGACAATGCCGTTAAAGCAAGCATGTAGCTGAATGACTGACAATGCAGGTCAAAGGTCACTCGGCACCTGTCTCTGGTGTTACACGGCTCCTGGGTGCACGGCGCTGTGAGGTTCTGCACGACCTGAGCTCTGGACAGGAAGGTTGGCATCCAGAAAGCGAAGGCTCCGGTGAGGAAGGTCAGAGCCGTCACTCCACAGGAGGACCACACGTAACTTTTACTGGGGTCAGGGTCACATGACAAGTAGATTGGTCCCACTTAATATCTGAGTAACTTTAGAGACTAATGCAAGAACTACAGGATTAATTAGAGCCACAACAATCAGTATTATTTGCCCAGCATATACATGTATTGGTATAAAGCATGTGTATATATTGATATATTAGTGTGAGTGACAGCGCTCTAATATTAAAACTGGCCTATTTTCCATGTCCTACTTTTTCAGAAGATACTTGATGTCCTCCAGGTACGAGCTCTCCCCTGTGACTCCCTCTCCCTGGGTTTCTGCAGCACCTCTGGGTGGGTTAGGGCACAAGAAGATCAGCAGAACAAGGCCCAGTACACCCAAAATGGGAGTGATCTGATATAAAAGACATACAAATATAATGATTAACATGATATAATTACTAGGCTGCCTCAAACAGATACACAGATGTTGATTGTGTTCTCACCCTGAGAGCCCAGTGCCAATCTCCTGTGATGGTTGCACACCCGGCACCTGTTATGTATCCCAGACCGCTGAAACACAGAGTTATACAGAACTGTAAAACTGTAATCAATATGCCATATATGCCAATATTCTATCTTAGAATACCTTCCAAAAGGGATAAAGATGTAAAAAATACAGATCACAACACTCCTTCTGCCCCCAGTGAAGAGGTCACTGATGATGGTGGGAGCAATGGTGGAGTAGCTGGCCTCTCCGATCCCAACGAGGCCACGCAGCAGCATCAGAAGCCAGAACTGCTGCAGAGACACACACACCAGCACAGGGGCATTTTAACATGGCCCACAGGGGTCACCATGGCAACACAGGAATGCTCTCACAAGACGCAATATAATAATATACTGTAGAAGACCAAGTAACTACCAGTAGCAGAAAGTGATGTCATGTGATCCTGTAGCTATTTCTTTGTTTTATGTAAAGTGTCATGTTTTTACTTACAGACTCATTCACAAAGGAGCTCCCTGCCGCCGTCCCCAGCCACACAGTCAAACCAACAATCATGATGTATTTTCGGTTGTAGCGGTCCCCGAGGTATCCAAAGACAGGGGCCAAGAGTAAGAAGCTGCAGATGAAAACTGGGAGCACATTAATAAGACTCAGACGTTTTCAAATCAAAAAAGAAGACAACTCCTGCAAAAAAAATGAACAATCAATTTTACAATTCTGTGGTGCAGTAGCCAACTGCATTCTGCAACTCAGTTGCACTATATGTTGCATCATTTTATCTTAAGAAATAGAAGGTTCAAATTGTGTAATGTGAACAGTGTTTTACCTGTTTGCAGGAGTCCAGCTGTACTGTCGCTTATATTAAAGTAGATCTGAATGTCGGAGAGCACGCCTACAGACAGAAAAAGACATTTATGTGGAGGTCCCACTAAACAACATGCACCAGACGGTGTTTGTGGTGTTTTACCTAACCTGCAATCGTGTACCGTTCCATGTAGTTGAGTAAGTTGATGTAGCACAGCACAGTTACAGCTATGTAGGCGCGTTTGGGTGATATGGCTGGACTGATTTCTGCCTTGGGTGTAAGCGATGCAAGGCTGTTTACGAAGGAGCCGTAATGAAGACTGGTGCTGGAGCCCACGCTCCATCGAGGCTTCGGTTTGTCCTGGAGGGACGTCACTGACCCTTTTGGCTCCATAGCCATCAACACTTTCTTCTCCTAAAATTCAAGTTGTAGAAAACATTTTACTTTCAACATTGTGCACAGTGAGAAACAAAATGTAACTAATACATGGAACAGCTACTTGTGAGGAGTCAGTGAGTTCCACTAATGGTCTGACAACATTTTTTAAATGTTGTTGCTTGTGAAATTCTGCACCACACAAGTTTGTTACTTTGTTGGTTTGTGGAACTGCTTTAGAAACTGTTCAATGAAAATGCAAATTACACAACTGCTCAAAGATGCGTTGTGGTAACTATGTCAAAACCAGAAAGAAAGCAGAAGGACGTTTTCAGTAAAGTTGTTTATAGCTATTTCAAACCTGAACACAATTCACAGCCACTTTGTTGCCATTGACAATGGCATTTGTGGTGTGAAAAAAGCTGCAGAATAAAATGATTAGTCAGATCATTAAAATAATGAAATTAAGAAATTTATTTTTTTGCAGATCTTCTTCCATGGCATTATATCTAAACACGAGCACAGCATTACAACTTCACTGCTAGCAACAACATCCTACTCACATAGTTACAGTTCTTGATGACCTTATATAAACTCTAAAATGATCTCACTTACACGCTGAGGGAGCCTTATTCCTACAGAACTGTTGCAGCAAATTCTGTCTTCACAGTTTTCGAGGTGAGTGCTGCTCAACTGCAGAAGCCAACAGAGAAGCTCGAGGATGCCTCACTGGATATTAGGTTAAGTCTCAGCCCAGTCTTGACTGGTCATACGCTATCACACAGACAACTACTGTGATGCACTTCCTGTGTTATTTTGTATTTAGTTCTCATTACAGCATCCCTTTTCACATACATTTAGATTTATTTAATAAAACTGTACTGTATTCTGAACATCACTCTACACACTTTGCACAAATGTTTAATAGCCATGAACCGAGTTGGTTTTGTCAACAATGTTGCATTATCCCACAGAAACAAATGCCCCTCTGCACCAGATTATTACCACAATTATTAACACAAAAGTGATTCTATACTGAGAAATGACGCTGGGCTGAATGCATTGCATAGTTTAGAGGCTTTATAGTCGCCCACGTTATAAACTGATGGTCACAAATAGCACAAACGTAGCATGAAAGTATACACTCACCCACCAACAGCTTAGTCTAAATCTACATATCAACTTCCTACTTTGCCTCTAATGAGAGTGAGGACATGCTGAGCGCTGGTGTGCAAAGTGTAAGAGTTAGTGAAGCATGCAGAGCATATTTTTCACCTAATTTGGTGTATTTTATTAGTGCTGTTGTTGGCTCCCATTATTGTTTAGTATGTTAATCGTATTTTGGATTTTCTTATTTTCTGAGAATCACTGGGATCTATATATATATATATATATATATATATATATATATATATATATATATATATATATATATATATATATATATATATATATATATATATATATATATATATATATATCATAACAATCATTTCCCTGAAAGTGATGCAAGTAAAACTTACCTTTTAGCCCAGTTTGGGAAGAGTATATAATTATTGTTGATGATTGTTGATGAGCCTGAAGAGGGCAGTAATGCTCCCAGACAGACACCTGACGCTGCGGGACAGGAACGAGGAAGAAGAAGACGCGGCAGTAGCAGGAGAAGGCGACGGAGAAGAAGAATGACGAGAACGCTAAAAGGAAAATAGACTGGACGGAGTGCGGTGTGGTGAACATTAAATGAACGCTGATACCTCGAAATATTGCCATTGAACATAGCTGCATTACATTCGCTAAACTATGACAGAGCCCCAGTCAGCGCTGTTACTCAGGAGACAGCTTGCAGGTAATTGAGTGTCGGCGCTAACTGGTGCCTAGCAGCGAGCCCTGCTGCTAGCTGTGATTCAAACGATGGTGCTGGCGCAAAAACTTGTTTTCTTAAACCTTCCACCCTAAACGTTTTGGTCCTGTGACAAGTGAACTGCGTGGGCTTTACAGTCACGCTTACCGATAGACACAGCCCCAACTCGATAATTAAACACATTGCGTGTACTTGAGCGTCAGAACATTAGCGTGTATGTTTCGACGTAGCATACCGATTTCAGTTGTAAGCCGCTGTTAGAATCCCAATGCCTTTCTGCTGTTGAGCTAGCTAAAACATGTTAGCCTCCATTAGCCTCTCTCGTGCTGGATCGATGTGTTTACATATATATTTTAGCAGACATAACGGGAGAATGCACTGTTTACTATGCATGTGAATGATTCAATGATAGTTACTAGTATTATGAACAAGTCCAAGTAACGCTCCACTAGTTTAATAATGTATCTTTGCAAAGCGAACTAAAACGTTAACATAAGTAGCGAACTCGCTATATCTATAGGCTAACGTTAGCAGTTACCAATGTTGTTAGCTACAAGCTAACGCGCTGCCGTTAATGTCAATCTCGCATTACCTCTATTCGATATTTTTGCAAGGTCAGCCGCGAATTAAATTTAGCTCCTCTATTATTAGCCACTTTCCAAAAGCAGCTGAGTTAAACGCAATGGAGCGCTTGGCCGTGTGTGTTTCTTTGCTAACTACATTTGCCCTGGAGTTGGGTTTAGATTTTTGCCAATATACATACAGTTGACGTTAGGTTTTTAATTAGTAACCGGGAATTAACTTGCAGCAGAAAAGAGAGAGTACAGCAGTTTTTAACATGTTATTATTTCCAGACAAAAACACTAAGTGCTGAGTTATAACCGTGTCTATAACACAAGAAAGTAAGCAGCTACTGTATAGTACACACACAACTATTCTCTAACAAGTCTACAATATCTAAGAAAATGCAGAAATACTTGCCTGTACCAACCTGGCAGATCGCAAAATGCTAACCTGTATACATTCAGAGGTTTATTAACTGGTTGAAAACAACATTTAGAACAGACGTGGTTACACACATTTCATAAATCTAGGTTTTATATATATGTGGTTGAATCATGTAAAGTGTAGCATTCACACTGAGTGGCATTTTATGTAAAATTCTTCCAGGGAGTTGAGTTAAAAATATTAACGATTTCAACGAACACTGGGTGAAGTATGTAGGAGGTACTAGGACCATTTTACACCCTTTGCCAAAAAGTCATCACAAATTGGGTCTAGCAACAGGTTGCGTCAAACTACACCTCCAAGCAAAGCTTGTTTAGATTGTGTTTCTTACAGTTGAAGCATCGTTCTGCGTATGTGTCTCACCTTTGACTGCCAATATGAATCAGTGGTGGTTTTGCAAACTTTGACATTATTATTCTTTCAACTCTAGAGCTAAACAAAAACCCAGTGGAGGGATTCTCAGCAGGCCTCATCGAGGACAGTGATCTCTATAGATGGGAAGTTCTTATCATTGGGCCTCCAGACACACTGTAGTAAGTCTCTTATTCTATTTATTTTATTTATCACTATTATTATTATTGCTTAAAATGTTTTGGAAAGAATTGTTAGTGCATTGTCCTTTTGAACAACTCTTGCTGCTCAACTCAGTCTATTCCCTTGTATATTGGTGCATGTGTTTTGTTCACAGTGAAGGCGGTGTGTTTAAAGCTCATCTGACATTTCCCAAAGATTACCCTCTCAGGCCACCTAAAATGAAATTCATCACAGACATTTGGCACCCTAATGGTAAGTGCACAAGTAATACAGTGTGCTTGACGTTTTGTGTTACGCATGTGTTCAGATGAAATATCATTTTATGGACATTTTTAAGCACATTTGGTAAAAATGTGGTTGTCCAGAGTCACTTTCAATTATAATAGTGTAATTGTATTGGAATTAATCAAACAACAATATTGTCACAAGTGGAGAACATGAAATAGTCCAGATAGATAGTTTGGTTTAGTTACAGTTTCTTGTTAATGTGTTTTAAAGCTATATATTTAATATTGTTAACTACGTAGCTGGAGGTTATTATAAGGCGTTAATTAGGATGATGCACCTCTAATATGTGAAGTTACAGCAAATACATTTGATTTACACTAGGAATGGCTCAAAATCCAGATGTCAACCCACTGCCACCTACAGAGCCAACAGTGTCCTAAATTTGATAATTGATTACCTTTACATTTTCTTTCCTTCCAGTTGACAAAAATGGAGATGTATGTATTTCTATTTTGCACGAACCTGGGGAAGACAAGTATGGCTACGAGAAACCAGAGGAGCGCTGGCTGCCCATTCACACAGTGGAAACCATAATGATTAGTGTTATCTCTATGCTGGCAGACCCGAATGGTGACTCACCAGCCAATGTTGATGCTGCAGTAAGTTTTCTTGTTTAAAGGTTATTTATAAAATCTATCATCATATAAAGGCCTGTGCTTGGCATTTCTAAACCACAATTGAAAATGTATGTAGTTATGTAGCCTTTATGTTTTTTTTTCCTCCCTACAGAAAGAGTGGAGGGAGGACAGACATGGAGCATTTAAAAGGAAAGTGGCCCGCTGTGTACGAAAAAGCCAAGAGACTGCATTTGAGTGATACTGAGCCAATATCTAGCCTCATATTTTCAGGGCAAGTATTCTGACTTTGTTTACCATTAGATTGTGTTGTTCAGTAACGCCTCCTCTTGCACCAGATGTATGTAGATACATTTTGAAATTGCAGCTTCAAACTTCATACTTACATACTTCCAGAACATATATGCACTTGAAGAAACATGCCTTTCTTTGGACACCTGGTACAAAAATTCAGATCATTTGATCTACTGTTTTTCACTAATCATCTGCCTGTTATTGACATTATAACCTGTAGCCTTGATATTCCTAACAACTGCTGTCATTTACTGTGCTTTCTCATAGTTCTCCAATTGAAAATCAACATGGCACTGTTTCCTGCACTCTTCCACTCTGTCGCCAGGCTTGTCCGCCTTAATTTTGGCTGGAACAGATTGGCTACTGTAGGCTGCAATAGATCACAACAGAGACTACCAAGGCTGAGAGAAAACCGCCAAGCAAGTGCCAACTCAAAACAACAAGAAACAAAACAAAACTGGGAAGATAATAAAAACATTTTTCACGTCGATGAACTGCTTCAACATTCAGGAAGATATTGTAAAGACATGTATATAGCACAGACTAAACCGGATAATATATAAATTCCCTATCCACCCATCAAGACGCATAGACCAAACAAATAGTGCTGGTTCTGTAGGTTTCCTTTGCTCCATGTTTCTCTCCTTCTCCAACTCCAGCATGTATCACTTCTCTTTAGATTGTTTTATCAGGAGGTCTTAAACAGGGACAGCTGTTGGAAAAAGATGTAAAACTGTCACCTGTGAAAAGCTTGATTGATCCAAGTGAGACATGATGTGTCTTTTGTGGAGTAGCGTCATATTGCGCACGTCACACAGCTGTTGTTGTGGGTTTTTGAAGCTCCGAACTCAACGTAGTACCCAAACACTTTTTGTTTTTATCAGTTCCAAGTCTTAACCGTCTCAAATGACCTGACAGACAACTTGATCTTTGTGCATGCTAAGTTTCCTTTTACCTTTTTTCAAAAGTGCCTCCTAATAAAATGCTTGGCCATTTCACCCTGCAAGTGTTGAAGACGGTGACAGAAGATGCAGAAATCATGTACCACCTGTGTAACAATTTATTTAATAGGAATAAACCAGGAGTTTGTGTAATTAGGTAACAATTTGGTGTAGCAATAACTTCCCCAGTATAAAATGTACATGTCAATTTTTGATATCCTGATACAGTTTGTCCTTTTCCCTTATTTTCTTTTTTTTTCTCTTGTCTGTGTTGCTCGGTAGGAATTGTTATGCATGCTTTATTTTATTTTGGTTTGGTTTTGCTGACGGTTTTCCTTGCAAATGTTTGAATGTCTGTTTTTACAGTTTGTGTGTCCATTCGGGTTCTTCACGCTCAACGCTGGTCCACGTCCTCACCGTTACCCTGCTCACTGAATTATTGCTGTTTTGCCTAATGTACAAAGACAAAATACTGATGTATATTTTTCATGTTATGATCCCGGTCACCTGTAGTAGATTCTTCTACAAATATGACTTTTTTTTCAGTATCTACTTGAGTATTTAATTCAGCTGTGTTTTGGTTTCATATTGCTCATGGCAAAGGCAACATGTCTTATGCACACACAGTGTTTTTATTACACAAACCTCAATGTTTTTTTACTTCGGGTTTATTTTTTCAGACAAATGTTCTAAAGATAATGGAAATATTTAGA
This sequence comes from Betta splendens, assembly GCF_900634795.4. Lineage (NCBI taxonomy): Eukaryota > Metazoa > Chordata > Actinopteri > Anabantiformes > Osphronemidae > Betta > Betta splendens. Next base: position 12,521,683 of record NC_040894.2, on the reverse strand, counting down.
TGATTAAGAAGACTCATAATTTATTCCTTTGAAAAGTGGACTAGTTTTACGGCGTTGTGCCACAAGCATTTTTGGTTTCTCTTGTTTCCCTCTTGATCCCAATAATTGTTTTCATTAAATTTATAGATTTTACTTTCCTCTTAATTACAGTAATGAAATGAATGCACCATGGCCACAAACAATTAATGATTAGAGCAAATATAAGATTCTGTCAACTTAACTATATACAAAATATGTTTGGGTTGTGGTTCACAGGCTCATAGACATGTGTAAGCATGCTGTGTTTCTGGCCCAGTCTTGTCTGTCTCTAAGCCATCACAGTAAGTTATAAACACTTCCTGACTTTTGTTGTCACAAGAGTCGACCACACATGGTTTTCACAGGCTCGTTTATATTACACACAGTGCTCTCAGACAAAACAAATGAAATATGACTAACGCTGATGTAACGTTAGCTAACGTTAGCTACAGCATGGCTTGTTGAATATGATAAACCGCCACGCAGTGAGTAACCTTGACAAATCAGATCCTTTCATGCATATATTTCCATAGTAAGACTTGACATATTTTCTCATGTTGCACAGTACTAAAAGTGACCTCCACTGTTCCAGATTGTGGTTATACACGGTTCCATTAATATAATTGCACAGTATAGAAACACTGAACAGGACTGTCAGTTGTGTAGAATATGGGGACTTGTAAATATTGAGCAGACTGTCCTTTTTAATCTCGCTGAGGATGTGGGAATTTACTAGGAGTACTTGAAGGCAGCACTGTTTTTCCATCTTTTTAAAACTTTTCATTATACAATCACACAAACATATTACAAATAGAAACTCATCAGTGAACAGAAAGAAGAAATAGAACGACGGCTGCATTTGAGCGATACTGTAAAAATAACCACGTCACATATGACTCCCATATGACACAAATTGCTCAATTAGCACCTTTTAAGCTTCGTCAGTATAGAAAAGCACCACCTTTACCTTCCATTTTACCTTAACAACAGATTAAAAATTCAGCAAAACATCCATGTCATCTTAGCCTTATAGACAAATGGCAACGGTCGTAGTAAACTTCAAATTGACGCAGCGAACGCACCGCCGCCTACTCCCTCCCTCCCTCCCTTGTTTTATCGCGATAGCAACAGTCGGGCTACGGAGCTAACGCTGAGCAACATGGCGGAAGGTATGAGATAGATTTTTTACTATGTGATACGCTCCTTCGTATACTTGTGTATTTGTATTGCTGCTGGGTCGAGTCAGCTCGTGTCTGGCTGGATAACAACGTGAGCGCTGTTTCCAGCTGAGCATAGACAGCAGTGCTACACCCTTCCTCTTGTCACCCTGAGCTGTCGTTAGCGCGTTAATGTTGCTAGCTGAATTTAATAGCTTTTCTAGCTGAACCGGGCTCCTGATATTAGTGGGTTGGACTGAGGGTATCATGGTTGTGCTTGCAATATTAACAGTCTGCTACGTGAGAAAATGCAATATCATAAGTTGTAGATTTGATCAAATAATGCTGTTCATGTAAGGCTGGATAACATCGTCATGGGTTGCATCAAATGAAAACAGTAATTAGGTGACAAGCTATAATTTCGCAGTCGTAAACGCTAACACTCCGTTTACTGAACACGTTTATAACAATACTTGATGATCAGTCTCGTTAAAAGCGTGAATACGGGATAGGACTCAATGCAATGTAAGGATAAGAGTCAGGTATGATTTGCACCACCTGGCTGAAGTGCCATGACCAAGGGCACCATCTATATTTGGCATGGGCATAAGGGGATGTCTGCTGGGCGCACCTCTTCGAGAGAAATCTCCTTACTAACTCTGATCTGTAGTTGAACCGGGAGTTTCACTGAGCAGAACAAATATTTGTTTTGGACTTCACTGATCGTCTAATACTTAATTTAAAATGAAAAAGATGCGAAGATCTGTGTATTGTATTGCAGACATTGTTTTCTAATTAGCACAGTTTGCTACCATATGTTTATGGTTTACTTACAGTATCAGGGCTCAGCTTGTGATACTGTTATGTTGCGTTTGACTTTTGGGAAATTTCCAAACCTTGAGATAAATGGGGGATTACAACTTTGCTAATAACACCTGATGCATTCTGCAACTAATTTAGGTTAGAAAATTCCAGGGCAGTTGGTCCCAAGATGCTGGTCCAGCATATTAGGGTTCTTGTCTTGAGCTGATCATGTGGTTTTCAGACACACCCTTTCTGTTCCTCATGACCAGTATCTTTGCAGCTAACGGTTTATGAGAGTGGACAGGGAAACGTGCCATATCAGCATTTTCTCTTCACTAAAACTTTACTGCTTGGAAGGAAGGAAGTGGGCCTCAGTGAAACTCTGTGGAATGAGACATGAATTACTGACATAACGCAGAGTCAAAAGCTGCCGAAACAAAGCAAATGCTCATTAGATTCTGATATTGTACTCTGGTTTTTAAATCTACTGGTAAAATCTACTGTGTGTGTGTAACTTGGAGAACTTGAGAGAAATGCTTTAAGAAATAGGCCCTTTTATTAATCTAACGAAACCAAGCCTGTGGCACCTTATTGCTTTATTCAATGGCTCATTGCATCTTGTTTTGGCTCGCGTGTGTCTCCTTTTATGTGGTACAGAGGAGGTGGCCAAGCTGCAGAAGCACCTGACCCTGCTAAGGCAGGAGTATGTGAAGATGCAGCAGAAGCTGGCCGACACAGAGAGGCGCTGTGCCGTGCTGGCTGCTCAGGTGTCTGGTCAGGGTTCCACCAGCTCCACAGCCCCAGACACTTTCATCAGCCGTCTGCTGGACATCGTGGCGGACCTTTATCAGCAGGAACAGTACAGGTGATGCTGGATTTGGGAATGCAAATTCCTTCATAGTGTTCTTTATTTATAACTCCTAAAAAGGTTTTACAACTGTGTGTGATGGTGATATAGACCATCTTTGTTGCTACATTATTGTAAGCAAGAGCAGGCACATTAACAGCATGTGTTTAGTGTTTTTCTTCACAGCTGAGTGTTGCTTGCATCATTGAACACCTAGAATGTTTGTGGTATACACTTGGTTTCTAAACCATGAATATTTTGCCTCTGCAGTGATCTAAAGGTGAAAGTTGCAGGGAAGAATGTATGTGCCCATAAATTTGTGCTGGCTGCTCGCAGTGATGTCTGGAGTCTGGCTAACTTGGCCTCCACTTCTGAACTGGACCTATCTGGTGAGCACACCTGGTGGTACATCATGCCCTGTCACTCCACTTACTTTGATTAGTAAAGATTAACTGAAGCTTTATTTGATTATAATTTCAAAATAAAGTATAAATTCATGTTATTGTGCAAATTGCCTAAATGATTGTGTGATTGTTGAAGTCAAATTTTAAATTGACTTTATAAATGATTGCTCTGTAAATAGCAGATTTTTATGACTATTCACAGATTGCAAACCTGAGGTTGCTATGGCGATGTTGCGCTGGGTATACACTGATGAGTTGGAACTCAGTGAGGATGATGCCTTTCTTATTGAATTGATGAAGCTAGCCAACCGCTTCCAGCTTCAGCTTCTCAGAGAAAGGTCAGCACCAGTTTGCTGCCTTTTAATTTGCAGGCTGCATCTTAATTGTTTTAGGTTATTGCAGTGATGTTCCATAATCTTTTAATAGAGCATGTTTCTTAATGGGCTCAATATGTCTATGTCTACTGAGACAGGTGTGAAAAAGGTGTGATGTCCTCAGTAAATGTCAGAAACTGCATTCGCTTTTACCAGACAGCAGAGGAACTAAATGCTGCCACCCTCATGAACTACTGTGGGGAGATCATAGCCAGTCACTGGGTGAGTATTTTTCAGTAGTTGTACAATGTTTATTATTATGATTTTTTTATATGACATTTTTTCATAAGCCATTTCTAATATTTTGGTGTTTTAATGTGACTGATTGTTATTGTTCAGGATGATCTGAGGAAAGAAGATTTCAGTACCATGAGTGCCCAACTGCTCTACAAGATGATCAAATCTAAAACGGAGTATCCTCTACACAAAGCCATTAAAGTAGAACGGGAAGACGTGGTTTTTCTCTATCTTATAGAGATGGACTCACAGGTCAGTGGCCCACCCTGATTTATTAGACCAGCTCTATTTTTTTTCATTTTCAGTGTGTTAACTTTGTTGTGATATTGTGTTTTTGTTGTTATCAACTGTTGCTGTTCAGCTGCCTGCCAAGCTAAATGAACTGGACAACAATGGGGACCTGGCACTAGACCTGGCGCTCTCACGTAAACTAGAAAGTATTGCCACTACACTGGTTAACAACAAAGCAGATGTGGATATGGTGGACCAGAGTGGTTGGAGCCTCTTGCACAAAGCCATCCAAAGAGGTATTCAGTCACTAAATAAAGAAACAACAAAGAAATCAGTTACTACTCCTCTGCTGACGTGACGTAGAACCCAGACTCCAGTAAATGTATCCTATACATAAGTTTTAATGCTTTGGCACATATAGGCCAATCCAGCCATCAACCAATTAAAAACTAGTTAAAACAGGAAAGCAGAATTTCTTGACCGCTAATCTTCTTTTTTCTAGCATGCTGCCTAGTCATCGCTTACTTTGTTTTTGCTGAACAGTCACGTGGGAGACGTGATCGGGAAGTAACACAACGTGCGTCTTTTCTTTCTTGCAGGTGATGAATTTGCCTCCGTCTTTCTGATTCGCCACTCTGCTCAGGTGAATGCAGCCACCGTAGGGGCAGTGGAAACCCCACTTCACTTGGTTTGTTCTTTCAGTCCCAAGAAGCACTCTGTGGAAGTCATGAGCAGCATGGCACGGATAGCTGAAGCTCTGCTCAAGACAGGAGCCAACCCTAACATGCAGAACAGCAAGGGCAGGTACTGTCCATCATTAGGCTCTGTGAACATTTAACATTTTGCAGTTCATAAATAATGTAGTACTTCACTAATATATTGTTTCTTTGTTAGAACCCCATTGCATGAAGCTGTGTCATCGGGGAATGAGCCAGTGTTCAGCCAACTTCTCAAGTGCAAACAGTGAGTTACATTCTTTTTGATTTTAATATACAAACTTATTATTAAAAAAAAACTGTTTGGAACCTCAAGTACATGTCTTGGCCATTGTTTCACTATGAAGATGAGCCCTCTAAGAAGTGCATTTTGTTAGGCTTGACCTGGAACTCAAGGACCATGAGGGCAGCACAGCTCTGTGGTTGGCTCTGCAGTATATCACGGTGTCTTCAGACCCCTCAGTGAACCCATTTGAGGACGATGTACCTGTAGAGAATGGCACTTCCTTTGACGAGAACAGCTTTGCAGCACAGCTTATCCAGAGAGGAAGCAACCCCGATGCACCTGACACTAGCACAGGTGCTTTAAGAAAAGCTCCAGATGCAATCATTTCTTTCTAGCTGCAATGGTTCTTTATACGCGTAACACATTCTTGTCTTTGTCATTTCATCGTCTGTAGAAAACTGCCTCATGCAGAGAGCAGCTGGGGCAGGCAATGAGGCAGCGGCACTTTTCCTAGCCACTCATGGAGCAAAGGTCAATAATGTGAACAAACTGGTGAGTATGAACCTTAGGCCACAAACAAGCCAAACATTTACTTAGTGTGTGCATTTTGAAAATAACTATTTTATTTAGTTTGTTCATATGATGCAACACACTTGTGAAACCACATCAAAAACCATAAGGTCTATTCATTAGTTGATGTTAAAAATACGAAGCTGAAGTCTTATTCATAAATGTTTAGATTAATAGAATAGATAAGCTATTGTATTGCTTAAAATCACTGCATCAATCCCTTAATCTTCTCTCAGGGTGAGAGCCCGCTTCATACCGCATGTCGCTGTGGCCTGGCGAACCTGACTGCCGAGCTGCTCCAGCAGGGGGCCAATCCCAACCTCCAGACCCAGAAGGCTCTGCCAGACGATGCCCACGGTGTGGCCATGCAGACCCCACTTCACATGGCCATTGCTTATAATCACCCAGATGTGGTCTCTGTTATTCTCGAACAAAAAGGTCAGTATATATTCTGATGATGTCATACTAATCACCTGCAGCTCCATTGCAGACCACTTGGAGTGAATCCCCACTTATTCCTTCTGTTCTACTATCTATATTCCATTCTGCAGCCAATGCACTTCATGCAACCAACAACTTCCAGATCATTCCAGACTTCAGTCTTAAAGATTCCATCGACCAGACGGTGCTGGGCTTGGCCCTTTGGACAGGTACCCATCCTTATTACTTCTAGTAAAGGTATGGAGAGAATAACCTTGGTAAAGGTTTACATATTGATCTTATATGTTCATGTCACTGTAGGTATGCACACTATAGCGGCTCAGCTGCTTGGCTCAGGGGCTTCTATAAATGACACTATGTCCAATGGACAAACTCTGCTTCACATGGCCATCCAAAGACAGGACAGCAAGAGTGCTCTCTTCCTTCTGGAGCATCAAGCGGACATCAATGTTAGGTAACACATGTGACTGAAACAACAACAAAAGCTTTGACCTAAACTACAGCCCTAGAACCTTACCTGTCCTGTACTTTTGCTCTGCTACCAGGACTCAGGAGGGACAAACAGCACTACAGTTGGCCATTAGCAACCAGCTGCCACTGGTGGTGGATGCTATTTGCACACGAGGAGCTGACATGTCTGTGATAGATGATAAAGGTGACCCTCCTTTGTGGCTGGCTCTTGAGAATGGCCTGGAAGATATTGCGTCCACATTGGTGAGACAAAAGTTTCCAAAACATTTATCATTTTTTAGCTTCTCTATGGCATATTGGCGGTTAACTAAAGCTTTTGGTAACAAGTGGTATAAATTGGATCTTAAAAGGCATTTTATTTAAGAATACTTAAACATCTACTATATGTATAGACACACTGCACTAAAGTATTGTTTTAGGGAATATGTATACTTTAGATATTGCTGTCTAGGAAACAAAACCTTCTGACACGTACACTTTCATTGTCCCAACAGGTTCGCCACGGCTGTGATGCAACTTGTTGGAGCACAGGGCCCTCTGGCTGCCAGCAGACCCTCCTGCACAGAGCTGTCGATGAGAATAATGAGATCTCTGCTTGCTTCCTAATCCGCAGGTCTGATCAGGAATTTGATGATATGAAATGTAATGCTAGGTTTTTAAACAAAGTGATTATAAAAACATAATCTGATCAGGCTATATTTGAGATAGATGCGCTTTGGTCAGTATAGCTAGTTGCCTTAACGCACTGTTTCTGTCATAGTGGGTGTGACGTGAATAGCTCCAGGCAGCCAGGTCCCAATGGGGAAGGAGACGAGGAAGCCAGAGACGGACAAACACCCCTCCACCTAGCAAGCAGCTGGGGGTTGGAGGAGGTAGTGCAGTGCCTTCTAGAGTTTGGAGCAAACGTTAATGCGCAGGTCAGTCCTGTCACATCAGAGGGTTAATTTCTGTCTTCCAGTATTTTCTCTTTATCTGGGTCCACAGTATCCAACTAGTGAGAGTGACTTGTATTTGTATTTTTTTTCTTGTCAGGATGCGGAGGGCAGAGCTCCCATTCATGCTGCCATTAGCAGCCAGCACAATGTCATCATACAGCTCCTCATTTCCCATCCAGACATACGTCTTAACATTCGTGACCGTCAAGGAATGACACCATTTGCTTGTGCCATGACACACAAGAACAACAAGGCAGCGGAGGCGATCCTCAAAAGGGAGCCAGGTGCTGCTGAACAGGTAGCAGTCACGTAATTTCAGCAGTGTGTCTTCATATGCTGTGTCTTGTACACCCGTTGCAGTATTAATTTCTCCTGACCCCACACTTTTGTTTCTGCTAAGGTGGATAACAAGGGGCGGAATTTCCTCCATGTGGCTGTACAAAATTCAGACATTGAAAGCGTCCTGTTTCTCATCAGTGTCCAAGCTAATGTCAACTCAAGAGTTCAGGATACAGCCAAACTCACCCCTCTCCACTTGGCTGTTCAGGCTGGGTCTGAGATCATTGTCCGCAACCTGGTTGGTACACTGTCTACCGTACACTTACTATTCACACCAGTTCAGGTCTTCATAACCTTGTGTAGTCTGTATGTTGACATGTTTCTTCTTTTTTTTTATCTTTGCTTCCAGCTGCTTGCTGGAGCCAAACTAAATGAAGTGACTAAACATAGGCAGACAGCACTGCATTTGGCTGCCCAGCAGGACATGGCCACTATTTGTTCTGTCTTAATAGAGAATGGAGTCGACTTTGCTGCTGAGGATGAGAATGGCAATAATGGTACATTTTACATTTTTAAAAGTTATACTTTATACACTATGTTTCCGTTCATGTTTTAACATCTCATCCATCTTAGAAACAGAACATCATTAACTAGATCACCTCCCTAGGACCCATAATCAGAGAATTAAGCTATACTTGAGTTTGGTTAAGGGTTTTTCAGATATACTGAAAAGAATATACTGTATCTTTTTTTAACAATTCAATTCTAAGGACTCATTTATCACCACGGTTCAGTGAATACAAAAAGCTGACTCACACTTTGTTGAGGAACTTAATGAAATGTTAGCATCAGTCATCCATTAATCAAATGAACACAATCTCTAGACTTAACAGTTTTAACCACCTTTGGTTCAGGTAACAGCTGTAATGTTGGCCAGTCTTTAATACGGTATATTTTGTTCACAACATTGAGAAGCATTTTCAGTAGAATGGTAAATATAACGCCAGGAGATATTCCTAATAATTATGGTCAGCTTCAGTAATTCCAGTTACTTGTAAATAATATTGTATTGTCCCTGTTTTTGCTGCTGTCTCACCAGCTCTTCATCTAGCTGTGATGCAGGGCCGCCTTAACAATGTCAGGACACTTCTGACAGAGTCCAACATTGATGCTGAGGCCTTCAATCTCAGGTGCACCTAGTCTCCTTTTATAGCGGCTATATTGAAGATCTAATAAATGAAAAACAATCTTTCTTACAGACATTGTCATGTTACAATGCTACAGATACAATGTGCTGTAAACTCCATGGGAGTATAAAAATGATTAAAGCCAAGGAAATAAATCTGTCTACAATAAGTATACAAAAGCAGATCATACATTGTTTAACTGTGGTGTCAACTTGCCTGTCTCCTCCTAGGGGTCAGTCCCCAATGCATGTCCTCGGCCAATATGGGAAAGAGAACGCTGCCGCCATCTTTGAGTTGTTCCTGGAGTGTATGCCTGAATACCCTCTGGACAAACCCGACAACGAAGGGAACACAGGTAGTGGAGCTTACTTAAATACCACTTAACAACATGCATGCAACATCATACAAAATGTAGGTTCACGATAGACTGACTGGAAGCTGTGCTGTTGCTTTCTTGCAGTTCTACTTCTGGCATACATGAAAGGAAATGCAAACCTGTGTCGGGCCATTGTGAGGGCGGGGGCTCGACTGGGCGTCACAAATATTCAGGGCATCAACATTTTTAATTACCAAGTTGCAACCAAACAGTTGCTCTTCCGCCTTCTAGGTACATTTAAGCCTTGTGTATAGAGCATACTGTTATTTACTGTTATAATCCAACTAACTAACTTTTTCCCTGCATGTAGATATGCTGTCCAAAGAACCTCCATGGTGTGATGGCTCCAACTGCTATGAATGTACTGCCAAGTTTGGCGTAACAACACGGAAACATCACTGGTTAGTAATATGACTTTTCTTGTGTTTTATGTTTAAACAATGAGTTATATTTTCTTAGTTAACCTATGTTGGAATTTCATTTTAACGTGTAATTGTGAATGTTTTCCTCCTGCCAACTCCAGCCGCCACTGTGGGCGCCTGTTGTGCCACAAGTGCTCTATAAAGGAAATGCCCATCATCAAGTTCGACTTGAACAAGCCGGTGAGGGTGTGTGACATCTGCTTTGATGTACTGACTCTGGGTGGGGTATCGTAATGGCGTGACCTGAATATCCTCCAACCTCTGACACTGGCCGTGTCAGGCCCAACAGGCACAGTCATTCAGACACACCAGGAGAGGAGGCGTCAGTAGCAGGACATACTAACCCAGAGATTCCCAGACTTTTATGGGCTATCGCCTTTATATTATTTGAGTCTGTAGGAAAAAAAACATTTCAAAAAGAAGCATTGTCTTTTTTGTTTCTGTTTCGATCAAACTCTCTTAAAGCAGCTCTCCAGCTCAGTGGAAGCTGGACTGAGGTTGTTAATTGATTTTTCAAGTTCTTTGTACTGATCAGCTCCTGTTATTACAAGCAAGAATCTGCTGTGCACAAACAATTCAATTCACTGATAAATACTTAACAATCCAATCAGAAGGGGATTTCCTGTTTTCACTGTTGGTATACGTTGCCATCAGCAGCCTTCATGCTATGTGACCTGCCCAAAGACAATAGGTAATTGCTCCAAAAAGATTATATACATCCATATAAGAGCTGAGGCTGCTGCCCACCAGAAAATGCCTCTAGATCACTACAAGTACAGAACGATGAGTTCTCTGTAATCTTGCACTATTCTGTTTCCCCAAATCTGTACTCACTGAAGACTAACTTCAAATGATACAATCTATTTCTTTAGACTAAGTATAACTAAGCACTGACCGTTTACTTAAATTTAGAGATTGAAAATGACACAAGTGGGTTTTATGACGTATATTCGTTTTGCTGCACACTATCATTTTGAATTCCCATTTCATTGGAAATGCATAGTGATTTGGGATATACCAGTAAGAGAACAAACTTCTATCAGTAGTTTCAGTCCTCCAAAATGCCCATGATTTCTTTTGCTGCCTTTATGTATGATGGCCATGAATTATGATCATGAATACAAATGATTACATTCCATTAGTGAGCTGCCAGGAGGTCCCTAAACGAAGTCACGATCATAGTCCGAACAATGTTGCCTCAAGTCAAAAGGTCAAACTGACCCTTCACATTGAACACTTTTTGTTTTTCAAACCTAATGGGTGCACTTTATCAAGACACATGACATTTCTGATCATTGGGGAGAATGTGGAGTAGAGGGTTGGCCAAGTGGTGAGGCCTCTAAGTATTATTAAATTGTACAGATAAATGTGTGATATTTTTGACCACTACAACTGTTTTGTACTTTAATGCAGTTTGTGCTTGTCATTGTGACAAACCTAAATCTTGCCTCTGTTAATCTTTTATGCACATTGTTTAATCTTTTATGCACATTGTATTGTATCTGTATGCTCAGATATCTAGCCTGTCTCCTCCTGGTGTATCCTTTTAGAGAAAAAGGAGGACAACTTTACATAAAGGTCATTAAAAACAGTGGCACTGAGATTTCTTCATTTTAAATCTTTATTAAAAATAAGTTCTATAGCGTATTTTATTAACAGTGAAATAAAAGTAGTATCCAAAAGTTTGTGTTTATGAATAGCAGCTCACATCTTGGTCCTTTCTCTGGATTGGACGAGAGGTCAGTCCTGTTTCACTGAGCATGAATCAGCATGTGGAGGGCAGCCTTCGTACTTTAGCAGGTTGGGGTTGTCCTCTGCTGCTGCTGGGTCTTCAACACAGACACAACGAACACTAGTGGATCCTGGAGAGAAGCGCTTCCGTGGGACCCCTGTCCAGTCTCTTACCACTCCACCGCTGGGAGGAAGAAAAAATAAATTAATTCCAGAGGCACAGCATTGTTTTATTATCTGTAGATTCACCTACTGCCGGGTGACAAAGGATAGATCGGTTCTCACGCAACACACAATCGCTTTATTATTAGACTAATCTATTTTGACTTGTGGCTTTCAGAACGGTCTGTTTATTGTATAGTATCATCATGAAAGAAAGATGGACACAGAAATAGAATGTTGGACAAAAACAATAATGTGGGTGGGTTCATGTCATTGTGTGATTATTAGTGGGAGAGCTGAACAGCTCTCACACTATTGATATCTTCGGTCTTTATTATTAGTGGGAGAGCTGAACAGCTCTCACACTATTGATATCTTCGGTCTTTATTAGTGGGAGAGCTGAACAGCTCTCACACTATTGATATCTTCTGTCTTTATTATTAGTGGGAGAGCTGAACAGCTCTCACACTATTGAGATCTTCGCTCTTTATTAGTGGGAGAGCTGAACAGCTCTCACACTATTGAGATCTTCGCTCTTTATCACAGTGAATGCTGCAAAGCATTCACTGTATTGTTTTTCTAAGCTTTATCACAGTGAATGCTGCAAAGCATTCACTGTATTGTTTTTCTAAGCTTTATCACAGTGAATGCTGCAAAGCATTCACTGTATTGTTTTTCTAAGCTTTATTAGTGGGAGAGCTGAACAGCTCTCACACTATTGTTATCTTCGGTCTTTATCACAGTGAATGCTGCAAAGCATTCACTGTATTGTTTTTCTAAGCTTTATTATTATTATTATTAGTGTGAGAGCTGAACAGCTCTCACACTATTGTTATCTTCGGTCTTTATTATTCAGAACGCTTTCAGAACGGTCTGTTTATTGTATAGTATCATCATGAAAGAAAGATGGACACAGAAATAGAATGTTGGACAAAAACAATAATGTGGGTGGGTTCATGTCATTGTGTGATTATTAGTGGGAGAGCTGAACAGCTCTCACACTATTGATATCTTCGGTCTTTATTATTAGTGGGAGAGCTGAACAGCTCTCACACTATTGATATCTTCGGTCTTTATTAGTGGGAGAGCTGAACAGCTCTCACACTATTGATATCTTCTGTCTTTATTATTAGTGGGAGAGCTGAACAGCTCTCACACTATTGAGATCTTCGCTCTTTATTAGTGGGAGAGCTGAACAGCTCTCACACTATTGAGATCTTCGCTCTTTATCACAGTGAATGCTGCAAAGCATTCACTGTATTGTTTTTCTAAGCTTTATCACAGTGAATGCTGCAAAGCATTCACTGTATTGTTTTTCTAAGCTTTATCACAGTGAATGCTGCAAAGCATTCACTGTATTGTTTTTCTAAGCTTTATTAGTGGGAGAGCTGAACAGCTCTCACACTATTGTTATCTTCGGTCTTTATCACAGTGAATGCTGCAAAGCATTCACTGTATTGTTTTTCTAAGCTTTATTATTATTATTATTAGTGTGAGAGCTGAACAGCTCTCACACTATTGTTATCTTCGGTCTTTATTATTCAGAACGCTTTCAGAACGGTCTGTTTATTGTATAGTATCATCATGAAAGAAAGATGGACACAGAAATAGAATGTTGGACAAAAACAATAATGTGGGTGGGTTCATGTCATTGTGTGATTATTAGTGGGAGAGCTGAACAGCTCTCACACTATTGATATCTTCGGTCTTTATTATTAGTGGGAGAGCTGAACAGCTCTCACACTATTGATATCTTCGGTCTTTATTAGTGGGAGAGCTGAACAGCTCTCACACTATTGATATCTTCTGTCTTTATTATTAGTGGGAGAGCTGAACAGCTCTCACACTATTGAGATCTTCGCTCTTTATTAGTGGGAGAGCTGAACAGCTCTCACACTATTGAGATCTTCGCTCTTTATCACAGTGAATGCTGCAAAGCATTCACTGTATTGTTTTTCTAAGCTTTATCACAGTGAATGCTGCAAAGCATTCACTGTATTGTTTTTCTAAGCTTTATCACAGTGAATGCTGCAAAGCATTCACTGTATTGTTTTTCTAAGCTTTATTAGTGGGAGAGCTGAACAGCTCTCACACTATTGTTATCTTCGGTCTTTATCACAGTGAATGCTGCAAAGCATTCACTGTATTGTTTTTCTAAGCTTTATTATTATTATTATTAGTGTGAGAGCTGAACAGCTCTCACACTATTGTTATCTTCGGTCTTTATTATTATTTTTCTTCTACTTATTCCGCCCTTTTTTTGATTGCTATCTACTTTTTAACGCTTCATCGTAGAATCGTCGTTCAACTTTCTAAACGTGTGTCATCTTTAGGAGATGTGGGCTATTACTTTTTATGTTTTCAGCTTTTCAACTTTTAACGTTATTCAACTTTTTTCATCGTTTTTTTATAATGGTCGTCTATGGGAATCATCGTTAAACTTTTTGTCAACTTCCCTCTTTTCATCAGCGTCTATCATCGTCATACTTTGGCGTAGAAACGTCATTTCAACTTCAAAAGCGTCCATCATCGCTCAACTTTCTCCTCGTAAATTAGCGTTGTCGTATCTTCTATACTTTTCGACTAGTGAGCGTTTAAATATGGTGTGGTTTTTGTTAATTTTTCAGCTTTTCCATTAGTGTGTATTGGGTCATTTAGAGTGCGTGATGTCACAGCCAGAGTGCGAGGGTGCGCTTTTTAAAGACAGAACTTCGGTCTTTAACTCGTCGCTACAGCCACAATTTCTACTCTATGAACGTAATTATTTCACTAAATCGTAGTCATACTTGTCTTCTTTCTAATGATGTGTCTGGCTATACCCTCAGACCTATACTTTAGTCGCTATCAACCTCAAAGCGCAGAGAGATCCTGAAATTCTCCCATAGACTCTAATGATAATTTTTGGCAGACGTCTGGGGAGAAAAACAGAGGAGACATATTTTGAAATTGCCACTGTGGCTACAAGCTTTTATCCTCAAACATAAAATTCACACCATTTGCTCATTGAAGCCTTGGGACTCGTAAAATGAAATAATTTTTGTGATACTATCATGGTTTAGCTGGAACAAGCCTGTTTATACAGGGTGAAACTCTGCTTTTACAGAGCAGAGTGAGCCTGATTTTCCCGCCTTTTGTCTCCATGGCGACGGCGCAGCTGCAGATTTCACTGACAGGTCAAACTGCTGATGCTCAGTGTAGACAGCAGTTCCATGCTTATTACTGATTACTCAACTACACTATTGGATTGTGTAGTAATTAAGCACACACTTCCTCTAAATCCTTTCAAAATAAAAGCACCAAGCCAAATAATTAGCTCTAATAGCAATATTTCAACTTTTAGATGGGTAATTATGGCTATTTAAACATAGATTAACAGTTTAGTAATTACCCACACGTGCTTCCTCTACATCCTTTCAAAATAAAAGCACCAATGCCAATTATTAGCTTTAACTGCACTGTTTTTGCCTTTGAATGGGTAATTATGATTATTTAAAGACTAATTGACAGTTACGCTATTACCCCCACACATTTCCTCTAAATCCTTTCAAAATAAAAGCACCAATTACAATTTATTACCTCTAATGGCAAGATTGATTAGAAAGTTTGTGGTTCTGAATACTTACCAATCGTTAATGAGACTACTTTAGAGTTCAGTAAATAGCCACTCAAACTTAAATAGGGTGCTTTTATTCTGAAAGGGCTAAATCTAAATCGTTTGCTTTAATAGGGCTATTCTTGCTATTGAATGATAAATTATGACTATCTAACGACTATTTTATAGTTTAGTAATTGCCCACACACAACCTCTAAATCCTTTCAAAATAAAAGCACCAATGTAATTCATTACCTTAAATGGCAAGATTTTTGTTTCTGACTGGTAAATGTCTACTACTTATTAAACGATTACACAGTTAGGTAATGCTTTACAAATAGTTTCTTCAAATCAAAAAGCTAGTCAGCTTATTTATGATTGTCAACAATGCACCTTGGTCAACTTTTTAATCTTTGACATCTTTTCAGCTCGGTCAAATTATGATTTTTTTTAAATCACCATCTTTTGTCATCGTTTTATTCTTTGTGAACGTTTTCTCGTTTTCATCTTTTTGCCATAGTCAACTTTTGGACGCAGTCAACTTTTTGACGTCAGCAGCTTAATCAGCGTTTGGCATCGTTGCGGCAGCAGATCAGCTCTCCCACGTAATTTCTCGAGAAATTACTTTTTCTAGTTTTTTTTAGTAAGCAAATTGTGAAATTGTCAAGAAGCCAAGGTGTGCCCGGTGAGCGACACCCATTGCATTTCATATGGTCAACCGGTAAGAAAAATGCAGACAAGTGGTGCACGAAAGGTACCGCATGTCAGATATATAACCACGACCACATATGTATCACCTGTTGTTACCATCACTTATAGTTTCTCACTTATTCAACCATCCGAGCACGTTGACTGGTGTTAGAGACATGTACTGAACTTGCCCATTGACGGTTTCACTGACCAGATACTATCCTTGAGTCTTGCACATTTCATATATAAAAGGATTTGACCACCCACCCAACAACATTTTCCATATTTGCCCATGTGTTAGTTTTTGTTGAACACCTATTTAAATATTTTGAATTCTGTACTTTTAACAGATCATGATGAAGACTAGAAGCCAAAAAACATGATAATCTGTAAATTGTGTTGGATATTTGATTTTTTCCTAATATTTGATTAGGTCTGAACTGTTTCCACACCTCTTCGTGGAGCACCAGACTCTTCCTCCCCTGGCAGCACTCCACTCCGAGTTACATTGTGGGAAGCGCAGCATCTCCGCATCGGACTGGGACTTCATCCGCTCACCTTCTGCTCGTGATGCTTCTACCTGTAACAGAGCCGGTGTGGGCTGCCCGGTCTCACTGTAGAACCGTCCTGTTACAAATCCTGGTGATCAACAACAAAGCCAAATGTGCACAACATAAAACAAATTTAAATAGACTTTTGATGATCAGGTAAATGTAGTAGTTTTGTGATCAGTCCAGTCTACGGGCTCAAACTGGAACTCCGATGAAGCCACGGCAGAGCAAACATCACGCACCTACGAACTGGTAGTGGCTCTCGTAAAACGCGAGCCAGTCGTAAAGGGCCAAAACCTGCAGCGGGGACAGACTGGACACATCATCTGTCAGGCCGCCTTCTGTGAAGTCGCCAGTTACGAAAGACAGGGAGGCATCTTTTCCTGCAATTATTTTTTTGAGATAATGAGACTGAAACAGTGTTCGCACCACAGCAGACAGTGGTCAACGTCACAGTGGAATCACCTGCCATTGACCGATAGGCGCCAGCAGGTCCATAGTGCTTGTGTCCCTTGTGTACGTCAAAAACACGGCCCAGTATGGCCAGGTACAGCCCGCTGCTTCCGTCCTCCCCGTCGTACTGGGACAGTTCACTCCGGCTCAGGAGCCGCGCAGGCGCCGGTCCGGTGCCGAACGTGACGGACCACTCGCGAGGGATGAGGCACACGGCCAACAGAACAGACACGAACGCCACCAACACACAGCCGAGCATGCTGCCTAGTCATCGCTTACTTTGTTATTGCCGAACAGTCACGTGGGAGACGTGATCGGGAAGTAACACAACGCGCGTGCGCACAGGCCGCCTCAGGTGGACGTACAGTGCGTACAGTACGTCCTGCGTAAATTCAAGACGAGCCCTTACTGTAAATATCAGCACATCTCCAATTTTCACGCAACTTATTATATTATTATATATACAATATTTATGATATTGACGTGAATTATTTTTTACTTACCAAATATATTTAATGCTTATCTTAAAATGGGCCTATAAACATTGAAAATGTGCAATAAAGTTTGTTGTTTGTATTCCTAACAATATTTAGACAGTAGACCAATGATACAAATTTAAATTTTTACATCCTGATTCGCATCAACCACAGCTACCCTGTAACACTACAAGTATATGCATTTTAGCCTCGTTAATATTTGAATAGGCAGGAGCTATTTCCATACCTAGTGAATCACCACAGGAGGACATCTCACAAGAGTAGCAGCTCAGTCTCAGACTCGGTCTTGATTTGCTTGTCCTCTTATAAATGTTTTCTATTACAAACCCTCAAAATTCTACATAGTATTGAAGATGATCGATCTTACATACAGAAATGATGTTTACAGATTTAGACAAGTGATTTCTCAAAAAATTAACTAAACTAGCATATATTGAGAAGACATTTTACCCAAAATGTAATAAATATTTATTTAGAACACTGTCCATGTTTTTATACTGGCACTGGTAAATTTAATTATAGTCGCCAGAATAAACAGTTGTCCATGTGTTCAGTGAATTTACACACGAAATTACCGATTGCAAAATATGTCAACGCAGGCATGTCCTTTAGCAACACACCGCGCATGCGCAAAGGGCGTTTCATGCGGCCTGACGTACAGTAACGTCAAATGCGGTAGTGGCTATTAAACAGCAAAACTCGAGCCGTAGCGCTAGTCGAGCAAGGTCTGTTTCCAGACCGGTGCGACCGTCTCAAACTTGACGCTCAGCGGGCCGCAGAGATTTTCTTCGGGGAGCGCTAAGTCGCTGAGACAAACATGGGCAACGCAGAAAGCGGCTGCGGCGGAGGCAGCGGCGACGACGAAGACGTGGAAACGGAGAGCCCCGGCTTCGCGGAAGACAGTCCGGCCTCTGCGGCCACTGGCGGCGGTGTCGGAGGCGGAGGCGGTGGCGGCTCCGGCTCCGGGAGAGGCGGAAGGGGATCGAATAACGTGCCGGTGCCCTCCGGCGGGCCGCCGAGCCCCGGGGTGCTCCTGGAGCAAGTGAAGCTGCGGGAAGCGGCGGCCCGCATCAGCGACTCGGGGGTCGCCATTCAGGAGTCCGTCCTGGCGGGCAACGAGAGCGTCCTGGTGCGGTGGCTGGAGGACCGCCTGAACCGAGGCGAGGAGTCCGTCAACGTGGAGCAGTTCTGCGAGATGCTGGAGAGCAGGGATGCTCCGAGGGACGAGTGTGAAGAGGTATGGCGTCCGCGGGACGCGCGCCGTGAAAGGCTGTTATCGCAGATGTGTGTCCAAGGTGCAGCGCGGAGCGGTTGGCATCAGTTGGCTGCTGTCATGCCACTGTATGATGACTGATTAGAGAAAGTAATAGCTTAGTGAGGTCACGTGGCGTCTTGTAATCTGTTTACTAATTAGAGGTAAAAGAAGGCAGTGAAAGAAGGTAAATGAGCTGTCATGCTGTTTACCGCTTGTGTGGGCGCACTGCTCTGTTGTCTGATATTGTTGCTCAACTAAAGGTTGTGGATGAATGGGTGAACTAATGGCTGTGTAGTCTTGTGGATGGACCTGGAATTCCACTACTATTGTTCAAATACTACACAGGCTATTGGCTCCTGTTCACAATCAGATATACAAATAACTGTACCTGTAGTTCCCATCTTATAGGGATTTTGTATTATTATTATTTATTATTCCTAGTTAAACAAGCACATATGTCCAGTAAACTAAAGAACAGCCCCCGTTTCATGTGTCGGCGTATAAACGTACTGTGTTTGCTCCTGTTGAGGCCTTTGGACAGTTCGATGCCGAAGGCGACGGTGTGGTGGACGTAGAGAGCATGCTGATCGCGCTGAAGAGCTCCAACGGCGCTAATCTACAGGGAGAGCTGAGTCATGTGATAAGACAGCTACAAGCGTGCACCCTAACCCCAGGTAGAAGATGTGATTTGTTTACCAGATTGAACTCTGTCAACCTTATTTGAATACGGGCTGATGCAGGGATATGCGCCTACTGTATATGCACCACCTCTCTGTGTGTGTCCTCCCCGTAGGTTTTGTTGACATATTCTCCAAGAACAAAGACCGGTTAGGAGCACATGCCTCTAAGATCCTTAAGTTCTTGCATAGGAATCGCATTCCCAGCAGTGCCATACCTTTCCCCATCTTAGAGGGCTACAACAGCATCTGCACCATGAGGTCCAGTGTGGTCCAGGACTACTTGGAATTCCTCTTACAGAAGGAGAAAGGTGTGCATCGGAAAAATGCCTTGTTCAGCAAATAAGAGCTGTAAACTATATATTTCTCTGTGTTGTCCTTGTGCAGTCCATGTCTCTCCCTCTGCGTCTCATTTATTCTAATCCGTATGTGGTGCCCTCAGATTTCGATATCCAATATAGAGCGGAGCTGGACCGTGACCCAGATGTGGACAAGGTCAAAGTAGTCACGCAGTGCTACAGCACAATAGAAGTTTCGTCCAACGGTGCTGACATTTACAAGATGACGAATGGAGAAACAACGTCGTTCTGGCAGTCGGACGGCAGTGCACGCTCACACTGGATCAGGTAACGGGGGTCACGCCTGCTCAACCCTTATCGATGGGGAGATCTGTTTCCAATCCGTTTCAAAACTCCCTGTTCCGCTTTCCAGATTGAAAATGAAACCAGATGTGGTCCTGCGACGTCTGGCCATTGCTGTGGCCTCCAATGACCACAGCTACATGCCTCAGCTGGTCTCCGTCGCCGTGGGAAAGAACCGCCGCTCCCTGCAGGAGATCAGAGACATTCGCATCCCCAGCAACATGACCGGCTACGTAGCTCTCCTGGAGAATGCCAACATCACACACCCATGTGAGTCACCAGCTGTCACTCCGTCTGTGTAGCTCCGGGTGTGTTTATCATGGACTTGTGCGTTCTTTCACTCAGGCTTGTGGACAAAGTCATTTGCACCCATTTGGTGAAGTGAGAGCAAGAATTGGCGTAAAAGCTCTGCATTGTAGACGGTTGAGTGGTTAAGTACATTCATTCTGAAGCCACATGCAAGCTTTCATGAGCTTATTAGTGACATGCGATAAGCTCGATTTATAAATCAGGCATGAAAAGTGGGTTCAGATTACAATGTGCTTAAAATTCATTATAAGAACAAGAAGCCTGTTCTATTTGTGGCTCAGAGTTTTCTTGTCATTCTGAGAGAGGAAGCAACAGGCTGTGGCGTGTTTACACAGTATATGCCATGAGTCTGCTGAACACTTTTCATCCTCACCCAACTCCAGACATCCAAATCAACATTAAGCGTTGCCTGAGTGATGGATGCGACACACGGATTCATGGCTTGAAGACGCTGGGTTATCAGATTACGAAAAGTAAAGAGGTGTCTGTTTCGGATGCTTCTGCTATCTGGTACCTGTCTCTCCTCACCTCCTTGGTCACTGCCTCCATGGAGACGAACCCTGCTTTGGCCCAGACAGTTCTCCAGAGTACACAGTAAGATACACTATTTTCTCATGAACAAATAGAACAACAACCTTTGGGTGGCGTACAGTGTATATATATGATGCTGAGGTTCTACCCAGGGCTTTAGTTTTAAAGCTGTTCATTGTGTTGCCCTTCCAGAAAAGCCTTACGACACATGCCGCCATTGTCTCTGACGCCATCGTCCACAGAGTTCCCCAAGTTCTTCTCTTTGAACATCCTGGAGGAGGTGGATGGATTTCTACTCAGGATAGCAGAGTAAGACCTGCAAGGATCACACACCCGGCATCACAACTAACACAGTGCATCAGTACCAACCTCATCAAATGGTTATTAGATGATTGTCAAGCTGTTGTTGACTACATTTACGCATGTGTTGTACATAGGGTTACAGACATACCTAAGTTTTCTTTAATAATAATAAATATTTCTATTTATTACTGACCATAATCAAAATAAAGGGAGCACTCTGTTAAACATTGCAGATGTCAGTTTGGCATTTCAGGGAGGTTTGATTTTCACATTTCTGTGGTGTCTGTATTGTTTTGAGTAATTTATGAGCCAAGTGTAGTTGCAGATAAAGTCTCTCTCATCCGTTATGGATGGCTCACTGTTTTTAAAGGCGAGGGGCATATTCTTAATGTCTATAATAAAAGAATATTTCCAAACTAAAAAGCAAACTCATCGCTGGAATCGTCTATTAACTGTTATTGACAAATTAGCTGAAGAATAACGATGGACAGTGTCTAAAGTTCGTTTGTTTGTACAAGCTTCTCATAAGGCTTTAATAGCATGAGGTCAATCTGTTTTGGCAGCGTCTGCATTTTTATGGTATTGTAATTCTTCTGACTTAGACAGTCAGGAGGATAACAGTAAGAGCACTTTTATGCATGGGTGGGTGTGTGAACTTTATTTTAAAATTGACTGGTAAAAAAGTGTGACCTGTCCTTCTTAGGATGAGAAATAATGATTTGATATCAGTATATTCAATCCAAAACTAACGTGTTTGCTTTGGGCTTCTTGTAGCTGCTGTGTGAGTCCCGATGCAGAACTGACCCTCCTGGCTTTTGCTCTGGCCAGAGGCAGCGTGGCTAAAGTGCTCCAGGCCCTGTCCTGCATCAGCGACCATTTAGAGGCCGAGTACAAGGCCTCCTCCTTGATCACATCTATGGCCTCGGTTAGACTGCGACTACTCTATCGCAACGGTAACCAACTCTTATTTATTTTTGTGTACACAAGCTTGTTTGAAGATATAGTGCTAGAGAGCAATTGGCAAATAAGAAGATGCACGAGTGGATTATGAGTCAGAAAACTGAGCTGCAGTTGGTGGTGACTATTTTCTCTTAATATAGGATATAAATTATAGCCTGTGCATGGAGAATGGTTAAATTAGTTATGGTGTTATAAAAAATTAAGTGTCACAATGATTCACGTTGCTCTGCAGGGAAGCCCCTCCAGCTGCACCTACAGGCCTGTGATGTGAAGAGCAAAGAGGAGAAATCAGGACCAGAGAACATGCTCACAGAATCCGCTACTGGAGATGGTACAGTACCAGACTAACAACAGTACATCTAATCTGAGTTCAAATGTAGTGACTTTAAATGTAAACTGAGTGTTGGTTTCCTTGAAGGTTTTCTCACCGAAAGCGGCCGAAAGAAAGCCAGTGTGATCCTGTCTACGGAAGACCAGAGCAACTTCCAGGTCACTCAGATGAAGATCAAAGTGAGGCATTGAGACAGTTTACCATAATTCTGCCTGGCGCAGGGATTACTGTACTTCACCAGTGTTTTTTTTTTTTTTTAAATTAGGTGCGAAAAGGAGCCATTGGCGCAAAATGTGGCTTGGTGTTTGCATACAAAGAGGAAGACCCTTTTGATGCAGAGAAACACTTCAGGAGGTTCAAAAAGTATGATACATGGGACTACAAGGACTACAAAGAGTTTGTACAAGACAAGTAAGGATCCATTAGCAATTTTCTATTTATAATTTATAATTGCTTATCAGTGTTATAAACCCCTAACATGTCAAGACACCTAGGATTAGTAATTACCGAAGAAGACATGTTAAATAGCAGCACCTTAAAAAAACATTCAGTTTAAAGATTAAGCACAAAACAGTGTAGGTCGTTTTCTAGCTGTATGGTTTCTTGTCACCTGCTCTTCAGCGTAAGGACTCCAGCACAGGCCGAGGACGAGCCGATTGGTTGGTTTGAGCTGGAGGAGGACTGGAACGATGTGGAGATCAAGCTGCAGCAGTGTCGCGTAGCGAAGGTAACATCAGGATTTTGTTTTTGTTTTTCTCATTACTTTTATGTCATCACTCATTTCTCTGCATCTGTATCTTCCCAGTTCTTGATGGTGAAGTTCCTCTGCACCAGGCAGGATTCTGCAGAGCGCCTTGGTGTGCAGTCGCTCAGCTTCAGCGGCTACCTGTGCCCTGGGACAGAGAGGCTGGCAGACCTAGATGACCTCAGTCCAGATGGGGAGGGCTTAGATCGCGGTGCTGTTACTGGACTCTGTCTACTTAACAAGACAATATTCTTCATTCAGCAGCTTACAAGAGACATGGTAACCTCTGTCAAAATAGAGTAACTGTGACTTATCATGCATGTTGGTATTTAAATTTAATTACTAAAGTTGATTCATTTTTTTTAACATCACTATATTTATTTTTCTCTATTATAGTTTGCCCTCTTGTGGCCATTAGGAGATATTGCAACATTTACAGTCGCTTTTGATCTGTTGTGCCTCACACCCCAGTATGTGTCTAGTTTTCTTGTTAACTGTTCTGTACTGACCCCTAATTGTTGCAGGATGCATCTCACTTCAAGCAGAAGTATCTTCTGGACTTCAGTGGTCTCAGTCTCAACATCTTCTGGAAGTTCTACAGTAAACTCAGGGAGATGTGAGTAACAGTTCCACCTCAGTACAGCAATAATTACCATTTGGTGTGTGTGTGTGTAAACATCCACACATATCAGAATACCAGCTTTTACATGTAAGCCTTCTCTCAGTGAGGGGGAGGAGGTGTTGAAGAGCAGGGTGCTCCTGCTCCAGCTGATGCAGAACTGCTTCCCCATGCTACCCAACCCACTGGAGTCCCGGGGGCTGGAGGAAAGCCAGGCACCAAACGAGGGGGCCGCAGCAACTGCTTCTCCATCCACCTTCAGCGGTGGGGAGCCTCAGGATAATTCTCTTATTGCAGTGTGGGAACTCTACACTCACCTCTGCCACAGTAAGAACCCATTAAGAGCTACTTTACCTGGACCCCTAAACATTGTTTAGACCTGTATAACCATAATATTTGTCCTGATTGTGTTCCAGTTGTTGATGGTCCACAGGGCGAGACATCAGTGGAAATAGCTCTGCGCAAAGAAGCAGTGAAGGCCATTCTTAGTGGGGCTGTTGTTTTCTTCCCTGATAAACACGTCAGGCGGGACAAACTCTTCCACATGATGGTGAGCTCATAACCGCTACAATACAGCATAAGAACCATTAATGTTTGTATCATCATCATCATTATCATCCTCATCATTTTACTGTTTTCAGAAAAATATTACAGAAGAAGATCAGCCAGAGTCTGTAAAGGTGACTTTTGAATCACTCTGCAACTACTTCAGGTAAAAGTAAACCTGTAGCTTTATGAGCACATCATCGCTGGATCACAGTGGATCAGTAACAGCTGTTTTTTTTTTTTACCATGCAGCGATCAAGACCCGAGCGGCCTCCTGCTGCTCCCTCCTAAAGGAGCTCCTGTGGACTTTGACATCAGCCCCATTCTGTCAGTGATGGAGACGCTGCTGCAGGTGGCAACGAGAGAGGTTGGATTCCGTCAGACGCAATAGCTCCATTATGTTATTACCGTCAGCCTGCTCCATCGAGCCTTTTCTAATGCTCCTCTTCGTTCCCACCCCTCAGTGTGAAGTTATGATGGTGGACGAGAGCAGTGGCGCTAGCAGGACTGTATTACTGGCGTTGTTCTGGGCCCTGCAGGGCAGTCTGCTGTCTTGGTGCTACCTACAGTTTAAGGGAGGTGCTGCCACTGCTGTTGCCATGGATCTGGCCAGGGCCATTTTACTTAATTGTGAGTAATAACGCTATCATCACCTTGTGGATGCACAGGACCATACATAGACCGTGTGCTCATGCTACTGTATATTCTAAGTGGCAAGTGTGATACCTGTGAAACCTGGCCTCTCCACAGATGTGGAACAGTTCCTCGGAAGCATTAAGGTTATCCTCGGTTGCCTGCTGGAGAAATACACCAGTGCTGAAATTACTGACAAACTTGGCAACTCCATCCTCACCACAGTTTTCCGACAACTGGTAATGTCACACATGTCAGGATTTCCTGGATTGCCTTCCACCATAACCGTAGGGTTGACAGTGATGAGTGACATTGATTTTTGTTCTGGCAGATGATTTTCCTCCTGGAGCTGTGCTCTTTGGATATTCCCCACAGTCTGCTGCTGAAGAGCTTCTCCTCCCTGGTTGAACTGCTGAAAAGCCTTTCCAGTGATACTGGAGATATCTTTTCCAAGGTTGTTGACATTTGAATGACTTTTATGTAAATAGATGAAGTGTCACAATACTGAACATGTTTTGTGTTTAGAACACTAGAGTCGTATCTACAACTGATAAATACTGAAGCACAATAAAAAGCAAAATGTTGAACTTCTCCTTTGCTAAATTTTGCAGATAAATGTGCTTGGTTACTTTGCATCCTGTGATTTTAACAGATGTTATTGACCATGACCCTGTAGGTGGATCAGGAGAGCTGGCAGCAGCCTCAGCAGCCCGTCGTGCTGAGGACGTGGAACATGGAGTCACCCCACAACTACGAGAACTGCCGCCATGAGACCACCATCTTCGCGTGCCCCGGTGCTACTTCCTTTGAAGTGGAGTTTGATGAACGCTGTGAAACGGAGAAGAGGTCACTTGTGGGGAACATGAAGTTATTTAACAAATTAACAAACTGCTTTTAATCCCAATAGATTTTTAATTATTTGCCTGAATGTTCTTCTCATTATAGATACGACTACCTAGAATTTACAGATTCTAGAGGCGGGAAGGTCCGATATGATATGAAAGTTGGAACGGAAAAGTGGCCAAAGGTAGGATGGAAATTGCTACAATTTTAAACGGTCCTGTGTATTAATTGCATTTGGCAGATTTTATGTAAGAAAGGATAATAACAGGAAAATATCTGTTAAAGACAAAGACATAAGACTAGTGCCAGATAAGCAGTGCATCTGGCAGCTGTGGGAAAATCTCTCTGCAACCATTTTTTTTAAAAAGCTGCTATGATAAATAATAGATATTTGTATCTCTGTTTTTATTTCTCTTCTTCTTCAGAAAGTGACATTTGATGCTGGCCCTCAGCTCCAGTTCCTCTTCCACTCTGACAGCAGTAATAACGAGTGGGGTTACAAGTTTACTGTGACGGCCATGGGTCTGCCCGATATCACCATTTCCTGGATCTCAGACCTGCAGCTGCTGGTAGCTCGCCTGATGGGTCGCCTAGCGTCTAGAACTCTGGCACTGAAATCGCCTCACGGTAAAACGTTTCCATTAATCCTTTCCAAACAAAAAGTCACTTTGAAATCGTTTTACTCCTCTGTGATAAACTGTCTTGCTGATGTCTCGATCGCTGACGCCTCCAGAGATCCGCAGTGTGACGGAGCTTCCAGCGGGAAAGATGTCTCACGTTCAGTCTTCTCCTTTATGGAAACCCATTCTGCGACATGGGCTGTGTGAAGCGAGAGAGGCCAAACACACTAAAACCGCTCCTGACAAGGTATAATCACATCATTATGTACCACAGCATGACTGCAGCTCCTCATAATGCCACATAATCCTCCTCTGTGCTTGGCAGACGAATACATGGTCACTTGATGACTTGAAGAGCCTCTTGGAGGACTTTGCTCGCTGGAACCCCTCCCAGGAAGCTTCGGACAGCAGAACGGAAGTGATGAGGACCATCATGCAGTCCTGCAAAAAGCAGCCATCGAGGCATGAGATAGCTAGTGGGTCAAAGACAGACCAGGCTGTGAATTCCATCTGGGCCGCTATGGTGTACCACACACCAGCCCTCAGCAGTGCTCTGAAGACCTATGGTAATGTTCATATTATGAATCCAATTCAGCTGAAAGTCTGCATGCTAGGTGACTTGGACTGATTCATGTGATTTGTGTATGCGTAGTACATCAGGACTGCAAGGCCTGCTTAAGCGAAGAGTTTGTGCAGGTGTACGCACTGGCAGACAGCATCAGAACGTGGATGGTAAGTGGCAGGGGGCCATTTATATGCTGCGGAATCTACACGTTCTAACTACTGATCTGTTACGGTTGGTTTTCAGTTAGAGATGAAGCAGAGGTACCTGGTCGGCAAAATGAATGTTCCTGAAGAGAAGGAAGGAGTTCCCGATGAGGTCACAATGGAATCACTAGGCAAGGACTCTTCTCATATGGATGACCGTTACGTCCTAGATAGTATTTTGCTGAGGTTAGTCGTTTTCCTTCTCTCCAGCCGAGATGTGTATCGAGAAGAGCCTTTTGCTGTTCCGATTCGCCCCCTGTGGATTGATCTGTCCGGATGGTGACTCGCTCAAAGCTGCAGAGGGCGGCGGCGCACCTCTCCTTCGCTCCATCTCTGTCTCTGAAGGGGACTTCCAGCCCAGCTCCACTGTGGGGTCCCAGAATCCAGGATCTGAAGAAGCCAGTGAATCCAGGGCAGGAGAGAACGTGTCCCCTGGCGCTTCGGCCCAGAACCCGACGTCTTGTGGGCACAACAGGCAGGACCACAGGGGCTCCACAGAGAGCCTCTCATCCCAGCCAGGGGAGCCAGCCTCACCCTCTGGCCTTCCACGCAAGCCCCCGTTCAGCCGAGCTCGCCTGCGCCTCCTGTCCTGTCGATCTATAGAGGAGCCCCGTATGAACCCCCCCGTCAAGGATCGCTACCCAATGCTCAAACACATTCTAAACTTTATAAGGGACCAAGCGCTCACAACGGCAAGGTTACTAACCTCCATATTCTCTATTCAGCCTTTTATATTAGTCTTAGTTTTATATTGGGATTAAATAATCCTATTTTCCTTCCTGTAGCATTCTGCAGACTCTGTCATTGAACAAAGCCCAGGCTCTGAGCGTGTGCAAGGTCTTGGAGATGGTTCAGCAGTGTTTACATTCCCTTGGAAAGCCACACCTCTTCCAAGCACCCTGCATACTGTTCCTGCAGGAGTTGCTGACTTGTCAGAAGGATTTCACCAGGTACTTTATACTCTTACCTGAATTTTACAGTGCGTGAATATTCAAGCATATAAAAAGTGCATTTTGTCAAAGAAAATCTTTAGATTAAAACTATGCATGCATAACAATGTTCTGTAGTACTGTATATTACACTCAAGGATGTCTTTTTGTTTTGCAGTTACTTCTCCCAGTTGTCAGACAGTGGACAGAAGCTGGGGGAGAAGGTGAGGCGGTCCTACCATCAGTTGGTGCTAATGCTGGTGGAGGCAGTACAAGGCTTCAGCAGCCTCAATGAAAAGTAAGCACCTCTGCCTCTTATCCATCATAGTTGCTCATAACTACATTAGCTCAAATTAACAAGCAAAGCAATTGCATCAGCGATCAGTGGTGTAAGTTGACCCTCATGGCTGCTCCCCAGAGCTCTGCTGCCCGCACTGTCGTGTGTGCAGACCTGCCTGTTGCACCTTCTGGACATGAGCTGGGAGGTACACGACCTGAGTCTCTTCCTGGATATCAAGCTTCCAGACATCCTGCTCTGCATGTCACAGGAGAACATTAGTGTTCATGACATCGCCATCAGGTAATCAAATCGCACTGCAAAGACCCAGGACCACGATGGGGAAAGGAATTTGTTATTGTTCATAATAATAACCAATAATGTTAATGATTTTGATATAAGGTTACAAGATGTGAAATGTTTGTTTTCATGTTTGTGTTTTAATCTTCAGCCAATGGACAGAGGAAGATGAAATCGCGGATTACAAGAAGAACCAGGAGTGGATGGATGAATGTATGGATGGAATGTTTGAGAAGTGGTATGACAAAATTGATGAAGAGGACTCGATGGAGGACAGGAGAAAGGTACTGAACGTTACAGTAAATCAGATGTATGTACATGCCAGAATATGTAGGATGTGTTTAGACTAGGCACAGGAATGAAAGGGTTCTAATGTGTCAATACTTCACAGATGCACATGTTCATCGCACGCTATTGCGACCTGCTTAATGTTGTCATCTCCTGTGACGGATGTGAGAGAATGGCACCGTGGCACCGCTACCGATGTCTGCAGTGCATGGATATGGACCTCTGCAAGACCTGCTTCCTCAGTGAGTTCACAAACTCCACTATACGACACATAGAGTCCACATCAGACCTCAAGTTCTCTGTGTGTTGCCCAACTGAGGTCTTTAGGTAGAACTAAACTCTTTGTGTTGGTTTGACCAGGTGGAGCAAAGCCTGAGGGCCACGAGGACGATCACGAGATGGTGAACATGGAGTACGCATGTGACCATTGCCAGGGCCTCATTGTCGGCAGCAGGATCAACTGCAATGTGTGTGAAGACTTTGACCTGTGCTTTGGCTGCTACAATGCGAAGAAGTATCCAGACAGGTGACGCATTTTAAGATATTTTAACTGCACTGCAGCTAGTTGCTTTTTATCGCACTTAAACCTTTTGTTTCCATTGCTACATCCCAGCCACCTGCCCACCCATCGGATCACTGTGTACCCCATGGTGACCATCCGAATCAGTGACCGCCATCGATTAATCCAGCCCTACATCCACAACTACTCCTGGCTGCTATTTGCAGGCCTGGCTCTGTACACATCAGAACTGAGCAGTGAGAAGCTGGTGAATGGTGAGCCCTTGGCCAACAACAACTTGAGCCAGGCCTCAGTCCTGCAGACACGCTGCTCCCAACTCATCACTGACTGTTTGCTGAAGGGCCAGACTGGCAAAGGTAAGTCAGAAAGAGGATTTTGGTCCTGGGAATTAGCCCATTTAGCTTCTTGGAGTTTGATGTGAAGAACCCTTTCTGTGGCGTTCGTCACGCAGGTCTGCGCTCCTCAGCGCTGCTCGCTCTGCTGTCCTCCAGTGACTCAGCTTCCGATAGCGACCTATGTCCGGTCTCCCCAGAGTCCTCTCAGGAGCTCAGTACGACCACTGACACCTCCTCTCTCCCTGGCAGCACCGCAGCAATCTGCTCCCCATCATCTCCCAGAGACAAGGTGATTATTAGAGGTTTTCAGATAGCAATGAGTCTTTGATTTTTCTAGACATTCTTACACCCATAGGTCCCACAAATCATCGGAAGTTCCCAAATGTTTTTGGCTACACTAATCACACAAAGTGCTATCAGTTTTGTCAACTAACACTCCCTGCAGTCATATGGCAGATTTGTCTTTCTGTCCAGCTACATATAAAGTTACAGTATAGTTTTGCGATCAGTAGAAGGTTTATACAGGGAGTGCTTTGATATCTGTCTATAGCCTTTTTGAGGTTCTAGACACGTTTGTTTATTTTCAGATGCTCAGTAAGATTCTTTGATGTTGTTCGGTGTTTCAAATAGAAAATTTCCCACAGTTCGACTCATGCCATTCTTGCTGTTTTATTATCTGTTTGTATTACATTATGGAATTAAACGAAGCAAATTTTGCCCAACTTTTCATGTACAACTGTGAACATGTTATGACCTTACCTTCAGAGCAAATCATCACAAAAGGAAAGAAAGGCAAAAGAGGGGGACTTCTCCCCCTCTGTGCCTCCAGAGGTGTCGTCCCCCCCCAGCACTGGAGAGGAGGAGAAAAGAAAGCTGGTTACTCAAGACACCCTGGACTCGCCCAGCCTCAGTCAGACTCCTTCTGTGTCCAGCGAGGACCCCCTCTCTCCTGTGGTGCGACGTAAGTCAGACATGACCTGCTTCATTCACAGCATGGGCGTCGTTGGTGGTTACACCTCTGGGTAACTGTGTCAACCTTGTATGTTGTACCAGCTTTAGAGTCTGGACTAGGGACAGTCAACTCTCCGGCATCAGATGTGGCTAAGGATGCTGGCGAGAGGCTGCCCCAGGTTCCCCTACAGGAGCATGTGTTCTCAGAGTGCTCCAGAGAGAGGATCCTAGGGCTCCTAGCAGCCATGCTTCCACCAGCTATGCCAGTAAGTGAAGGAAACAAACTACTATGCTACATTTTGTATTTATTGTTGTCGTAAGTAGAATATAGATGCAACAAAGTCTTTCCTGTATCCTCAGGGCAGCATCCTGTCATTGCCTAGTCTGAGCTCCATCCTGCCCCAGCTTTTCAGGGCAGTCATTTCCAACGCTGGCTCGCTCAATGAGACCTACCACCTCACCCTGGGACTGCTGGGCCAGCTGCTGCTTCGAATCTCTCCGACGGAGGCGGACACCGCCGTCACAGAGGCTCTGGCTGACAAGTACGACCTGCTGACTCAGGGAGATGCAGCCAGTTCAGACACGCAGGGCTGGAAGACCACTCAGCTGCTTTTCAGTCTAGGGGCTGTCTGTTTAGACAGGTAAATCAAAAAAACACCTGTCTGATTTTAAGATGGTTGTGTATAAGTGCCTTTAGTTTTGTGTCATTTTTTTTTACCAATACAAATTGGCTCCAGCAAAAGTCCACAGCTGTAATCTTATTTTTGCACTGCTATACATGGATGATTAATGATGTGGTTATTTTGTCCCTGTCTGTGTTTTCAGTCGTATTGGTTTGGACTGGGCGTGCACAGTTGCGGACATTTTACACAGTCTGAACGCTTGCCCTGAATGGAGCCTAGTCATTGCTGCCTTCACTGACCATTGCATTCAGCAGCTGCCACAGACTCTCAAACGCACCAACCTCTTTACCCTGCTGGTGCTGGTGGGCTTCCCTGAGGTAGGGGGACAACCGCACAGCCTGCATCACACTTTAAATGTTGCCTCCCGAATTTTTAACCCTATCATGATTTGTGTGTGCTTCAGGTGCTGTGTGTGGGCACCCAGACTGTGTTCATTGACAACGCCAATGAACCACACAACATGATCCTGCTCAAACACTTCACGGAGAAGAACCACGCTGCGGTGGTGGACGTTAAAACACGCAAGAGGAAAACGGGTCAGTGCAGTAGGAGCTCTGCTAAACACGCTGCTAGTGCTCAGAAAGGGACCAAATAACCCGTGTGCAACTTATTTTCTTTGATAGTGAAGGACTATCAGCTGATCCAGTCTCAGGATTCTACTACAGTCAGCCTCACGGGGCAGTCAGGGGGCCAAGGTCCCCCGAAAACATTGCTGAGCCGCTACTTAAATAATTTCACTGCTATCATCAGCCACTTGCTGCAGACCAGCGAGGACAATAGCTCTCCTGATGCTGTGGAGGCCTCCTGGGTTCTGTCCTTGGCCCTGAAAGGCCTCTACAACACACTCAAGGTACCTTGTGTAATCTGTGTGATGTGCAACTAGCAAAGAAACACCTGGTCTAGCAAATCTAGATTCTGTAGGCTTTTCTTTTTCATTCTACGCTCTTCATGTTTTACATACTATAGAAGCACGGAGTAGAGCAGGCTCAGGAAGCCATCCATCAGTCAGGACTGACCCAGCTGCTGGTGAGGAAGTGCAGTAAAGGGACAGGCTTCAGCAAGCTGTGGTTGCTGAGAGATCTGGAAATTCTCTCCATCATGCTGTACTCCTCGAAGAGAGAAATCCACTCCATGGCCCAGGATCCTGAACGAGACCAAAGAGAGCAGGACAAGGAGCACGACTCGGACCAGTCCAGCTGCTGCGCTGATGACACCGACATCAACAAGCCGGACCCACTGGAGGGTCTCGATGAGGAGACCAAGATTTGCTTCCAGGTAATGAGGGATCCTCTTCACTGTGTGTGCAGAAAAATCGAATCCTTTTGTATATCGATCTAGCCATTTTCCTTTTTTTGATGCAGATTACCCACGATGCCTTAAACGCTCCTCTGCCCATTCTGCGTGCAATGTACGAGCTGCAAATGAAGAGAACTGACTCTTTCTTCCTGGAGGTGCAGAAGAGGTCAGCCTCAGTTCCATATATAACAAATCTTACACATTTCCTTTTATCAGTATTCTAGTCTAACCTTTTATGAAATTTGCTTTTTTTTCTTGTTCAGATTTGATGGAGAAGAGATAAAAACAGATGAGACAATCCGTACTCTGGCTCAGAAGTGGCAGCCTAGCAGGCGACTGCGCTCTGAGGAGAGGAACACTAAGGCTGTAGACACTGATATGATTGTTGTGTCCTGTGTGGTGAGTTTAACGTTTTCCGGAACTTGGTGGATGATATGAAGAATATATTTTTAATGTCCCTTACTGTTGCTTCTGCCACCAACAGTCCAAACCAAGTCACTGTGAAAAGGCCACGGAGGAGATCAACGTAGTGGCCCAAAAACTCATCACCAATTCAGAAAGCGACCTGCAGCTGAGCTACGCAAAGCAGAGGCGCACCAAAAGCTCGGCTCTGCTGCACAAAGAGCTGGACGTGCGCAGCAACCGGGCGGTCCGCCAGTACCTGGTGAAGGTCAACCAGGCCATCGCCACGCTGTACGCCCGCCACGTGCTGGCCTCCCTGCTGGCTGACTGGCCTGCAGACGCAGCGCTGAGCGAGGAAGCCCTGGCCCTGAACGGCGCCTCGCACATGGCCTACATCCTGGACATGTTAATGCAGCTGGAGGAGAGGCCGCTCTGGGAGAAGGTAGGGGAGACGGGGGATGCATGGGTTAGTGTTTATGTATGCGTGATGCACGTCCCACAATTTAGGCGTGGACTAATGAGTGGGACCTTGTGTTAATGGTCAGATCCTGCAGAGGGTGCTGAAGGGCTGCAGCCAGAGTATGCTGTGCAGCCTGTCTCTCACTGCGTGTCAGTTCATGGAGGAGCCAGGTATGGCCGTGCAGGTTCGAGAATCCAAACACCCGTACGACAATAACACCAACTTTGAGGTGCGTGAACTAGATTTCTTTTTAAAATTTATTTTTAAATCAACAACCATGGATGTGAGGTGAACTATTATATTTGTCTTCTTCCAGGACAAGGTGCACATCCCAGGGGCCATATACCTGTCTATAAAGTTCGACTCTCGCTGCTACACGGAGGAAGGCTGTGATGAGCTCATCATGTCCAGCAGCAGCGACTTCCTCCAAGATGTCCACAATTTCAGTGGCTCTCCTCAAAAATGGTCGGACTTTGAGATCCCCGGTAAGGCTGGACTGAACAGAGGCATTTAAACAGCCACATAACCTCAATCATCACATGTGTGTTGTCTGGGTGTCTGTCAGGCGATACCCTGTACTACAGGTTCATGTCCGACATGAGCAACACGGAGTGGGGCTATAAGTTTACAGTCACAGGAGGCCACAGAGGGCGCTTTCAGACAGGTACTGTCAAACACACAGCTTCTTCCTGTTCCTGAGTTTGCAAACTGCTTAATACCCTTGAATTGCATTCTCTACTTCCGTTTGCCGTCCATCAGGTTTTGAGATACTTAAACAAATGTTAGCTGATGAGCAGGCGCTCGGTCACCTGCCGCTTTCAGACATCTGGGAGTGGCAGGTGGGCGTGGCCTGTCGCCAGACGGGGAACCAGCGGATCAAAGCCATCCACTTGTTGCTCCGCCTCCTTCAGTGTCAATCTCAGACGTAAGCCCAGCTTGGTTTATACGATTATTTTAAGTCCTCTGTGATCAGTGAGCAAACTAAACGCCTGCCATGAGAGAGTAAAATACACAAACATCTATGCTAATCTGAGCACCTGATGCACAGCCGACCTCAGCAGTGTTTTTCCCTAAACCCACACTGGGTTTGCATAAATGTCTTCATAAATCCTTCATAGTTCTGTAGGAGTGGTTTTACAGTAACCACAGAAATAAGAGAAGGGGTGTATTTAGGAATTTGCATGAGAGCCACAATATGAACGCAATGATAACTCACACAATTAAGAAAATACTTGAGCTGTGCACAATGTTTGTCTTCAGTTTATTGTTTGTTTATTTGTTAGTTTGATTGCAGTCATAAAATAAGTAAATAAGTTAATTACTGTTTTTTTATTAACGCTTGCCTCCTCTGCCTGTGTAAATGTTAGTGCCTGCAAGCTGACGCTGCTGCGACCTCTATGGCAGCTCTTCATGTCGATGGAAAACAGCCTGAGCCAGGATCCCACCAGTATCACTGTGCTGCTGCCTCTTCACAGAGCCCTCACCGAGCTCTTCTTCGTCACAGAGGCCCGGGCCATCGTGAGTGACGCCCACGCGTGGGGGCTAGTGGTGTGACTTGGTGACAGTTTAGTTTGGTTTGTTGTTTGTGCTGATTCAGGGTCAATGTTGACTCAGCCGTTTGACTTCTAAGAAGTTTAAACTATTTTTATCAGTCTGCCTTTCTTGTGCTTTCTATCTTCATTCCCTCCAACACATTCTAAATCAAATTATATAAAAAATAAGTCAAATTTACTCTTATCATTCCTTACAACTATTATCCCCCAGTCGCTTTCTGTCTCCACGTCAGTGTCTGTCTTCCTGTAAGATGAGCATGTTTTTCTTCAACCCACCTGTTCTGTGCTGGGCTCGGGGCCAAGGCTCGGCCCTGCCATCTGCCAGGCAACACAGTGCCACCGTGGCTCCCTGCAGACCAGCTCGGCAGACCAAAGAAGGCTGTCCCCTTTTGCAATGTGTATGGGCGCTCTCAGTAGTCTTAAATAATTGATAAAGGCTTCAGGGTCAGGAGCACGCCGTCTGCCAGACGTTTCCCATCCGTGGGTCCAGTCAAACCAAGCTGGAGGAAAGCCCAGGAAAGAACCAAGGTTACTCCATCAGCTCCGGACAGAAAACGTTTGACAGCTGAACTTTACATTAGTTGATGGATCCTTTCTGGATGTCTTCTAGAAGAGCAATGTGGGCCGACGAACACCAGGGGGCAGTAACAGTCCTCAGAAGAGTTTCACCAAATGCCCTTTAAGGTTTATTGTTGTGCAGAGGGTAGACACCTGTTGGTGTGTGACTTGCCCTAGCGCCTCCATCCAGCAGAGTGTCATCCCATGCAGCAGTTCCATAAATGACAAGTTCATTTATTCCCCTCCATCTCAATATAGCCACATTAGACTGCGCTAAACAAATCGTGCTACATTTGTGGCAGCTGTCGCCGTGAGTGGTGGGTGGTGTTACGTGTTGCTCAAGCTGTTTCAAGTGAAGTGCGCCGTGAACTACACCGGAGCGTGTATATTCCAGCTGGGGTCGCACATCTGAGCTCTCGAACGTGGACCATCTGGACTGAACAGTGGAACCGAGCACGTTGGCCCCACAGTGACGAGCTGCACTCAGGCTGCACCGCGCCAGGCCAGGAGACGGATTGGAAAGGCTTCAACAGCTCAGTGAACTCTTTACCTCAGGATGTCTCGTTTCTGTGTAGGAAATGAAACACCGTGTCGCGCACTGCTACCTGTACAAATGCTCCCAGAACGGTGCCTGGCGTAAACACTGGGGGTGCCGTGCGACGAATGACTGACGGGGTCTGGACTCCATCTCCAGCCCCGTCTCGGTCCATTTAGCCCGTACGCGGCCTTATCTGCGTTCCCCGACGCGCTCTGCTTATATAACCCACCGGCATGTTTCTGCTGTAGGGCTTTAGTGGAAGCGCTTTCGAGTTTGTTTACGATTTCAAATGACTTTTCCAACATTCCACAGTTGAGTTTGATGCTAAGATGGCGCTGAAGAGTGGTCAGGGAGCCAGGCCTCATTTGTAACTGAATTCATGCCTTATGTAAGCGCTCGCTCTAGTCTGTCTGGGGACGTTCCTTCTATTCACGACGGTGTTTCTCTTTAGCTGCGTTTGTGAATGTTGCGGAAGCACCCATTTGTTTCACGTGTCTTCCAGGCGGAGGGCGTCCTGCAGGAGTATTTGTTGGCCATGACCACCGACGAGCAGCTCCTCGGTCACACCGCGATGGTAAGCTTTCTACTGTCCCCTCCTCCCCCTGCATTCAAAGGCCTCCTTCCAGCCAGGCCTGCTCAGAGACGTCCTCTCTGCTCCCCGACGTGTTGCGTGACCTCACGCAACTTCCTTTGTGAACCACACAGTCGCACTTTTTAAATGGCGTCACTGTGCGTCAGCTCGGGGCTGGAGTCTCTCTGGCTGGTGAATCACCATGCTGTTGACACCCGGCAGCTCCCATCGGCGTCCCCGTCCCCTCGTTTTGAATGCGCGTGGGCTGCACTCAGGACTAATGTATTTGGTAATTACAGCCTATTAGCATTCGTGGCAGAGCGAGCCACAGCGTTCTCTGTGCTGCGGACCCGCACAGCAGAGGAGCCTGAAGGCAGTTAAGGGTAGCAGAGGATGCAGGGTGGGGGCGGTGAAAAAGCTGTAGTGGGTGGTTCTGTGCTGTTATCTAATACCTGTCAGGTGGAAAACAGGGCCGCTGGTGACTTGGCCAAAGTCATAACTACAAGATGATACACACGCCAGAAGGAATTGGCTGAGGTTCAGAGCTCAGTGAGTGAAACCTCCAAAACAATGTGATTCTCTCACTGGGAAATCTGAGATACATATTCCATTCAACAAGACTAGTGACTAAGTTTTATTTATCCACAGGTTGAGCAGGATTCAGACTAAACCTGTAACTGTGTGTTTGAAGAAAGAACATGTTGGTGCCCTCGGCACCAGTGAGGTCATTGGGTTCATTATTAATTATCGAACCACCACCAAACTGAATTTTAAATAGGCCCGATCGTTTCACCCAAGATCTAAAAACCCCATCTGTACGTCAGTGACATCAGCTTCACGGGTGCATCATCTAATGATCAATAAGTCAAAGCCGCACTAAGACACTGCTGTGTGAAGGCGGTCCCGCATAATGGCCCCCAGAAAATGATCACCTACCTCTGCAGCTCCTCAAAGCCCCAAAACTAATCACTGGGCCAGCGTGGTTAGAGTAATTGGACCTGAAACGCGACTTCAGAGCGATGCTAATGATTCTGTGTCTGCTGGGTATGTAATTGGCAACTGCTTTAAATTTACTGCTTGTATTCAGTGTGTGTTTACACTATATGTTATAAAAATCTATGTATGCTTCTTTATCCATACAAAACCAACTTTACTGTGATGCTTTGCACATTTAGCTTGCTTCAACCAGACCCATGTCATTCATTAAGCATATTAACATTAAACATGCAGAGAACAGCCAAAGTTCTGTTGTGTCATGCAAAGCGCCATTTTCTCTTTCAGCACTTACATTCATTTTGTTTTATTTTTTTCTTATATAGGCTCTGAAGAATATCGCCGCCATCAGTCTGGCCATCGATTACCCCAATAAATCTACCAAACTCCTCAACATGTCCTCCTGAGAGGTGCTACAGAGCGAGTGGAGCAGAACAGTCCAGGAGGGGGATGCGTCCTGAGTCAGCGGGAGTACAGATGACCCCACTCTGGAAACTCTCTGCTGCACTGTGGATGTGAGCTAAGGAGGGGGACTCCAGGAGCACTTTCCACATTTATTCACCATACTCCTTGCCTTTATATCAGCATGCGCATTCACTGGAACAGGAATGATTGCAGGGTGTTTTTCTTTCCGTGCGCGTGAGTGTGTTTGGTTCTGATTGGAGGATGCCATGCTAAATGACTTGAAGTGTGCCAAATACACGACCTACAAGGGAAGCTATGCCCCCCCCCCCCTCTCCTAAACAGCAGCCACTATGGGTTACATGGTGAAAGCAGGTCACCTTGGCAACTTGCATGTCTCGGTGGACATGTAGAGCATCCTAAAAATACAGCCCAGGACAGAGTGTCATTAGTCACCAGAGGGAGAAAGAAGCTGACCTACTAGCTCATTCCACTCCTTCCATCCTCCCTACAGTCCTCTCTAGAATTCCTTTCTTCCTGCTCCTCCCTTTCCTTCTCAGACTGCACATGCGTGTAACAGATGTGCCTGTGCACCAGCCACAGTCACAATAGCCATAGTGGTGAGAGCCGGTCCCAGCTGAGGGGAGACGGTGATACTATTGCAATGCATTCCTTCATCTCATCCCGTCACTCGGTAAATGAATGAAAGAGCATTATGATGTCATCATGTTCATGCAGAAATGCATAATAGCAAAAAACCTGAAGCCCTATAGTTTTACCCACATGCATTTAGTTGCTCATTTTTCACAGCAGTGGGTGATAAACAGGCTGTCACACTATGCTGCCCCTGGATGTTATGTATGGTAACACTGCTGATTTCCACTAACGCCGATATTTAGCACCTTGA
Source organism: Betta splendens (assembly GCF_900634795.4). Lineage (NCBI taxonomy): Eukaryota > Metazoa > Chordata > Actinopteri > Anabantiformes > Osphronemidae > Betta > Betta splendens. The sequence continues at coordinate 12,482,568 of NC_040894.2, read as the reverse complement.
GACTTAATTGACTGTCACTGTTAAAGGCGCCGATTAAAGCGACACCTCGCTTCCACTTCTTCACATCTAAGGTCCGTTGAGCTGGAACAGGTGAACACTGAATTACCTCATGTTTTCTAAACACACACTTGAGTTGTGCGGAGCTTCCTCGCGTCCTTGAGTCTCATCACACTTAAACCACAGGTTGCGGAGCTGAACTCTGGTAGCTGCATCCGCGTCGGCCCCTGTCCGCAGACTAAACCAAGCTCGGTTCGGTCGCTCTGAACACTGCTTTTAAAGAGCGAGCAGATGTGTTTTTTGTTTCTCCGTTTACTACTGTACGAATTTCATGTGATGAGATTCTTTTGGTTGGAAGAGGTCATGGTGGTTTTATACCAAAGAAACCGAATCCTCCTGAGCCATGACAACTCACATGGAGCTCCTGATGGTGTTTCGTCTCTGTCACACACTTTATCAGAGAGCAGTTGAGTCCTTTAGACATTGTTGAGTTTCTTTTAATTTCCTCTTAGTTTTTTTCTACTTCCACATTTTTTGTGGCGGTCCGCTCCAGGACCTTAGGATAGACGTGGAGGTTCTGTTCACTCAAGACGAGGCGCCTCGCCTATCTACAACGTGCCTATGGTTAAAAACGAAGCAATCATAATTTATCTCATGTTACCTTAAAGGTTATTAACTATATTTTAAAAGAGAACTATATTGTTTAATTTGAGTTTTTTTGTAACCTTTTACTTTTAATGTTTTCTTTGTTTGAGGATGCTTGATACTTGAGGCTGACTAATTTGAATGTACATATCTGTGAATATTAATTGCACAGAAGGAACAACTTTGATATCAACCCCATGCAAATCTTATGCTTACTGTGCACTAACAGATGGACACTCAGATTCAGATTTTGTATGCATGGCACTGAAGGTAAAGGAAATCTGCTTGGGTTGACATGTGCTTTCTAATAAAATAGAAGTTACTCAAAGAAAGACTTCTGTATTTATTTATTATTTTTGAAACATTCTCTCTTCAAAACCAGTATCCACACACACGCTGCTCCATCTGTCTGGTCCCTGCCTGTGATCTGGAGTCTCGGGGGCAGCGCTGATGATGGGTGTCATGATCACCAGGGTGATAATGACATCAAATGTAGGAAATATTCAATAAGTCTCCAGATGATTCAGCGCCACCAAAGCCCCCACGCCGGAGTGAGTCAGCTGTCGTCCCACCTCCTCCTGCTTCGCCCCTCGTCGCCATGTCTCCTACTTCATCTGGTTGCTCATCGAGGATAGGAGCGCTGTCATAAGGCGAACAAAACGAATGGATATAAAGGAGACTGTCACGCCAACATGAAATGATGGCAGTGTTTGAAGCTGGGTGACACATTGGAGACTTGTTTGAATAAAATGATGACATCTGCTGTGTTTGGTTTCAGCTGTCTGTAGGTTGACAGTTTTCATTTCCATTCAACCATCAGCATCCTTCCAAAGACATTACCCAGGATAGAGCAGTGTCCAGCATCAGGGGTCTATAGTATATTATAGTCTAATGTTTGTGAATCAGACAGGATGTCCAGAATGACCTTCCATCCACATAAATAACTCAATGTAAGCGCTTGCTGGTTGGAAGACACAGCACCCTCTGCTGGTACCGGTACCAGAATGCGTCTAAGCGTGACCCTAAACCCCTGATACAAATTTTAGATGGTGGAATTTGGGCACTGGATTTGTCACAGCTGTGTAATATGTTACTTCAGTAAAAAATCTATTCAGATATTATCACGTCAGCCATATGACAAATGGTGTAACTTTCTTTTTCACCTTACTCTATGATATGACATCCAAATACCTGCTGTCATCTGACACTAGACAGATGGTGCGCTGTCTCTGATTGATCGATGATTCAATTCGATGTCTAGGCCAAAAAAATATATGTGCTTTTTTTAACTTTCAGGACTTTTAGGATAATCACAGCATGACCTAGCCTTAAACAACCAGCTGATTGATAACATACTGCCCCCACCTATGTCGTTTCTTCAGGAGGCTATGAAAATGTAGAATTCACAGCAATGACCTGGGGAGCTACTGGACAGTGTGTTGAGCACAGCGGAGCAGGACAGCGAGGACTGGCTGGAGCAGAGGCATCTGATTTTAAGCTTCATGCTTGTAAGAACTAACTGAACTAATCTTTATATGTTTTTATATACAGCAACAAGGTCAAGTTGCTGTTGAAGTCCAAATTTACCTGATGACATTAAATGGACATTTAGGAAAAATATAAAAGTATCATAATTCTTTTTACATTTATTAATGGAATTCCATTGACTTGGAGGAAACATTTCAGATTATTCATAATGGATTAGATGCAGTAAATTAGACAAATTAATATCCATAAGGATAATGATGGTGATAGCGAGAGTCTGGGTTTTATTCATATTTGGAGGGATGCCTTCATGAATAATGACTAAATGGAAAATATTGAGGATAAGTTGTTTAACTGATGTGGAAGTAGACGCTCAAGAGCAAAGACAGAATTTAACTGTGAATCAGAGAAAGAAAGAGACAGAAATTATTACATAAACACCAAAATTATGTAAAGCAAATGAAAAATAAAGTATGAAAGAATGAAACAAGAACAAGATTTGGTGTGATTCATTGTGACTGCAGTGCTTACATTCATAAACGGCATCATGTAATTTTCTTATTTTCTTCACAAGCTGTTACCACACACACACACACACACACACACACACACACACACACACCAATACCTCCAGATCTTCCAGATAAACCAGGCATCTGATGTCTGAAGGTCAGTCGAGGGACGAGGTGCTCGTGTGAATCCTCTGAGTCCTCTCTCTCCTGCTGCGGATCTTCCCTCCTCCTTCTCCTCCTTCTCCTCCTCCTCCTCCCGTCGAGGGACCCGTACCGTCACCACACATATGCTAAGTGTGTTATTTGCGTCAGTTTCAGAGGACGTGTAATAAAATGCTTCCTCATGAGCCGCCACTTGTTTTGATTCTAAATTGCATCTGTCACGGTTCTGCCATTGGTGCAAAATGTTCAGCCTTAAACCTGCATGTGTTGAATATCCAAAAAACATTGAAGACATAAATATATATTCAATATGCAACAAATGAGCACAGATTGCTGACTTTTAGAGGTAATACTAGAGAATGAGTCTCCATCATGACATCCAGGAAGCTCCTACCTGGAGGACGTTCCACCTCCACAGCTGGAACCAGACCTACTTTCTTCCGCAATCGGACCAGGGGCCTGTGTGGGTCACTTCTCGTGGGGCTTTGGGATAATTGGGTAGTTTAAACAACCCGTGGAGAAAAAGACTCACGCCCACATTTAGCAGCTACTCACATGCGATTCTTCTGATCGCGCTGGGACTAGCTCTGTGTGTTATCTCACTCCTCACCTGTCTCCTGCTCACATCTTAGTGTCAGAGACCACAGCACAGCTTCAGGGGCTCAGCACAAGCACGTATGTTACGGCTGATCGCTGTAGTAAACAGACACTACATCTTTATTATGTGGGAGAGAATCTGGTAATCAGAGCTTTGTTGTTTGAAGGCCACAGTCTCTGGCTGAGCACGGTTGGATACGTGGTGCCTTTGTTCTCAGTTGTGCATTAAATGGGAACAATACGTCACATCATTTGACAAAATACCCTTGAGGTTTCTTAGCCTTTAGTTCTTGGAAGAAGGATTTAATGTCTTCATATAAACTATGAATTTGACAGCACATTTTCTAGTTTATAATATAAAAAATCTGAAATTTTAAATGAATGTATTTTTGCTGCATTTAGCTCATAGTTCCAGAAGCTTCTTACCAAGAGAATGGATGTGAATGTTTGTGAACTCTGATTTAATGTGATGCTGCTCTCTTCCTCCTCATGTGACAAACACACCCACAAACGTCTACTAGCAGCTCCTGGTCATTAACCTACCGACGTGGAGCCACTTTGGTCTCACGTGTGTCACTCTGAGCAATTTCAGCTCAGGTGACCTTGGTTTGATCTGAAGGTCAGACACGTGCACATCTACATGCACGTCTGCTCTCTGGGAGGAACGACGCCGTGAAACGTGGCCGTGCTGCAGCCCGTGCCTCGCTCGCTCCACATTCGCTCGCCCCGGATTCAGGTCACACGTAGATGCACAGCAATGTGCTGCAGTGGTCTACTTGTAACTCTATCATTAACTCGCCGCCCCGCTGCACCATGGGATGCATTTGAGCGCCCGCTGGTCCAGAACCCGTTCAGGTTGAATGTCGGCGCAGAAAGATGATATTTTAATTCTGTCATTTTTGTGTTGGCTTCATCGCTGAATGACCTTGAAGAGACAAAGAAGCCTCATGAATAGGAGCTGGTTAATAGTTAATGTCCCTGTTATGTGTGTTCGGTTTCTGCTGAGAAGGAGCCGAACAGATCACCAGAGGAAACGGTCTCAAATTAATTTGACTGTAATGGCTGGAAACTGGAGGGAATTCCAGTGTCAGCAGGAACGACGCTGGAAAACGAACCGTTCGGATCCTGAAAGGGAAAATAAAAGCGGAGCATCGCGCGTCGGAGCCCGTTTCTTGTCAGCGGCGGCGCCGGCAGCAGCTTGCTGGCGATCTGTCAGAGGCAGCTGCTCGGTCCCTGCAGTTAAGAGCAGGGTGTCTCAGCCACCTGTGTGCCGCCACATAAACCAAAACATTTTCCATTACAAGCGCCGTAACGGAGTCCAGGAAAGGGAGGCGCAGATGGGGGAAACACATATTAATACGCCGCCACCTTTTCGGGCATCTCTCCCATTACGCGCTGCCACAAGAGAAGGGTATTCATGATTTTGCATCACAGGAGTAATGACCGTGCATTTCTAGAACGTCACAGATGAGAGTTGGGGTAAATAATGGCCGCTAATAAAAGAAATGCTAAGCTAACCCGGCTTTGTTACTCCACATCCCACATTCTATGTGGCACCACCTGTTCTCGTTCACCTCGTTAGGGTCACAACCATAATGTGACACACACAAACCAGTCTCCATTATCTCGGCCTCGTTTGCATCCCGTGTCCGTCGCTGCTCGCCAGTATTTGTTAGGCAAATGCTGCACATGCTTCAAGCCGCCCGGACTCCACCTAACGTCCTGCGCCTGTCGAAAAAGCATGTTTGCGATTCCTCCAGGAGATTCTACTTTTATGAAGATGTAGCAACAAGAGGATGTTGAAAAAAACGCTGCTGCTCCTGAAAATTGACCCCAGAAACTCTATTATGCAAATAGAAAATGGCTTCTCCACAAAGAATCAGGGTCATATGCACCAAAGGCAAAAATGGCCCTCACCTCCCGCAAACAAAGTCCAGAGTTTACCTTCTGTTTCATGGTCCTGTCCTGATGGGGGCTCTGCATCTAGGCCACGTAGGCAGGATCCTGCCGCATGTGTCTCTGCGCCGAGAAGGGAGCAGCGTAATCAGGACAGAGCTTTATTTAAAGACCGCAACGTGGGCAGCAGCAATTCTCACATCACCGCTCGCTCTTATAGAGGTGATCAGACCTCCCGCTAACTTTTAGCACCTCAGCTTTTTCTCGCGGTGAACTTCGGATGGGGTGATGTCCAGAGCGGGGCGTTTTGTGGCGGCTCCTTGGAAGCGTCTGGAGTCCAGGAGCTGACAGAGGAGCGCGGGGAGGAGGCCGAAGCCCCCTGAGCCCCGTGTCTGTGTGAGGTCTGTGCTGTAAACATGTGGGTGGACCAAGGCTTGCTGTTGACAGCCTCCTGTACGCGTGACACTTGATGGAGAAAAAGGTCTCAAAGGTGGAGGAGGCCCAGCAGCTGTAAGCTCAATAACAACACAAGCAACAGCTGCAGCAGCTCACAAACAAACTGTTAATGTAAATGTATGGGAGACGTTTAAATGGACCCAAATGTAGCTCAGAACTGATACTCTGCTGCTTAAGGACCAGAAAAAAAGCCTCCAGCTACACAAAACCGGCCTAAAAGATCAAGCTCCACCCACTTTGAACCTGACAAAACATGAGGTCACACTTATGATGCATTACATTTATAAAAGTTAATAAAAGCAGATATACAGTAAACATGGCAGCCAGAAGGTGGGAGTGGGATCCTGAAAGCAGCATTAGGTTCATACGTAACACTGCATCTCGCTGCAAACAGGAAGCAGGTCATCATGGTACACAATCATGAATTAAACCATCAGAGGGTGATCTCCTCTCAGAGCCTGTGGTCGGTGAACCCGCCGTACATGCCAGATGACTGTTGGACCGTTCCTCCTCTAATCAGTCACACCGCTGCTTCCTCGGCCACCTCCCATCTGGAGGAATAAACCTGCAGAGGTTCTGCTCGTTAACTCCGTCATTGCAATCTCCTCCAACCTCCTCTTGGATGGAACTGAGAGACTTATAGTGTCTCTAATAATCAGGGCATTGTGAAATTAAGCTGTTAAATTTTATTCTAAGTGACTCTTGTGCAGCTAATCTTCCATCTGTGTGTTTCCCTGTATAGAAGGTATATTTATCAGATTTTCACTTAAAGGGACTCATTTGGGAGCTTAACGCTTTTAACACCCAAACACCTACGAGGAGAAGTGATGAGTGAAGCAATGAGGGTGCATCCAGTATCCACTACTCCAATAGATAACCCCCTAACATGGAGATTTGTTCAGCTGGAAGGATACTCACCTCCAAGCCTCTTACAAGTGCATCTGTTTTTATTTCCACTGAGGAGCCAACGCTCATAAAGGAGGACATGAAAGCAGCAAGACGCTGCTGGGTCCATTGTGTACAGGCCTCGCTTGCAATAAAAACAGTGTCCCCCAATTTGGACCTAAAGAGTTTGGACAAATTAAAGTTAATGGGAAACCAACAGTGTTTATACCAAGTGTGTATAGATCGAAGGAGATGAGGTAAAACTGTAAAGATGATGACAGATGTTGGAGCCGCTGGGTTTGTTGGATGCTGTTTTCCTCATTCCTTCCATGTTGAGACTTCCTCCGCATAACTTCACAGACTTTGGCCACAAAATGTAAATCTGTAAAAGTGAGGAGTCACAGATGACACATACTGTGTATCTGCTAAGACTACAGAAAACAGTGACTGTATGGGTTTGAACTCCCGGGCCGCTGATTGGAAAGGCATCATCAGTGTCAATCTCTCCCTAAATACAGGTTCTAGCTGATGCTGGGTCTGTTTTAATGTCAGGTGGACTGTGTCGGATCTCGAGGGCTTTTCCATCCTCACCGGTGTCTCTATAAAAAGAATGAGACTTCCCAGAGAACTGGCACTCCTCGAGCTATCAACATCCGCCGCTCATCTCTGACCGCCATCGCATTTCCTAGCTGCGACAGATGTCAGCATCAACACGGAGGCAGGCAGGACCTTCCGATGAGATTAGAGCATGACAGACGATCAGGGTTAATCATCTGCCTCTGTACCGTGTGGAAGGACGGCTCATTAAAGCGCTATGCGGCTGCACAGTCTCTCCTCTCGCCCTGTTTAGCTGTAAGCGTTCAGTCGGGGGGCTCTGGGCTGATGAGCTGAGCGTGGCCAGGCAGGTACCGGGCCACAGTCATGACTCAGCATGCAGAGAAATGGCGGCTCTGTGAAACGAGTGATGCAATGTTTGGATTCCACAGAGCAGAAGAGGAAGCTGTGATCGTAGTGAACTATAGATGTGGAAATGAAATGACGAAAGAAGCAGCTTAAAGGAACAGGGAGAGCATCGACTGTATGAATATGAAAATACTGAATGAAAAGGAGAGCAAACCGTCATCAAAGTAGCAAAGATGCTCTTGTTGAAAAGCTGCAACAATGCAGGAAGTCGAGGTCTGTAAGTGGTTTATGAGCGCAGCATTATTAACCGTTGTTCAAAAAGTCTCATAATGGCACATTTGGACCCAGCAGCAGAGCTACGGGGGCGTTTTTGAAGCCAAATCATACTTTTGTTGCACCACTGTTCCTCCCCTTTGTCACAGGCCGCCGGTGACCTCACGCTGCACCTTGATTTGCATGCGTGTCCTGGAAGGTATTTTTGTTTACGGGGTATTTATGATGTCATCACAAGTGCAGCTCATTTACATTCGGTTCATCTGGTTGATCTGGCATTAGCTGGTGGCATTAGCTCCACAAACTGCCACTTGTGTGGGCGTTGGTCTGGTTTGGTTTGGTTTGTTGAGGCTCCCCTCGTGCTGCTTTCACCTGCGGTGCGTTACGTTGCTTTTTCACAGACGGAGCCTGGAACAGAGGCTGAACTTTGGTTCCAAAGAAATAATTAACTGCTCCTTATTTGTGCCTAGTTTTTCACAGAGGTTAATGGGTTAAATGGACATGTGAAACTACACAAATGGAATTAGAGCCGCTGGTGTCTCTCAGTGATTCTGCTCTTGATGACTAGGACTCAAAGAGGGAAGTGAGGTTCTCTCCGGTTATTTGAATAAGGCCACACATCTATTCTAAAAGAGGAAGTGTTCATATTCAAACCGTTACTACAGCGCCCTACTCCAGCTACAGCGTATGGCGACTGTCTGTGTCTGAGCAGCTCTCGACTTTCTCTGTGGAGGGAAGTCCCGACGCGACGAGCTGTCAGCGACTCGCTTTACGATGTCGCACTGCCGACGGATGAAGGGACGGAAGAGGCGCTGACAGCGAGGAGCCATCTGGCCCTCATTAAGAACGGGGGGAGGAGAGAGTAGTCAGGTCATCGCTGGACACACACACACACACGCACGCACGCACGCACACACACACACACACACACACACACACACACACACACACATCTGTGAGAGGAAAGTCTCTCCTGGGAAACCAGATCAAGGATGAATCCCTGTCTGCTGTGGTGGCTTTGAGTGTGGAAAGACTAATAAGAACTGCTTCCTTGTTAGAAGCAGCTCCTGCACGTCAGGAGACGTGTTCAAAGGCCCTTGGCTCATCTTGAGTGTTTGTGGTCTGGTTCCTGCACAGGCAGCCTGTTAAACTACCTGTAGGCTGATGCTACAGGTCAAATCCAAGGCTAATAATCTAATGCTAATTGTGTGCTCCAATATTTGAAAGGCCCCAGAATCTCCTTGCTCTTTTATTTATTGGGACCTCACATTATTGCTTTGTGCCTCACCTGCTCCTTTCTGCTCCCCCTGTCTATTTCCCAGGCCTCTGATTGGTAATTGGAGCCGGCTGACACCGAGTGACAGACTCCGTTGTTGTGGTGCCCTGTCTATTGTGGTGTGGACAAGCGTGTTCATCGGTAATCTACATAAAAGCTCTCAGGGGGACGAGAGACCTGCCATTTGATCCTCTTTAATGGCCCAGTCTGTCATTGGTGATGATTAGTGTGGAGAAAAGATTAGAAATGGCAGCGGAGCGGCGGTGACTATTATCGCATGCAGACTCGTTGGAAAAAAAGGAAAACTCACTAATTATTCATCACCAAAAATATATATATAGACGTGCTGCAGATTTTAGCCTCAGCATTTGTGATGCATGGATGCATCAGACTGCCCGGGGTTCCTCCCTCCTCTGTCTGTATCTGCACATCAGCAGCCACAACGTCTCGATAGAGTCCAAAGTTCTGAAGCCTCTGCACTTGTTGCCAGCGCTCCATGGTGGAGTTAATTGGTGTGGATGACCTGTCAGACGAGCAGCTCGGGAGCATAAAGCACATTTCAGAGGGTTGATTATTGCTGCTATTAATAGCATTAACAGATCCCCTATGCAAAATCCAACCCAGTACCTGGACAGGAGAAATGCACAGTAATTTATTATTAAGCGGCTGAGAAATCCAGTGTCTCCAACAGCTGCATCTTAGTCCATGTTACTGTTGATATGTATAAGTGACTGGGGCCAAATCACAACCGAGCTATGAATATGAGAAAACATAAAAAAACATCCTTTGGTAATTTACTTGAGCTGAACAGACCCCTAGTTATTGATTAAACTGCTGGGTGTCAGTTAATTATTTCTTTAACATGCTCAGCATGGGGTAGATGAGACGTGAGAGGGTGGCAATGAGCAAAAGCAGAATTTGGGTTGTCCCCGGCAACGACAGTCGCCAATGAGCAGGTTCTTTTCAGATAAGTGTCTACAGGTTACAAATAAGAGAAGAGAGATATTTTCCTCCTGTGCATTTTGACCTGTGAGCAAACTTGACTTCATCCTGGAACGGATCTTCAAAGGCAGCAGTCAGATGGTTGCTGTTCCTGCTGTACAGTGTGCACACTGAAAAGAGGCCAGTTCGGTGGCGGTGGCCCTGAGCAGCGACTCACAGGCTCCACTCCCCTAAGACAAACTGCTGGAACATTAGCGTTTGATCACACAGCTCCGCAGATGTAGGACTGGCTAAGTTTGGCACAAGTCGAGGCTTTTGTGTCCCGTGGTCCATCCGGACCTGGCGTGGCTGCTGGTTTTACCACCATGAGCTCTGTATTGCCCTCATTACAATGGGTCCCTGCGTGAAAACATTTGTGGGAAAAGGGAGCACATGAAAGCGTGAAGATGCTGAATGTTCCACAGGCTTCACCCGCTTGTCCACTGTTTGCTATTTAGTGCTGAGCTGTTGGCACAACACTGTTTTTTTAACTTTGCTGCTGAAAACACCTGCAGAACTATGATGTCATGACAATGAAGCACAGGAGGTCAGAGCATCAAAGTGCACATTGTCTTTAAAACCTAGAAAACCTGATGTATGTATAAACAAACAAAAAGATGGGCATCAGTGTCTCTGGTAATAATCAAAATGTCTCGTCACAAAATGACTATGACCCCCTCAGCTGCCGTGTCTCTGCACAGTGACAGTGGCCAGTTGGTGTGTACTGTACATGTGTGCTTCCCTCTTGAAGTATGGAGGAGGAGGTGTGATCCTGTGAACCCAATTTCCATCATGTCCCTTCCCTCCAGGATCTGATCTATTTACCTGTATGGAGGGACAATGTATTGAGGACAGGCCCATTAAACACACATCGCCAGTGATTTAAGTAATCGCTTTATATGCAGCATTTGATTTCATTACAGGCTGATTGACAGGATGAGCCTCGTCATCGGTGACTCATCCGGCCCAAAAGTGATTGTGTGTGTGTGTCTGACTCACCTGGTCTAATTGAATGTGTTGGCAGAGCAGAAAAGAAAAAATGACAAGTGTAAACAGATGAAAAGCTCTGATTAACCCAGGTCGATTATTTGACTAATGCTGGAGGTAAAAAGAGAGAGACCTAAATGCCTAAAAATCTAATCTGTACATTTTGAGGTCTTCAGTATAAGTGCACCAGTTTCCCTCAAATGTCCTTTAGACACAAGGGTGGACATCATCAATATGATGACTTAATGTCACCACAGTCTTTGAGCCTGAGGTTCTTGAGGCAAATCATCTTTACTATACATCAGAGAGCTGCTTTGGACGTAATCACACCATTCAATGGTTATTATCAGTGGTTATCAGCCCATACGTATGGGCCTGACAGCGTAAATAGGTGCAGTAGGTCGCCGTCCTTGATCCGTAAGGTAGATCATGGCTCGGATGATTTAACCAGCAGAGTCAGTAGGGACGCTGTTGAGCGGTTGTTGATCAGACGGAACGGTCAAAGTTTTTGATTTATTCGCGGGCATAACTTAGCAAAAAGCTAGCTGTATTGTGTTAGCTAACTGTAACCTCAACCCCCCACCCATTATCTAACCCTAACCCTAACCACAATAACGTCTGAAGCCGCTGAACGTAGCAAGTTAGCTAGTTGCTAGTTGTTAGCGAGTATGCAGAGCAGGCACCTACTGGCCCGTACGAATGCGCTGATAAGTTCTGATCAGCCCATTCGTTATGGGTGATAACATCCGAAGCGGGTGCATCAGAACAGCTATTTTCAGTCTCTAGAGTCAAGTGTGAAAATGAGACCATTCTAAGGAAACTGTTGAGTAGTGACCTCAACAGATGTGTGGTACTAGTAAACGTGCAGCAGGCGGTTGTGCAAACACAAGTAAAGAGCAGAGTGAGCGATTCCAGCACTGCAGTGTTCAAACTGCCCATGATTAGTTCAGTTACACAGATTTATCACGTGCTTAGTTGATGAAAAATGACTTTTTAATCTTCAAACTGAACGATGGACGTTGCTCTTTTAAAGACAAAATCCATACATGTGATAGTCGTTGAGAGTGAGGTCTTCCTTTTTCTTTCTGCTTGCGGCGACCAGACTGTGAAACGTTGAGCACATCGACAGATAAAGGGAAGCAGAGAGGAGAGGTTTATTAATGCTGTGGCTGTGGTGGTGTTGGGGGGGTGACGTATTGGACCGGCCATTTGGGCTTCCTGTCAGGTACAGCTGCCTCTTTTGACTAACGTCACATCTCCTTGATTCAAAGTCTACGGCAGCCGCAGCTGTTTCAAAGACCAATTCAAAACCCTCCGGGCTTCCAGGTTAAAGCCTGCGCTCAGGCCTCGTCCAGTGGGTTCCTGACCTGCCGTGCGTGTGAGACGAGGGCGCGTATCTCTTTTTCATACCTCAGCAACCGTGGATCATTTCCCTCATGCAAATGAACGCTGCGAGCCAGAAGTGAAGGCAAATGCTCCTGGAGGGCCGAGGGTGGCGCGTGGAAAATGTTGTGCGCCTGGCGCAGAAACCAGCACAGTCCCCCAGTGTGTGCTGCTGGAGGTGGGGGGTGGGGGGGTTTCCTCTTCGGCATCAAAGGGGTCCTCTCGAAATTTATGTCACAGTGACGACTGATGCAGAGGCAGTAGATCACGCACATAGAGAGAAACTCGAGGGCGTGCGCCGCTTGTGCTGATGACTAACGGCAGTCACACTGACTGAGAGTGTGTGTGTGTGTGTGTGTGGGGGGGGGCAGTGGGCACAGGATGCGCAGCCTGCGTCTGCTGGGGATCCGCGGAGGGCCGGACCGTTCAAAATAGAAACCTCGGGGTCCGAACGCTGACGCAGAGGCAAAAAACCCGAACTCCTGAAGCAGGCGACCGGCCGGCGTCCTCTCCAGACGCCAGGGCTGGAAGTTGCGTAAGCTCCAGATATAAATACGCGTTTCTCGCTCCGTGCGTGAAGGAGGAGGGCAGCTGTGTGAGGGGACAGAATTGGAGCACCTTGTTCCTTTTATACTTTTTTATGCCCAGCGAGGACCAGCGGCACCGTTCGGCGCGCGCGTACCGGGCGCTGCAGTAACGGTCGGCTGGTGGGGGGGGAGGGGGGAGTCACGCATCACTTAGAGAGAGAGAAAGGAAGCTTGATGAGATGGCAGATAGTCATAAATGGGCAGTAATGGGCTAATCTGAAGTGAAGCAGCTCAGATACATCCCCAGATGTGATGAGGATGCTGATACTCGACGGTTACAGCAGCGTGCGGTTCCCCGTCATACGTCTATGAGTGGAGGATTCAGCAGGTCGCGCTTCAACAACAGCAACGCCTCATATGATCGTGATGCGCTGCTAAAATAACGGCCACAAGCGGTTCCCCTCTGAAGTCAATGTAAACTGTTCCAGACCCACAAACAATAAATATTAGCTGCAATTTTCCGAAAACGACTTTGAAGTGATGCATCAGTATTTGTTTTTCTTTCCTCTACTCTTTGTCTCATCTCAGCCTCAGATTCATCTTCCTGTGAGACGATCAGTTCTTAGCTTCCGAGCGTGGAAGACATCTTGGTAGAAATATCACCATTTAACTGTGTTTTGGTAATGATACCAAGGTCAGGAGTATTTTTAGGCTGCTATTTATGTCAGCGCAGTTATTTAATTAAACGAGTGCTCGCTGTGGTTGCTGGAGGAATGTAATAGCTGTACATGTTTTCATATTCTTTTCTATAACTGGACGCCGACAGTCGTGTGGTTTTCCATTATGACTTCACATCTGAGTCCCGTGGGGTCAGATCGTGCGTCAGCCAACACCCTCTGAGGCGCTGGTATTCAGCCTTGGTTCCGAGGCTCCGGAGGCCGCTCCTCAACACCGGGACAAGCCAGAACGGAAGAAATCTCCCGTTCGCAGCTCTCCTTGAGAGGAGAACGCTGCAAGGACGAGGCGCAGCTGTCGGCTCCACGCGTCCTGTTGAGCTGCTACCGGTGATGACGAACCGGCGGCTGATGTGCGTTTTGTGCTCATCTCGTTGCTTTTTGCCGATCACTCCCCATGCATTAATCTCCTTTTTTAGTTTCTCTGCATAACAAAACGGGTCAGAACTCAACTACTTGTGCATGAGCTGATCTCAAAGAATATCTTGCTTCCTCTGATCTTTCCATCACTGCACACGGGCCTCCTCTCTTCTAATTAGCTGCAGCTTGAGGATTCATCAAATGCTGTTTCTTGCTTGCCTGTTTTATTTGTTTTTTTCCACTACAGCGCAATAAAATTGATCCCCTCACCATTATTACTGCAACAGCTGTAAGGGCAACTTTCATAAATATGACCTTTAGTAATATTTAGATCAGACTGCTGTAATTCTAGTTTGTATAAACACTTCATAGATTATGTTTCATTATTAACTGTGTGACTGCAAAGCAACAAACACACTGACACTGAGTGTTTGTCACACAAATATTAGCAGAACCCTTAGGAACCCGCTGGCTCTGCACCAAACCACAAATTACCAGACATGTTTGCCTAATTTTGGAAAACATCTCAAAGCGTTGATTTGTTGTCTTACACACTTACGTTGCCTCCGTTTGTTTGAGAATCACACTTAAAATGACCTAATTGACTAGATTAGCCTAATCTCTGCGCAACTGGCCCCAGGGCTGCGCTGGGGATCGGCGCAAAGCAACACAAGCAACTCTGCCCCGGTGTTCAACGCGCACGAGCCCGTGCGTCGGGACCCTCCTAGCACCGGGCTCATCTCTGCGCACACGGACGCGCCGACCCGCTTTTATGAAACCCACCAGCGCGGGAGCTTCACGGATCCTGTCGCGAGGGGCGAGTTTGAAGCGTGCGCACGCGGCGGCTCAGCCCTCCGCGCAGGTACGCGCAGCCAATCAGGGCGCAGAAGGGAGTGCTCAACAGCGGGGAGGCGGGTCCGCCCCGGCACAGACTCGGCACACCTTCAGATGGAGATGAAGTAGCAGCGGCGGGCGATCAACACACCGACGGCAGCGACTCGACCGAGGATCCGGAGGTTTTTTTTCTTCAGGGGGGAACAGGTGACGGAGCAGACGCAAGCTCAGCCGCCCGGACGTCGATCCGCGGAAACTGTTGCTGTTTCACCACCACCAGCGCTCCCCCAGCGCCGCGCACCATCCGATTGCCACAATATATGTTACTCAACTACATGCATTTCGCTCTCATCTAAGCCCCGGCGTCCAAGATGGAAAATGCGCACACTAAACCGGCAACCGAAGTTCTAGATTACTTCGAAGTGAACGAGAACACGGGGCTGACCCTGGAACAAGTCAAAGTTAATTTGGACAAATATGGACCGAACGGTGAGTATTTCTACATACGGTATAATCTCCCGGTTCGTGGCCGGCGTTGTTACAACCTGTGTCGGCTCGCTTGCCCAGAAAAAAAATTATCTTCCGTTGTAGCTCGGGCTGCTGCAGATCGTGCGCGTAAAAAAACTGTTGCCCTTGGCGCACAGTCAGTGGAAACGTATGCGGCTCATTCACTGGTGCACATGTGTGTTGTTGAACTCACTGGGCGCGCGCGACGCACGGGGCAAAGTTAACACGCACGCACGCACGCACACACACACACACACAGCACCGTATAGTCGAGAGCCCACCGTTCACTGCGTCGCTGCGTATGTGCGGGTGCGCGCGCGTCCGCGCGCGTGAGCGAGCGAGGACGGACGGACAGACGGTCCCTGGCTGTCTCACAGGCATCAGGAAGTGCGGAGGGGGCAGGCTCGGGCTCGGGCCGCCGGAGAGGAGGATAAGGCGGCGAATAGAATGAAACAGAAAATCTTGAACAACCTGTTTTCACTTTCAACAGTTGTTCTCCGCCGCCGTGTACTTTGCAGTTCGCGTTACAGCGGAGGAAGTGAGCGCGTGAAGCCGTTTGCGCATAAAGACACCCAGATCTGCTGTCAAAGCAGTAGCAGGTAAAATCATCTGCTCGTCCCGTGAGCGTCTAGTTAAAGCGCCCTCCAACTCTCCTCCTTCGGGCTCAGTGTGCGCTTGATGAGTGCTTTCACGCTGACATCACCGCACCTTTCCCTCCTGGGCCGTCATTTGCATATGTGGCCGGGCCGCGGAGCAGAGCGGCTCATTGTGCCCGTCAGACAGTAGGCCTTTTGTTGCAGCCAACCAGCCGGGGTCTCGCGGTGACTTCATGGAAAAAAAGGCAGCGTCTTGCCACAGATAGCATCTCTTTCGCTTTGCGCTGTGAACTTCCTGCCTCGTGTGAGCGCGCTGCAGACAGTGCAGGAGGGAGGGAATGCCCCTTTCCCCTCTCCAAGGCCGCCGGCGCGGGGTTATCCGGGCCGAGCGGCTCCTCCAGCCAGAAAAAGGGGGGAATGGCCCCGGGGAGGCTTTTAGGTGGAGCCGTTCTAGTGACACATGGCTGCTGAACGCCTCCTACCACAGGTTTCATGGTCTGAATACTGGGTAATGGTTAGCAGGATGTGATAATCAGTATTAACAAGTCCATAACCTGAGCTCATTCAGACGGTGATGAAAGTAAAAATGGCTGCTGGTCTGCTGTCATGTCACAGCTGACGACCTGGTGATTGGCTGGGCATCTCTGTGGCCTCAGGGCCATGAGAGGCTTCATCCACTGGCAGCTTCCAGCACTGCTCGTTTGTTAGCCGCCCCCTCGACATTTATTAATAATGGCAGCAGACCGCACGGAGGACCCGCCATTTGGCCTGAATATGAGTTTTCCCCTGGATCGTCATGGAGAGGCCAGCGTGAAAACAAGGCAGTGATCTGACGCCGATGGGGACTCTCATGTGCTCTGACCCAAACCCCCCGCGGAGCAGCGTCACAGTTTCTGATCCTGTTCTAAGACGCTGGAATCGTCTCGCCGGCCTTTTCCTTCAAAGCAGCGCTCGCTGACCTTTTTTATCCATTTACGGTCAAACGAGCGACTTCGTTCCCTGCGACTCGCAGACACATACGCCGTAATCTCACTATCTTTTGGTTGAGGACACCAAGTACTTCGATTTCCAAGCCAGTTTATCTTGTTCATTGTGAAATAGCTGGTTTTGAAGGAGGTCGCGAGCACCTCTCTCTCTCTCTCTCTCTCTCTCTCTCTCTCTGTGTCTCTCACACACACACAAACACACGCTCGGTGTGTGGGTGCACAAAGAATGTTGCGCTGTTACAGCTTGCGGTGCTCGCTGATTGTGTTCCGTGCACTCACAACCCCGATTTCAAAGGCGCAGCGCGTTCATTTTGAGAAAGTGTCAGGAAAAGGCCACGTCGTCCCCACGAGCAATCAACTTTTTTTTTTTCTTTAGGCAGGGTCAACGACCTGGACACTGACTTCTACACAAGCTGACACTCAGGGGAAGTAGTCAGCGTCCCAAATAACTGCATCTTATACTATATATATAAGGTGTATATATACTATTTTATACTATAGTCGAATAAGAGGTATTAATAATCTTCTCTATGTTACGTGTTATAACATCTGCCCAAAAGCACCCGATCATGATGGAGATCAGGCTTCTTCATCTTTTATCTGTTTCCACTCCCCACATCAGCTCCACCATTTCCTTCAGAAAGATGATTTGGATTTTTAATGTGAATTTAATTATTAGGTTTCGAAAGTGAAAACGTGATATCTGCCACCTAAAAGGTGTTATCTGTCATCATGCGTGGCATCTGCCAGTCCTCGTGAGGTCACATGACCCGTTGGACAGCACCACTGCACTCACAGCCTCACTCTCTCTCTCTCTCTCTGTGATACTAATTACAACTTCCTCTCGTCAGATCTCTCTGCTGTTTGGTTTCCCTTCCTGTTCGTCTACTCCGACTCGCTCGCTGCTGCTTTGAAATACGAGAGCCGTTTGTGGCGTTTCCTGCTCCGCCCGCATCCACCCCCCCCCTCCACCAACGCAGGCGCGATGACACTTAGCGGCACGCCGCTCCGTCGCTGCTGTCCTCACAGACGTCTCCTCGGGCTCAGTCACTTCCCTGTTCTAGTGGGTGCTGGGATCCTGCTCCAGCTTGTCGCTTGTCTGCCCTTTGTCCCGCCCACCTGTGCGTCTGTCAGTCACCATCACCATTATGGGAGAAGATGTTGAGTCACTGAGTGTTGATGTCCTGCCGCTGCTGCCTTCCTCCAGTCGGTCGGGTCCACTCAGTGTTTGCCTGTGAAGGAGTGACTGTGTGCACATAGAGCATATGTTCCTGCCTTCAGGATGTGCCATTTAGGAATCATGAGGTCAACTTAAGGTGCTTACACAGAGATGAGCTGTTTGCATAGTATATAATGACCTCCATGGAAAGTAACTGTAGCTTTATAGTGTTTGAGAAACATCTGAGTACAATCTGTCATCATCCTTGTCGTAGTAATGTACTGTAACGTGTGACCCAGTCAAACTGAGCCGCTGCTTTACATGCTGTTACCGCTCTTGGACACTCGGGCTTCTTCCGGTTCTGCTGCAGGCTCCATGTCACGTCCCATTCCGTCTCCCCGTGGGATCTTGCTGAAATCCCCAGGACTTAGGTGAGGCAGCTCCCTGAGCCGACCTGCCTCGTTACTGGATCACGGGCGTCCTGACCGATAGGAAGCGGCGCCACGAGGCCCCGCAGGGATTTGTGCTCTCCTGCCACGCCACCTTCAGTGATCCATCCTTCAAATGCCATGACTGCAGAACCAGAACATGGGCCAGCGTGTCACCAAAGACGCCCTGAGCACATTTGAATTTTAATCCACCAGCTTCGTCCTGGTCTGCTCTACATAAGACTGAAACAAGTAGATTACATGTATGCACGTGTCACACTTCCATCAGTTTGATTGGCTTCCATCGCTTCAGGGCCCAGACCAGTGAAGTTGGTCTGCAGCAACTGTTTGATTGGATAGAAGTGGCGCTCTGGTTTCCAAACCTAGAATAATCCCTATAAATAACCCGCTGGTAACACAGATATTTCATTCGGCCATGGGGTGTGTGTGTGTGTGGGGGGGGGGTTACTGGCTATTTTTCATAACATCCAACTTCTACACTGGGCGCCATCCTCACCAGTGGCCTGTTGGGAGGCTCAAAAGATGGTTCTGTGCACAGCTGCGGCATTAAAGAGGAAGCTTCAAGGCCTGCTGAGATATCGGCACTGCGCTAATCACCTCATGCATGTCCTTCTCACTTGACAGGCCCCTTTCCTCTTCCTCTGCTACTGGCCAGCAGAAGTCAGCGTACAGTAGGGTGCTGTGAGTAGACCGACACAGAATCTTTAAACGAGCCTGAATCCACAAAGGGCTTCTTTGAAAGACCACATTTAGAAGATTTCCCTTGTTGTGCAACAGGAGTCGGTCTCTCTGACCACATCTTGATGACCTCAAACAGGCCGAGCCGTGTCGCAGCTTCAGTCATTTTCTTCTTGTTTGGTTTTAACTGATAAAATCTTCGAAGTCGTCCTCTTTTGACATTTCATACACAAGCGTCACTGCAGAATTTATTTCCTCGCCGCTTTTGACAGCTGCTGAGCATTCGCCTCTGTGTCCACATGAAGAGCTCGGAAGGTTGATCAGTTAATCGAATCTAATTTTACTGAGACCTGTGTCTGCATTAATGGAACTTGTCTCTCCCTGAAATGAATCCCATATTTTTTTCCTTTTTTAAGAGCAGGGGAGTCTGGATGTGCTAGTGACAGGTTTTTAAACTTCAGTAGCATTATACTCATTTTAACCAATTACAGCATATTTCTCTTTTAACTGGTAGAAGCATGATGCTGTGTTGGTTCGATCATGATGTCAGAACCCTTCCAGTGTTTGGGCTTCCTGTGCACTGCTTCTCCTCTCACTAACCCTCCCTGTGGGTTCACAGGGGTTGAGTTAAGCTTTATTTAGTCAAGTAATCCCTCCGGGATCAGGATCTCTCTTGTGAGAGAGCTCAAAAGAGAAGTGAGTTGCCAAAAGTCTTGTGTCTCCCTTCTGAACAGAATGGAGGTTTGCGTAAATGAAGGAAACGCTGACTTTCTCAGACTGCACGGCTCTTCCTTAACAAGGTTAGGGAGGAGAACGGGGTACATCTATAATTCACATTTGATATGGTTAATGCATTCAGAGCTTTTCCAGTGGGAGAATACATTAGGAGAGGAGCTATAATAGACCGTGTCATTAGGGGTTCCCATCATGGTATTTATAGCCCTGCTTCACGTTCTCATGGACAGCGGCTGGAGTGAAGTCATGCACCGCTCTCTGCAGCCCCGCTTATGGCTGTCCGTCCGCTCATTCGAAACGTGCGCTAGCAGCCTGGAGTCGCCAGGAAGGAGCTCGAGCGCTGAAATGTGTGGGCTTCTCGACGCCTGCAGTCGGAGCACGCTGCATCAAGGCCCCGCTGATTGCATAACAGCTATTCTGGGTAAATTTGGACCGATCCTGGCACATTACCTCATTGAAACATTCCACTCTCACCCACCGTATCTCGAGCGACGTTGCCGTGGTAACTGCAAACACTCTGGTGTTTGTAGACTCCACTAAGCAGCCTTAACTCCAGCTTGTTAATGCCTTTGTTAATTTGTTAATCACACTCAGATGCGATGTTCACTGGGGGTCTTATGACACCAGTTGCAGCTCCGCAGGCCGAGAAGAAGGAAGGAACCTCGCGGTGAAACCTCCTTCATCACAAAATGTGACCAGTTTCCTGCTCTGACATAGAGACCAGCTCCCTGCTGTTGTTGGCAACCGTCTCCAGGAAGTGTCTCCCCTCCGCTCGGCACTGCTGAGCGTAAACAAGCTCTTTTATTCATTGTCTGGGATGAGGGCGGAGGTGGGGAGGTGCTGTGGGGACATGGGGAAAGAGAGAGAGAGAGAGAGAGAGGTGAAGTCAGTATTCAGGAATGTGCCTGGGCAAGCCTCGGGTTGACACAGCCCACATGACTGGGAGGGAATCCTTGGCCGAGGGAAGCCGGGGAACCCCATTCAACACCTCCAGCTTTTTCCCCCTCCTCCTCCTCCTCCCCCCCCCCCTGTTTGCCCCTTTGGTTCATCTCCTTTCAGTCTGCCTGTCTTTGTTTCTGGCCTTCAAACCTCTCAGCCATAAAAACATTATACAACCAGCAGTAAGAGGTTTGGGGGGGGTTATGTCAGAGCATGGGAGACAGCAGAACCCAGTCCTCCACTGGTCGAGTGCAGCCAAAAGTCCCTGTGAGCTCAGCTGTGTGACTCTGAAATCCCTCCAGACGGCAGCTTCATTCACGTTGCCTCATCAGCTCTTATTACGCACGCTGTGCAGAGCGAGAACCTCCGCATGCGGGTCAGGCTTCCCCGGAGGCTTCCTCTCTAATAGAGTTTACGAAGACAAACAGCACAGCCCGTTGTGCTTCCACCGGTTTTCCTGCAGAGCAAATTAACTTTCGCCAGCTTGAAGTGTCACATTTTCCCCCTGGGAAAAACCTTAAGAAACCTCCAAATGTCTCTATCGCTGCGCCGCTGACGACGCGTCAGGGTTTCTGTAATTCCAGTGGTCATTACGTGGAATGACTTTCTCTCCCGGCAGTGCAGCGCCGGCGCCCGAGGCTGCTGGTTCCTGGGAGGGGGCTGCGGGGGGACGTCATGGCGCCGCCCCCGCCGCTGCGGGTCACGTTTGCCACTCGTGGAGCGCGGCCCCATCAAAACACGCAGAGGAACACGAGGTTTCCACCGCTCCGAGGAGAATGCTGTCATTCAGGGTTACGGCACTTCTAAATATAGCTGCTTTTCCCCCAGTCAGTGTGTAACGCGAGCGGGTTAGTCCTCGTGCTTTTCACGCGGGGGGAATTTCGTGCACGAGGCAGAAAGCTCAATAAAACAGGACTTGATGAATCTAATGAAGCCGCTGGTGGCTGCTTCCCGCGTTCCGTCGGAGCTGTGCCTCGATCACTGCTGTGACACTGATCAACGGGTCTGGGAACGGTTTTAGAACATGACTGATGTGTTTTCTGCTCACACTAGTGACTCATGTGACCGCTGAGTGTCTGTATTCTGCTGATCAGAGTTTCTAAGAGGCTCAGCTCGTGTGTGAATGCAGAAAAATGGATTTTTCTCTGCAATACAAAAATAATAATAATAACCAAGATTATGTAAAAGAGCAACGTGTTTTTCCTCCCGGGGTTGTTTCTTTGGGAGCTGAACCACATCCTGATGCCAGGAATGGGCCTGTTCACTGACCACTGAGACTGGTGAGGCTGCAGCATGAATGTCAATGACATCACCACAGTCCTGATTGAAGCTAAGTGTTTCCTGGGCAGGCTAACAAAGGTGACCTTTATCCTAAAAGCTTAACCACATGGACCTCGGCACAGCGATTGTTTTACTTATTATTATTATTATTATTTTTATGAACTAAGAATAAAGTGATATTCAGGCTCTCGCAGTTGGTTAATTTTAGCAGGAGCGTGTCGTTTGCACGTATTGCGTGAGGCGAAGTCAGTTTAGTCCGACTCTGGTGGAGCGATAACATTTTTAGCAGCGGTGGCCAGGTGACGATCTGATATTGATTTTTTTTTTTAAGATAATCCGAGTAACGCGGTGGCAGCGGAACTAGAGTGAAAGCATAAGATTATATCAAGCCCTGCCTCTTCCTGCCTCACTGCTCTTCTACTGTCTGCTACACGGACCTTCAAGTTATTACTAATATAAGCACTCTGCAACAGAGCATTAAACAGAGTTATTATGATGAGATGCCAATGGGTTGTCATGGTTGTAGGAACCTATTAAATCAATAAAGTACTTGGAAAAGTATAGATAAAATAACATCTATCAACAAATATTAGACTGAACTCTTCAAGTTAAATGATGTTGATCATAATGAAGCTACAGTACAGTAGCTGGTAACGATCAGGCTTCACATGTCCCAAACATAATGTTTTGACATATTAATAAAACTGAGGCAACATGTTTCTGCAGCACTTCATCAAAGTCCTACTGGTTATTTGGAGCCATTTGCACTCAGGCAAACGATGCATTCATCTTTACAGGAGGAGGATATGAGCTTCAGTGGGATCATCGGCTTCATTAGGCAATAGGTTATTGCAGTACATTATGTAACTGAGTGGACGCCGGAGGCTTGAAGCTCCGTTGAAGGTACCGATGGTGGACTTTATGGCCTCCTGTCTTGTGGGTTTATGAAGGATGAAGTCTTTTAGTAGCATGTTCTGGAGTTGGATCATGTGCCCATCACCGTAACCAAACAGCGATTCTGTCATTTGCATGAGTCAGAGTCAATTAATCCGATATATTAACTGCTCTCTGTCTTTCTCCTCTCTCCCGCCTCATTCCTTTACAACCGCCGTGATGTGACATCCACAGAGCTCCCAGCTGAAGAAGGTAAATATTGACTTTTCCATTCTGCTGCGATCCTCCTCCCTCTTTACTACCTGATTAAGCATCTTGAGCCAGGATCTATTTGTCTTGTGTTGGGCTGAGGAGTAAACGTAGGGAAGCTTTCCACCCATGAAAGCACACCATGTAAATACACGGATTGTCCTTCTATACAGCTGCAGCATTAGTCTTCCATTAATCACCCACGTTCTTGCCAATGTCAGACACACAGATGCACTTTAAGCTCTTTACACAGGACGCTTTAAATCGGAGGTCACGCATGAAGGTGTGTGATGTCATTTCAGGCAAGTCCCTGTGGGAGCTGGTGGTGGAGCAGTTCGAGGACCTCTTGGTCAGGATTCTGCTGCTAGCCGCTTGCGTGTCCTTTGTAAGTATGACCCAGCTAAAATGTGCTTCTCCACGTACTTGTGCTTAAATGTCTTAGCCCCTTCTGGGTTTAAGACCCCAACCCCACCTAATCGACTGCTCCGCTTGCACCTCCCCCCCGCTGGGACGCTGCTCAGCCTAGTTTGTGGCCTGTTTTCATGTGGAAACTCGCGCATCGCCGGCGTTTCCATCCAGCGCTCGCATGGTTTCGCCGAGGGGAACAAACGATGCACTTCGGTCGAACTGGAAACAGAACTATTAATCAGAGCTGGATGTGCTGCAGCGCCTAAAACTGTGACCTCTGGCCGCAGGCCAAGGGCGGTGAGGCCCGGACAGGGGTGGAGTAGGGGAATCCTGACTTTTCCCGTCCGTTACCGCACGTCCTCGGAGTCTCGGGACGGAACTGCTGCTTCTGAAAATAGGAAACTTGCTCTAAAAGTGTGCATGACACAATATGACTGCTGCCCATGTCAGCGAGCGCCCCGGAGTGCGTACGTGGGCTGGAACTGCAGGACTTGAGAGTGTGGCTCCACTTTTCCTCATGTAAATAAGTCTCTCCTTGCTTTAAAGAGGTTGTTTATAGTGGAACGCAGCCGCTGTTCCACTGCTGCGTTTAGACCCTAATGCTTCTCAGTGGAGTGATTTAACTGTTCTAAAAAAACCTCACATGACTCAACATAAAAACACATTTCACAGCTTTTAACGCTGCTATTGTACTTTCATGTTGTACAGTACGTAATAGGAGGGATGGGATGGGACTCATTTGGCTGTTTGTTTTAAAATATTCAAATGGAGATTATTAGACTCCTGCATGTTTTGCATGGTGCCATAATGGAGCCTATGACCAACCAAAGCAGGTCAGGGTTCATTTTGTGAAACAATACGTTGATGGTGGAGCAGAAACCGCTTCCTTTTGAGTTTGAGGAAGACCAGCAGCAGAATTGGTTTTAGAACCTGCTTTATTGACCTTAAGTGTGTGTGTGTGTGTGTGTGTGTGTGTGTGTGTGTGTGTGTGTGTGTGTGTGTGTGTGTGTGTGTGTGTGTGTGTGTGTGTGTGTGTGTGTGTGTGTGTGTGTGTGTGCGTGTGTGTGCGTGTGTGTGTGCGCGCGCGCGCATGCGTGTGTATTCTGAGGAGTTTGATATGACACGGCTTTTCGTTTTCCTCTGTTCCTTACTCGCTCAGATACGATGGGCCATCTGTCAGCGTGCGTCTCAGCACTCAGTCATGCACGAGGCGAGAGCAGGACTGTATTTAAAGGCTCTGCGGAGGTTTAGACCTCCTCGATAAGCTGCCGAGTCTCTCCGTTTGATGTCTGGTTCGGCGTGAAAGCAGGAGTTTGGTATTCAGACCGAACCTCGCCACCGTTGCCCTCCAGTCTCCAGTCGCTCAGTCAGACAGAGATTTACCGTCCCAGAACGATGGAGGATGATGAACTATCGACCGGGCTCAGGCGTCTGTGACGTACACCCTACTGCTCCATGCTCTGCAGACAACGGACTCTCTTATTATTTGATAAGCCCCATCAGATCCCTGAAACCTAGATGCACTTTATCTCCCCTTCTCCCAGCTGATGTAGGGCAGTAATATTAGCTGCTGCTCCTGCAATTGATAAAATAATGGACACATAAATCCTTCTGCAGTAACCATCACTGTTCAGCTGCTGTTATTACATCTGGCTGCAGGGAAGAAGTCTAAAAATTAAGTGGTAACTGCATTGTTATTTGTGTGGATGTTATTGTAGTCAGTCTTTGTAGAAAAATACTTGATGATTGGAGGAGAAATGCCGACATTAATTGGGATTATTTTTAGATCCCTTAACAGGCCGATACTTCATGGAGAAGCATAAGAGCAGCTGGTGTGAAACAGACCGTGCACAAGGTCAGACAGCAATTAGCTCTCAGCATCTAAACATTTAGCCGGTGATACTGCAAGCAAGCATGTTGCATCCCTAGATATCGGCTGAATCTCATTTGGACGGTGAAGCTAGCTGCCTGCTAATGTCAAGGTCCTTTACCGAGTTCCTTTACATCTGCAGGGATGTTTGACTGGGCAGCCTGTGTGTGCATCGCACTGCCGACAGTCATAGATCTGACTAAAAACCTTAATTTGGGTGTGATTTTCCTTCCAATGGCAGCTTATGGTCCGTGTCCATGTTTTTTTTTCAATTTCAGCAAGATTTAATTTCATGCCCCTTGAATTGCTCCTCTCAGGATGTAAATGACTCAAAACATATGAGTTTTAGAGAGTGTGAAAAAAGTTGCGTGAACATAATCTGCTATGTGCTACTGTGTGTTGAATGCACACAGTCGGGGGTAAAAACAGGTTCTTGTGTTGGCGCTGTGTGCAGTAGTTCAGCCTCCAGCTGCAGTTCATGAGGCCAAGGAAATCAACTAAAGCATTTTAGCTTAAAGTTGCCTAAAAATGTAATTGGGCAAAAAGTGTCAACTCAACAGATGCGAAACGAACTGTAACGACGTCTGCGTCTGTCACGTGAACGCATGGATGTGACTGATGGGTGATGCAGGAACTTTGATGCTCTGGCTCGTGTGTCAGGCCTGCGGCGCTACGTCCGGAGCCATAGCAACCCACGCTGCCTTTCATTTAGCTTCCTTCAAAGGTTTTCCTGCACCGCCGCTGCCAGACGCGAAACTCAAGACGCCGCCGTGTGACTCGTCCGTCCGCTAACGCGACGTTCTGTGTGTTCTTCTAGGTGTTGGCTCTGTTTGAGGAGGGAGAGGAGACAACCACCGCCTTCGTGGAGCCCATTGTTATTCTTCTTATCCTCATTGCCAACGCTGTTATCGGGGTCTGGCAGGTGAGACGCTCCGTCCTTTGTGTCTGCGTAAGGTGTAGTGTTTCTTTCTAATGTGTGTCAGTCCTTTGTGTTCATTGTTGTGGTGTACTCAGTTTAACCCGAGACCGTGTTTGCGTCTGCGTGTTCAAATAGTGAGGAGGAGTCTGCAGTCTGAAGAAGGCAAAACACAAACAAACTACAGAGTTCATGCAAAAGAGCCCCTGCTTCATTTGTGTGGAACTGGGACAGACAACCCTGCTTTATGTTAATTCAACAAACATTTTGAAATAATTACACTGAACCAGAAAAAGCACACACATAATTTATAATATAATATTTGAAAATACACTAAATAGTAAAAAAAAATGCAAAAATAAAAAAAGTAATTTCCTCTATTGCTAAACTTCCCTTTTATATAACATTGTAATTTACTTACCATTGCATATAAATTTATGGAATGCACCATGTATTCATTTTAGTTCTTATTTAAATCTTCCCCCACGTCTTTCACTTTACCACTTTCTGCCACATCTGCCCATACAGGAACGGAACGCTGAGAACGCCATCGAGGCCCTGAAGGAGTATGAACCCGAGATGGGGAAGGTGTACCGCATGAACCGCAAGGCCGTCCAGAGGATCAAAGCCCGGGACATCGCGCCGGGAGACATAGTGGAGGTGGCAGGTACGCTGAACCCTCGCTGTCGCTCCCTCGCACTCACATCCTCACCTCCAGCAGCCATTCATGAGTCTGGAAACGCTGCTGGAATATCCCAAACTCGATTACATAAGAGTTTTTTTTAATATGTGCAGGTACCAGAGCTGCAGCACAGTTGTGTCTGTCTGTGAATATGTCCGATTCAGCGTAAGTGGCTGTGGTCACCCGGTGTATTTAGGGCCCAGTTTAACTTTCCACAGCGTTCCCCTTTCCGCTGCTTTCCATGCTCTCAGTCTCACCACCTGGGCACCGCTGGATGTTTGTCAGCTCCTCACTCGCACTCACAAATCCCCTGCTGTAAAAGCGTCCATGTGTGGGCAGCGTGGTCTAAAAATAGTGGTGTTGGTACGATGCGTGTGTGTGTGTGTGTGTCAGAGTTTGCCTTTGCTGCGAGAAAATGAAAACGATCCATCCAAATCGCTACAGTGTCACCCAGGGGCCACAACTGGCGAGTCGGATGAGATCATCCTAAATAAACAGCATATCACGCTGCACAGGCATTTTAGTTTAGGTGACTAGCGTTTGTGTTTCTGTGGAATCTGGGCTTGTCCCGACCGCCGGCCAAGCCCGCACACGCCCGCTCACCAGATGCAGGCGAGCCGGCACACGCCCCGAACCTCGAGCCCCGCCATCGCCGCCGGCACCCGCTGCGTCGCCATGACGATGCTTCTCGCCCGTTGCATCATCGAGGGTCGCGGGGGTCGAGGTTCGGCGGCGCCTGTGATGCCGCTGGAGGAGCGGCTCTGGTGTGATTGTGGGAGGATCCACGCTGGATCCACGTTCAGCCGGTCTTCCAGGCAGCGCTCGCTGCAGCTCAGTGAAACTTTACAGACGTTATGAAGCATCTGTCCTTTTATCTTATGTTTGACTTTCCTTGAATTCCTCTGGAATTTCGCAGTGTGTTTGCCGTCAACGTTGGCTTCAGGAAGCGTTACGACGTCGGTGTTTTGTGCCCTGCTGCATTTTTTTGGGTTAAATAAACACAGACGTACAATCAGCACTTTGTTATGTGTTGTTGCTAAGCAGTTTTCTCACTTAGAAGATGTTGGCGTCAGGGATCCCTTCAATATGTAAGAATAATGTGTCACAGGGAACGTATTCATATTTGACTTCATACTTCAGATTTACTGTTTGGGTGTGAACCAAACTGTATGGAGGCGTCGGAAAAGGCCGCTGTTGACCACCTCTGAAGAGAGAAAAGATCAATTTACTGGGGTTTCCACCAGAGCTGCCCGTCGGCCTTTTTGAAGGTGAACCCAGCCGTGATTATGGCACAGTTGTGATCTGCGCCTCCACTGGAACTTTCCTCTCCAGCGACTGCGGCGGAGACGGAAACCTACACCGCTGCATCAGGACAGACGCTGCTGCAGATGGAGGGCGTCCGTGGGCAGTGCGTCTGGAGAGCCTCTCTGCTCTCGCGCCCTCGGCCGGCGCTGCCACGGTGACTCTGGAGCCCCTCAGCCGTCTCCCACTCACCGCACACGCTTCCCTCTCAGATGGAGGAGCAGCGAAAATGGAGGCGCAGGCCATTCAGCCGGACGGCTCCTCTTCATCTCCCTCCGATGCTTCACCATTTTTGTCAAAACAGCAATAAAGAAAAGCAGAAAAGAAAATGGCCCCCCGGGTCTCAGCACATTGAGCGAATGTCAAGAGAGGAGATGATGGAGCATAGAGAGGAAGATGGTGAAATGAACACTCAGACTTATCAGCGTGAGACCACTTTTAAAGTTTTTTAACAGTACAGAGGGCTCTCAGCAGAAGCAGTGAGTGAGTCCTTTGGTGCATGGACGAGGAAAAATCATCAATGCTTTTCATTTTTTTTTTTTTTATTTAAATGTAATCTGGGCTTTGACACTAGATGTCCATGTTCAGTTTAGTCAGATTTAACCAGATATTTTGACTCAAATATTACATTTTTTCGTTATTTAAAAATGTAATGTGTCTAATAATGTCTGTCTTGAGGTCAGGAACGTAGATTTGATGCAGGGTTTGTGTGTAGATTGGTCTAATGCATGTGAGGAGTGAGGGAAACAGAGGATCAGAGGGAGTGAAGGAGGCCAGGGCTGAATGTGTAGTGTTGTAGTGTTTGGACACAGACTCCAAGGGTGGAACTGAGTGATGCTCGACGCAGCCTAATCTTAAAAAGATAAACTTATTAGAAGTGTCTGACAGTGTTGTCTGCCGTTTATTTAGAATGAAGCACCTACTGGAATAATCTATTAGTCAGCTTTGAGCCCAGGCTGCTTCCTTCCGCTGTGGTAACCGGAGTCTGCTGTGCTTTTTATTAGTTGGTGACAAGGTGCCGGCTGACATCAGGGTGACCTCTATAAAGTCCACCACCCTGCGTGTGGACCAGTCCATCCTCACAGGTAACCCTGCTTCCAGCTCCCACTTCCTGTATCACTTCTTCTGTGATTGTAGCGTTGTGAGTCCTGTTCTGTCTTCTTTACAGGGGAGTCCGTATCTGTCATCAAACACACCGACCCCGTTCCCGATCCCAGAGCCGTGAACCAGGACAAGAAGAATATGCTGTTTTCCGTAAGCGCCCGGGAGCGTCTCGGCTCATACAGAAGTGCTCCTGCTTCAGCGCCCCCACACTATTTTCTCTCCTCCTCTGTCGTCAGGGCACCAACATCGCCGCGGGCCGGGCCATCGGCGTCGTCGTCGCCACGGGCGTCTCCACGGAGATCGGCAAAATCCGCAACCAGATGGCGTCCACGGAGCAGGAGAAGACGCCGCTGCAGCAGAAGCTGGACGAGTTCGGCCAGCAGCTCTCCAAGGTCATCTCCTTGATCTGCGTGGCCGTGTGGGTCATCAACATCGGCCACTTCGGGGACCCCGTCCACGGCGGCTCCTGGGTCAGGGGCGCCATCTACTACTTCAAGATCGCCGTGGCCCTGGCCGTGGCCGCCATCCCCGAGGGGCTGCCCGCCGTCATCACCACGTGCCTGGCCCTCGGCACGCGGCGCATGGCCAAGAAGAACGCCATCGTCCGCAGCCTCCCGTCTGTGGAGACCCTGGGCTGTACCTCAGTCATCTGCTCCGACAAGACGGGAACCCTCACAACCAACCAGATGTCTGTCTGCAGAGTGAGTGTGACTCGTTACACGTCGGTTATGTTTATTTTTATTATTTCATGAAGCCTAAAGGAGAGCCACTTAGCAGGTAGAAGGTGGCTGCTGGAGCAGCACAGGCTGTTGTAGCCGAGCAGTTCACAGGTTTCCCCGACGTCACATCGCCTGAATAAACACAAGATGGTTACACATCCCGAAGTGTGTGCTTGCAGCCTATAAATGCTGTGTATATATGTTATCATTACAACAAAGAAGGAAACAAATTACCCATAACTTGTCATTACTATTGTGCCCCACCCTGTTCTTTGTGTGTTTGTTGCTCTCAATTGTCGCTTTTGCTTCAAGCAAGGCGTAAATGTCAGCGCTGCTGTTTGTCTTGGCTCCTGCTAAATGATGTGGACACACACACACACACACACACACACACACACACACACACACACACACACACACACACACACACACACACACTCTCATTGTGCTGACATCCTCATCTCCCCACATCTGGACAACACTGGGTGAAAGAGTGGTGCTGCTGGTTCAGGGATTTCACCTAAAATATGAAATGTGTGACTTTAGTAATCACACACTATTGTTCTACTCTAGGTGGTTTTAGCACAGCCCAAAACAGAAGTGTAGAGATCCCCAAGTAACTCTGTTTTCAATATGTGTTGTCTTTCTGTCTGTATCCCATTTCAAAGCACTTCAAACCTAATATGAGCCATAGTTCAGGCCTGTACATAATAATTTGAGCTAATGAGCTAATCTTCTACAGAACTGAGCAGTGCTTCAACTCTAATAATCAGCGTTCTGCTTTATGATTCTCTGGTGAAGAGCCCAGATCATCTCCCCCTGATAATGACATGGTGTGGTCTGGTCTGAAGCAGTTAGACATTTAGTAGACAGCACATGGTAATTCCTGATGTTCGTGACTTTCTGCTTCTACTTCCGTGTGTGTGTGTGTGTGTGTGTGTGTGTGTGTGTGTGTGTGTGTGTGTGTGTGTGTGTGTGTGTGTGTGTGTGTGTGTGTGTGTGTGTTATTTTCCAGGGACCCCCCTTCACATGCTGACACTGCATTTTCCTTTTCCCTCCAAAAACACACATCCAGTGCATTCACAGAGACGCACACCATTCATCCTCACACCAACTCCAAGTCAGCGTGTAGATGAATAGGAACTTGTGCCACTGTCTATCACTGATTCACATGGATCACACTGCACCTTGTTTCCTAGGAGACCGCAGCAGATCAGATAGCGAGGAAAACGGATCACGGTTGAAAGAGCAGAGACAGACTTTATTCCTCTCGCCATCATTTGTGTGCAAGAGCTTTGTGGAATTAAGAGCTGAGCAGGAAGTTGAAGCAATTTAAAAGGTCCTTTAAAGGAGAATGCATAAAAATAATGGTTAATGGCCTGTTTACAGTGCAACCAAACCATTTTAAATGGAAGGAAGTCAGTCAGTTGCAGAAGTGCGAGTAGTTTTCCATTCAACAGCAGCCTTTTGTTATTACTCACCGCAGTTTTTAAAAGCGATGTCTTGTTTTGTCGACACGTTTTTGACGAGTCATCATTGACAAACACCTTCGAGTGGACGAGTGCACTTTGGCTTCATGCTTTAGCTTAGACTGGGTGACCGTGGGTGGGTTCTAATCGGTGGCCTCACCTTTCTAGGCCCTCCTTTACCCTGCAGGGACGTTCCAGCAGCGTCTGACTTTCAGAATTACGTTTTATTATTTACCGAGACAAGAATAATTGGTTTCCTCAGAACCATTGTGCTTCTTAATATTGATTCATCTTCACTGTGTGCACTGGGAGATGTTACTGTGTTGTAGCGCTTCAGACCTCAGCTGCTCGACCAACCAAGGCCTTGATGACACACACTTCTTGTGAGCAGCCTGCACTCACGTCTTGCTGACGAACGGGATGATTCACCTGCCTCTGTTTGTTGGACTCTTCTCCTCAGATGTTCATCGCAGACAAGGTGGAAGATTCCAGCTGCAGCCTTCACGAGTTCTCTATAACCGGCTCTACGTACGCTCCTGAGGGCCAAATGTGAGTATCAGCATTGGAACATGCAACCGTTTATGTGTCACTTTGTATTATTTATTTATTCATTAATTTATTTTTCACGCTGAAGAATTGTGGAATGAAAAAGCTCAGCCGTGTATTACAAAGTGACAGATTTTGAGCAGCTCGCTCCTGTTGGTCAGTTTGAGGAGGATGGTGGGTAGGTGGTTAGTCATTATGTAGGTTGCTTACCGCGCTGTTTGGTGACTTTGCATGAACCTGTTGATGTTAACGGCAGCGTGTGGGTTACTGAGTGGGAGCTTCAGCGGGGGAACAGATCCGCCGTTGTCATGCCGTCGGCTGTACACGGTGTTTACTACTGAGCCGCAGGCGGCTTCGGGACGATGAGCAGAACTTCGCTCACAACCATGTGTGCGTTTTGCTTCCAGACTGAAGGGAGACAAGACTGTGCAGTGCGGCGACTACGATGGACTCCTGGAGCTGGCCACCGTGTGCTCCATGTGCAACGACTCCTCACTGGATTACAACGAGGTCACTACACACACACACACACACACACACACACACACACACACACGCATACACAGTACATGTCGTGTTTAAATTCCTACCCGTTCAGGTTATTACTGAAACACACACACACTCGTAGCAGGAAAGCTTTTCTTTGGTTTTCAACTGTTCTACTTTTGCTCTGGACCCTCTTTGAATTGCTTTTTCTCACCTTTCTTATCACTTTGTTATCATGGTAACCGTGCAGAAGAGAGAGAGAGAGAGAGGCCGGGGATGTGGCGCTTTCTCAGCTCCCATCATTACACCGCTATTGTTCTCGTAAAATGGTCTTTAGCCGATTAAAAGGACTCGCATGAAGTGGCGCCGGTTTCCTCCGTGTCTGAATCAGGAGCCCGGGTGTGAAATGGAAAGGCGCTAAAGCGGTGGAGAGTGAGAGAGCGGGCGAGCGAGTGCTGGAGGGTATTGAGGTGTTATATTGCTGTCTCTGCTCCACGCCTGGTGCTTGATGACTGCTGTATCGCACCTACTCCCTGCTCTCAGCTGGCGAGGGCACACATGGAAGCACTTGGCGTGTACAGTGTGACTCAAAGTTTGCGGAGGTGGACAAGCTATAGATGCACACGCAGCATGTGTGATTGTTTTTGTTTATTATAGAAAGCTGTGCCTCCTCACGTTTGAAAAAGGGACTGGATTAATGACTAAGTCCCACTATATTCCTCTTTGTGATTTCACAGGCCAAGGGGGTCTATGAGAAGGTGGGTGAAGCCACGGAGACGGCTCTCACCACCTTGGTGGAGAAGATGAACGTCTTCAAGTCGGACCTGTCTGGATTCAGTAAGGTGAACCGTGCTGGGGCCTGCAACTCGGTGAGTTACGCCTGGAGGCGTGTGTGTGTGGTGTGTGTGTGTGTGTGCTGGTAGTAGTAGTACTGCTGCATTTATCAAAAGAGAAAGAAGTCAAAGTAACACGATGCACCTGACGTCCCCTGACTCAAACCGAAAACTGCAGCTCGAAAAACGAGAAACATTCTGAATGAGTTTAAAGGAAGTGAGATTTTCAGAGCCTGTGCAGCCTGTTGCTCCACAGGCTCTGAGAGTCCAAATCATCTGTTGGTAAAGTGGCACATGCATCAGGTTCTGACAAGGAATAGCAACGTTTCCAATAAAAGAAGAATACCTCTGGTTCTGCTGCGCTGATTTTGTCTTCGCGCCTTGTTCGTGTTGGTGAGTGAAGACGCCTTTCACGGCCTCACAGCAGCAAACCAAAGCCGCATTGGTTCAAAGGTGTATGATGGTGATGATACTCGCACCCCGATGCCGCTGTCATTCACGTGGCCGCTTTGACTACAGCTTCCTGTACGAGAACCTCCCCGACCACTGTACATCCAGCAAGTGGCAACATGGGAAACGTAGTACTGTAAGAACCAATGTGAACTCAGCACAGGAAGTTACATCCACATATATAAGACAAATGAGTTAGAGCAGCAGAAATGATCAATGTAGAGCTAAAGCACACGGCTGGTGGTGGCCACATACCGTGTGTTTGACTTCAGGGTGTGAGCCTGTAATTGTTTGCCTGTTTGGTTAGTTAACGTCACTCCTACTGTCAGTCTGTGCCGTTTGGAACTGCTGTAAGGAATGCAAGCCTGCCTGCTGCCTTGGTCTGTGTCTGGCTTAGTGCTGAGGACTGTTGTCGAACTCCGTGACCTCTGGTTCTGAGCCTTTCTGTAGATGAAGGTCATGGGGGTTTCAGAACGGAGTGGTTTGCATGTGTCAAAT
The DNA here is from genome assembly GCF_900634795.4 of Betta splendens. Lineage (NCBI taxonomy): Eukaryota > Metazoa > Chordata > Actinopteri > Anabantiformes > Osphronemidae > Betta > Betta splendens. Next base: position 12,447,919 of record NC_040894.2, on the reverse strand, counting down.
CTGTAAATTGGCCCAGCAGATTGATTGCTACTGTATAATATCAGCAAAATAGACATTTTTTTATTTCCAAATCTTTTAGATATTAAAGCAACTGACACATCTGTCGGATGTGTAAAGTCCTGACAGGGTGTGTGCATCACAGCCATCTGTTGGACACAGAGCATTATGTAAATCTGCCAGCTGGGATTAGACTCTGAACCAGTGGGACACCTAGTGGTAGAAGAAGACATGACACTAGAAGGGATGTGTTTATGCTGCCAGACATCCAGCTGAGGTGGCTGAGCCTGACACCATGAATACAGCTGTGTAGCTGGCTGTCCTCTGTCTTGTTCATCTTCATCATCTTCATCTTCCTCCCCCTGTCCCTGTCCCTTGTCCACCACCAGGTGATCAGGCAGCTGATGAAGAAGGAGTTCACCTTGGAGTTCTCCCGCGATCGCAAGTCCATGTCAGTCTACTGCACCTCCGTCAGTCCGGGCTCACAGAGCAAGATGTTCATCAAGGCACGTTTGAATCATATGCTATGAAGCTCACAGATCAATGTAGTCGTTGTCCTTCAGCCTGGAGTTATTTGCTCCTCCCTCCTCCTCCACCCTGTTCCCTCAGGGCGCTCCAGAGAGCGTGATTGAGCGCTGTCAGTACCTCCGGGTGGGAACAGAGAAGGTGCCGCTGACATCTGCCCTGCGCGACCAGCTGATGGCGAAGATCAGGGACTGGGGGACGGGCAGAGACACCCTCCGCTGCCTGGCCCTGGCCACTCACGACACGCCGCCGCGCAAGGAGGACATGGACTTGGAGAATTCCAGCAAGTTCGTGGAGTATGAGGTGAGTATCTGCGAAAAGGGGTTTGAACGCCACGCGGTGGAATCGGTACTTGAATCTTTCTGGCTGTCTCCCCTCAGTTGGGGCTCACGTTCGTCGGCTGCGTGGGCATGCTGGACCCGCCCCGGAAGGAGGTGATCGGCTCGGTGAAGCTCTGCAACGAGGCGGGCATCCGCGTCATCATGATCACCGGCGACAACAAGGGCACGGCTGTGGCCATCTGCCGGCGCATCGGCATCTTCGGGGAGGAGGAGGACGTGGCCGGGAAGGCCTACACGGGCCGCGAGTTCGACGACCTGCCGCCCGAGGCGCAGAGGGAGGCTGTGAAGCGGGCGCGCTGCTTCGCCCGCGTGGAGCCGGCCCACAAGTCCAAGATCGTGGGGTACCTGCAGTCGTTTGACGAGATTACAGCCATGGTGAGGAGGAAAAAACGATGTCAGCCTGACTCCACCGCTCACCTCAGCGTGAAGCTGCTCGGGGCCCCTGCAGGGATGGATAAATATCCCACTCGCTCGGCTTTAGCCCTAATCCTGCCTGGATCTGAAAGACTAATGAGATCTTTTGTATAATGAGACAGCAGTTTGTTTTCAATCATAGTTCACAGCCGTCACTTAATGGAAGAATAATCTGGTTTTAAGAATGATGAAAACATTTAATACGTTTGGATTTTTGGCTAATATATAATACGTGACACTTCAAAGAGCTGTAACCAACTTTCACATCATGGATTCCTTCCTACAGTTAAACAATGATTTATTGTGCGTCTTCAGTCATTAATGCAAATCACATTCAGGGTTGTTTACTAAGATGTATTTGCCTCCGACTCATTGAAGGAACGCTGTTGTTGTCCTCAGACAGGAGATGGTGTGAACGACGCCCCGGCCTTGAAGAAGGCTGAGATCGGCATCGCCATGGGCTCTGGGACCGCGGTGGCCAAGTCTGCGTCTGAGATGGTGCTGTCCGACGACAACTTCTCCACCATAGTGGCCGCTGTGGAGGAGGGCAGAGCCATCTACAACAACATGAAGCAGTTCATCAGATACCTCATCTCCTCCAACGTGGGGGAGGTTGTCTGGTGAGGCGACGTCAGGGCTATAACCACGGCTGATCGCCCTCCCTCCTGCTCCGCTCATCCCCGGTGTCTCCTCCCCCTGCAGCATCTTCCTTACGGCCATCCTGGGTCTTCCCGAGGCTTTGATTCCAGTCCAGCTGCTGTGGGTTAACTTAGTGACCGATGGTCTGCCCGCCACCGCACTGGGCTTCAACCCCCCGGACCTGGACATCATGGACAAGCCCCCCCGGAACCCCAAGGAGCCTCTCATCTCAGGCTGGCTCTTCTTCAGATACCTGGCCATCGGAGGTAACTGTAGCACACGCACAAGAATGAATAGATGATGGTAAATCAAACTGGAGAGTGAGGTGGATGGGACACTAAAAAACAAAAACTTCCAAACTCATCACTCTGCTCATCAGAAAGAACAAACGTTTAGGAATGATTGTTTTCCTCTACAAACCTCCATCCATCACTTTAAATTTAATAAGTGACTCTCTGCCCATGACAGTGCAGAGCCTAGCGTTGTTTTCTGCTAGCGATGCATGAGAAGCATGAAACGTTGCCTGACTCTGTATATGTCTGACCTCCAGGGTACGTGGGTCTTGGAACGGTGAGCGCTGCCACGTGGTGGTACCTGTTTGATGAGGAAGGCCCCCAGGTGTCCTTCTATCAGCTGGTAAGAAAACACAGACTGCTGAGGATTATTGCAGCTACGTCACCGCCGTCGTCTCCGCGTAGGCGAATAGAAAAGGAAGTAAGATGTGGTTTGACTCCGTCGCTCTGTCTCCGCAGAGGCACTTCATGCAGTGCACCGAGGACAACCCCATGTTCAAGCACATCGACTGCGAGGTGTTTGAATCCCGCTACCCCACAACCATGGCCCTGTCTGTGCTGGTCACCATTGAAATGTTCAACGCCCTCAACAGGTCAGCCCCCAAACTGCTGACGGACGTGTTCTCGCTGTGTGGTTGCGTTTTCACTCGCCAATGTGGCCAATGACACGTTCAGAAATGGAATATCGCTTTTTCATGGAGAGGAAGGAAAGAGAAGTACGAAGGGGGAACTCCCTGCGTGTTTGCCAGACGTGCTCACGGAGAAAGTCTCTACAGAAACAAATACCGATGCCTCATTTAGGAAGGAATCTGACAAAGGGGGAGATTGAAATAAACATCTGCCTAAAAAATGAGTGGATGAGGGCACTGACTGCACTGCAGCACCCATATACATATACAGGATGTGAGGATATGAGGATATGTCTTGTTTTATAGTGTTTTTCATTTCGCTCTCGTACCTTTGCCAGCTTGTCTGAGAACCAGTCCTTGGTCCGGATGCCTCCCTGGGTCAACATTTGGCTGCTGGGTGCGATCATCCTCTCGCTCTCGCTCCACTTCCTCATCCTCTACGTTGAGCCCCTGCCTGTGAGTATTCTGCATACTCGGTAAGCCTAACTTTGAAAGGAAGGATCTCCTTGACCAGCGTGTCCTCTGTGCTTCAGCTGATCTTCCAGGTGACCCCTCTTCGCTGGTCTCAGTGGCTCATGGTCTTGAAGATCTCCATCCCAGTCATCCTCCTGGATGAGGCATTGAAATATATTTCCAGGAATCATCTAGAAGGTTTGCTGAGCTCTCTGGTTTCTCATTTCCTATATCTCTGCTCTTAACAATCTTGACATTTATTCCAAACCAACAACTCTTTGTGCTTTTTTTAACACGACTCCTCTGCTTTCTTTCTCTCTCCTGTATTTCTAATTCAGCCTAAATTCTGTTTCTCTCGCCTTCTGTGGAAAGGTACACTATCACGCCTTCCTCACGACTAGCAACCTGTAGCTATAGACCCTCCGCACTAGTTCTTGTCCCCCCCTTTGACTTTCTCTTCTATTTTCTGTCCTTACAGGTGATGAAGAGAAGAAATATCGGAGGAGATGGCAGCTGAACTGAGATCTCTCCCTTAACACACTCACACAGTCTGACACACGCCTTTTCCTCCGCCCCCTTTTACGAGCTAGGAACCCTCTCTTTGACCCGTCCTCGGTCCCCGCTCCTGCATGTCTGGCAAAGCACCACTAGAAATAAGCAGGCCTTGCATGAGAATGAGCGCGGATGTGTGCGAGTGCATGAGCAGGTGAACGTTGATGCGTTTGTGTGCAGGAAAAAGGATATGAAACGTCCCGGGGCTCTGCTTTTTAAGATTACTGTTTTTTTTTTTTTCTTCGTTTGTTTGACTGTACAGACCGCACGGGGGGGGATTGGGTGAGGGAGGGGGTGGGTTGGGAATAAGCATAGAGATCGAAAGAGAGATTGAGGGGTGAAGCCTGCAGTGGAGAAGGGACGGGTGCACGCGCTGGTGGAGAACGGCAAGAACGACCAAAAGCCACAAAAGCCTGGTCTCCAGCTACGGCCCAGGCTTCAGCCAGCGACGCATCAGCACCGCACTTTCAGGTCACTCTGTACAAACTCCTGTTCCTCAAACATTTCTCTCCCTCTTTCTCTTCCTCTGCATCTCTCTTTCTCGCTCTGTGCTGAGGAGGCAGCTGCAGAGGCCCGGGGTGTCATGACATCATCAGGCGTGTGTGTGTGTGTGTGTGTGTGTGTGTGTGTGTGTGTGTGTGTGTGTGTGTGTGTGTGTGTGTGTGTGTGTGTGTGTGTGTGTGTGTGTGTGTGTGTGTGTGTGTGTGTGTGTGTGTGTGTGTGTGTGTGGACCCGCCCCCTAAAGGTGTGGATAGCTTTACGCTGCTTGGCCGCTTCTCTCCGCCGTCTCTGAGGAGCTGAGGTCAGCTCACAGACTTCTAAAGGAATAAAAATGTCAAACAGCAACCAAACCAGCATCACTAGTTAAGTTCTCAACCAGTCCACTCAGCTGCTCCTGTTTAATCCCCACCTTTTGTCGTAGCTGTCAATCATCCAACTTTAAGGTAGATCATTCGGTGCAGTAAAATGTATTTGATCCTGTTATTATTGTATGTTCCTATTGATTCAGTTGCATCCAACCTGCACCAGCGCTGACGTGTGTGTGTGTGCGTGTGTGTGTGCGTCTGTGTGATCATATAGCCTTACTTGAATGAATTCATCTAACATGGCACAGTGGTCGTGTCGGTCATCGCATCCCACCGCAGGCGTAGGTGAAGCAATCAGAGGACGCATGAATGATCCCACCTGCTCGTGAATCGTTTCCTTACTAAGCACATTTAACGTCCATGCCTTATACAGCCCACTGCACTTCCACATTGAACATGTGGTCCAAATGAATGTCTCTGCTACGGTAGCCTTTAATGACCTTCCTCACCCTCGCTCACGCGCCTCCCTCCCCCTCTGATCGCTCCAGGACTCTGAATGTCCTCCTGATCTGAGGCACGTCCAGTAGGAAGCTCTCTGTTGTGCTTTGTGTGCTGCTCCCTCAGCTCCTCCCGCTCTCTCAGTGCTTTAGCGCCTCACTTGGGTATTGTTTTACGATGCTAAATAATAATGTATTTGACTGAATGAGCCCCCTGGGCTCTGGAGCTTGTCTTTTAAGTCTTAATTCTGGGGTTTGTGTAGGGCCCTGGTGCCCTGTGGACGGGATCAGGTGTCTCTTAGAGGGAAGCGTGTGCACATTCAAAACCTTCAGAACCTGTAAAGGTGCTGGGTAAAAATAGGACTTTAACTCCACACTGCATCTAGATCTATGATAGGAAATGTGTTTACATTCATTGTGAGTATAACATTTATTAAATTGCCAAATATTTGACACGTCCTGGTTCTTAAATTGCTACTTTTGGGAAACGTTTCCTGTAAGTTGACGACACAATTACCTTTAAATGGATATTTTACTGTAATTTTATAGAATGAATAATACATCAATTTAGAAAGCAGAAAATAATTACGTTAGCTGAAGGTTGATGCAGAACTGTTTATCTGGGACATGGTGATTGGACCTTTTTTTTGTTCTTCCCTGTTTTCCTTCTGACTTCCACGGAACAACATTTTCCAATCTGACAGTCAGCAGCCCGTCTGTTGTGCTGCTGTTATTGTTGTTCATATCATTTGTTTCTTGGTGATTTGGGTTCTTGCCCCCGGGAGGGTCAACTAGTCCAATTTTAGATGGAATGACATCATCCATTCCACATATTTCCAGTCCCACACGCTCCCTGGTGCAGCGAGACAGATGCTGATCGGGGGAGGACACTAACAAAAGCGAACAGCAGTTTGTTGTTAGAAAGGGAGAAACTTCGGAACATCCCAAACTGACCTGTAATAACCTGAGTAACCTAAATGTGTATTGTTTTAATTCTAGACCTTCCTTCTTTACACCTTCATGGTGAGTAATATTATTTGATGGTGTGGCACCCCCCTCCCCACCGTGGGAGCCCCTGTCCCTGTCCCAGGTCTCCACGGCCCTGCATCACGCTGGCACTCTGGCCACCAGGCACTAGATCTGTATAGCCTTGTTATTTACTACTGAATCCTTGAGTCTGTACAGAAGGTGAGGTTACGATCGCATGGAAACTTGTTACTGTAATAATAACCTATACAGTATATACTATTTAATTTTTTGATAACTTACATCGATGAAATCTACTTAACAACAACAGACAAACTTTTTTTGAGCACAATGTATCTAAGGATTCTTTTTGTTTGTTTAGTTATTTTCTTCCTTGTTCCTGTTTGGTTCTTACAGTCGCTGGGGGTTTGTGTCTTTTACTGTAGGGCAGTATGACGTTATGATGTTTAAAGGTAGACAAGAGTCCCGCTAAGTTAACGATGGTGACGCTGGTCTTCTCAGCGGTCAGAGAACGTTCCAGAACTTGTGAATGAGCTGTGTCTGGTTTACACTGAGCGATAAACAGCGAGGAATCCTGGGTTATGAAGTTTTACGACTGTACATTGAAGGCTTTGCTGTGGTCGCAGGCTCTAGAGACTCGTGACAATCTTTTTGGGCCGGGCCGCTCCTCCAGCGAGGCCCAGTCCTCCCAGTACTTCTCCATCTAAAACAAAATGATCTTCCCTGTTAACGCGGAGGCAACGAAGTTCGTATTGATAACCTTTAACCAGCTCTTCCCCTCCTTTGTCTGTATAGACAAGCTGACAGTCTCTGGAGCCTGACTTCCACCTCTGAGAAAAGGATTCTCTGTATTGCCTTGTTAATATTAATTGTGGACACATAATTTTATAAATGACAGACGTGGAAATAAAGATTATTTATCTTGTTATTTATTCATATGTTGTGATTTTTTACTCCTTTCTTTAATTATTTAAATGTAAAGTTGTGGGTTAGAACCAGCACCGGCTAAACAACGTGATACCGGACGCATTTAGCGACTAATAATAAGACTGGTTTAACTATTAATAAGAGTAAGCAAGTCTGGCCTAAGTCACCATGGAAACATTTCCATCCAACTTCACCCCTGGCTTACAAGAAGTGTTTATCTGATGCATTAATAAAGTCAGCATATAAAATATTCAGACCACATGTCAAATATGATCTAAACTAAAATGAATTGGGTCAGGGTCATGTGTGTAAGAAACGTGTCTGAAGCTAGAATATTATTTATTTATAGTCATGCAAAAACTATTTTGCGCTTGAACAGGTTGAGCTTGTGCTGCTAAATAGGTTAAGACACATTTCACAATAAGCTCTATGAAACCTTTTTCATACTGAGTCAACACTAAATCTACCTGATCCTGTTGTTTTAATATGGCTAGAAATAAGACGCTGATACTTTCTGTGATGAGGCATCAGGTGGATGTAATGCTGTGACTATGTGAAAAATGCGATGAGCAGGAAAGTCTCTGCACTTACACAAATTCACCGCCTGGGCCAGCAGGTGGAGATATACCCCATGAGAACATCAGAAGAAGTTCCCAGTGGGTTCCCACCTTTCTGCTTTTACATTTTAAATTGTGTTACGCCTGCCTGTGTGTACACTACACACACTACAGGCTGTGCTTCTGCTTGTGCTATTCTCAGGCTTCCTCAGATCACACTTGAGAGCTACACGCTCCAGGACCCTCCCCCTGGAGATGAGGTGGGATCCCGAGGGCCGCAGGGAGAATAGAAAGGGATCTCATTAGTATTAGGGCGTTATTTCCACCTCAGAAGCCCCAGAGGGAAGCAGGACGGGAAAGTCAGCAGTAAAACACACAAACACACACAGCAGCTAAAAGACAAAGACGCAATGATAAACCATAGAGAAAGGTTGCACACAGGAACAAAGATTAGGTTTTTAGTAGTCTACGTTTGAACTTGAACTGAAATAAAACACACATGTTTATAGATTAAACTTATTTCATCACAGTTTTGACTTTGTGCCAATTAAAGAAATACACAAAACAGGCCACTGCAAAAGATGCTACTGGTACCAGCAGAAAGTTCCAAGTTGAGTCTCAGATCTTTGATAATGATCTGGTCATGCAAGATGTGGTTGTGAACACACACACACACACACACACACACACACACACACACACACACACACACACACACACACACACACACACACACACACACACACACACACACACACACACTGTGGCTGATTTGCACCGTGACTCATGTGAGAACAGGCAGCAGGCTCCGCGAGGACACGCTCGTAGAGAAGAGCCTTGAGCCAGAAGAGGCCGGGGAAGATGTGAAATTTGTGGGGTGATTATGCTCCGAGGGAGGACGTTCTGCCCCTGATCCCGCGGTGTCAGACTGTGTTGTGCTGCGAAGCTGAAGCTGTTGCCAAGAAACTAAATGAACTTGCTGTGAACTTCCCCCACGGCTGCGGCAGGAAAGAGAGCCTCCTCTCGTGGACTCTGGGGGGTTAAAGCCAGTGGTGACACGTTCTGTACATCAACTACTGCATGTATTTACCACAGCACACAACTTGAATACAGGTTTGAAGTATTTGTACCTCTATGTCTGATGTCGTGTTTAAATCAACAAAGGTACTGAATAAACAGAGTAGCTACAATAAGGAAGCGTGCTCCCCGTGCTGTTATGAAACATATTTTATTCAGAGACACTGACTCATGCTGACATGGGCCTGCTGGAATTGTCAGCGTGTGTTCGTCTGCTAACATGCGATCCGTCCTCACACCGGCTCTCGTGGAGCAGACGCTGAATATTTGACATCCCGCTCGCTCGTCCCTATCCTGCGCGTTGCGTCGCCTCTTCGCTCCAGCTCTGACAACGTGCAGTCACGCGTGAGAGAACACGCAGAACGCGGGGATGTTTGAGGTTATTGGAAAACTATGGCAGGTAATTTCCCTTGAGTGGGGGGGGGGAGTTTTGGCTTTGGGTGGAAATGACCTTGACTCGGATGTGACTCTGTAAAGTTAACACAACACAACACAACACATGCCACAGACACATCATATAAATCCCCTTGAACAAATCTAAATGTAAATGACTCTCTACACTCTAAATATATACCGTAAAATCATATATACTTACAGGAAAATTGTGAAATTTCATTTAATTTAGTCAGACCAGCAAATATTTCAGAATAAAGCATGTGTGTAGTGTGTCGTCGACTACATCATGTTCACTGATCTGCAGTGAGAGAGTGATCCTGCCCTTGTCTTCACTAATTACTGAGATGATCCTCTGAATTTACTCTCATTTGGCAGATGGATGATGAAATATGAGCGTATCCGGTAGAGGCGCTAGCTGCACTTGTGCTTCTTGAATCCTATTAAATCCAGCCACCAGTGGAGGGGGAGAAGAGAAGATTCCCCACGTGGCCTCCGGTGATAAATCGTGGAATTTAACCCACCGCACGCAGCAACTGCACTTTATCATCTGAATGGGAACTTATGATCGCGTGGAGCAGATCAGAGGCGGCCGCTTCTCAGTGATGGTGCAGGAACAGGGCGGATCTTAGGACCCGAGGATTCAATCCTCGCTGGATAATAAAAGTTGGGGTTATGCGTGTTGTCGACGTGCGACAAGCAAAACCAGGCGTCCAGCGTGCTCCAAGTCGTCCGTGGCCAGCTCGGCTCTGTGCGCGGCGCACATTGCGGTGGCGCAACGGCAGCCAGCCAGCTGCGGGGCCGTGAACCCGATCCGCCGCTGGGTGTCTTCGCCGTAGACGAGCGAGACGCCGCTGTGGGCTGGTCCGTCGGTGTTTACCGGAAGAGAGGGCGTGAAACGTGGGACTCATGTTGGCCGATCCCGGCGCACGTCTAAGAGAGGAACCGGCGTGGATGCGCTCCCGTTAGTCTGCGCGAGCGGCGAATCGAAGCGGCGCGGCGCGAGCGGGACAGCCCCCGTGGATCCCCCGCGACCGGAGCGCGTAACGGGACTCGAACACGCCCGGGGGACCCATTCGGTAGGTGAAACTTTTAAAGATACTCGCAATTCCAGCGGTGGACGCGCTCCTGCGGCGCAGATGGGTCGCGCTGCACGTGTTCCTGTGGGGTCGTATTGTTGTTCTCGGCGATGCAGGCGCGCATGAACGCTTAGCTCGCTGCAGGTAGTTGCGCTGCATTTGTGCCATTTTATGCATGCACGTCACCACAGCGCGGCTTATCTGTGTCATGCACCTGTCATGAAGCGATGTTGTAGGGCTTTGCAAGCTGAAGGTCCAGGGTCCTATCAGACGCTCTACTATTGAGCAATAGCCCGTAATGTGCTGATTGGATGTCATCTTCATATCTTGTGCTGAAATGATAAACTGATTAGTCAGTGGACAGACTCATAATGACACAGAGCATTATTTAATCATTTAACATCTTTGTGTCACTGTGTGCGTGGCCTGAATGTGTGTGTGTGTGTTTGTGTGTCTGTGTGTGTGCATGTTTGCGTGACCCATTTTGTGAAGCCGCGTTGTTCAGTTGAGAACTTTTAAGTTCCCTCTTTTTAAAGGCCACAGACAAAGTGTTGGGCCGTTTGTTTCCTCAGCTTCATGTGCTCGTGAGGCAAGGGGCCGATATCCAGCTTTCAAAAGTCTTGCAAAACGACCCAAACGCACCCGTGTGCGCCACCAATAACTGCAGCGTCCCCACTTCTGCGCCCAGTCCTGCCTAATGAATTGGACGAGCCGTGTGGTGTTTGCTCAGCAAAAAGAAAACCACTCGCTTTGTTGACACTGCGATGATGCGGATCACGTGCTGACGTTAGAAAATGACTTCAGCAGAACCAGTCGGAGGCTTTGTCAGTGTTTCTGTAACTTCCCTCTGGTTAGATTTGAACAGCCCCACATCACGCTGCCGATCATTCTGTCCTCTTAACTGTGCGTTCGCTGAATCTTGCGCAACAGAATGTGCGGAGAGATTTGTGTTGCATTAGTGGTGCAGAAAAATTGCATCATCTGAGTTGTGTGTTGGAAGGAACAGTTTCCATTGACTCAGTGTCTCCAGCAAATTAGATTCATGTTTGTAGCCTTCTAACAACAGGTTTACTTAGTGTAAATTAGAGCCCCAGAATCACTTCTGGTTGTTTTTTTCTGCTGTTTGATGCTGAGAGTGCCGATGGCTGTACCCCTGTCAATGCTTTCCACTCTCATGGGCTTCAGTAATCATACCAGAGGCCCCGCTACTGAAAACGAGGACGTGTCAACAGCTCCCAGCTCCTTCGAACCCTCTGGGAAATCACTTAAACTTGGCTTGTGGAGGACGGAATCAGCATCACGTGTCTTTGTGTGTGTTTATCCTGCGCAGGTGGACACGTGTGTGTCGCTCTCGCTTTATTAGTGTCTTTAATAAAGGTCATAAACGGTTTTACACAGAGGCCTGGATATCGTCACGTCAAGCACAGCGTGTTGGTGAACGCTGCTGGTCCCTCCTGCGTTGCTGCAAACAAAAAGTGGGGCCGGACAAAGTCAGAGAATCTCTCTTAAATTACAGTTTGCGGCTTTTATGCAGACACGGTGTTCGAGGCAAAGCAGCTGTAAATGCATCTTCATGTGTCTTTGTGTGGCCATGGAGACAAACTGATGGGCACTTAAAACGTGTGAAGATGGAAGATGTGCCTGACTTTGACACGGAGGAGTTAAGCACGGGTAGAACTTAATTAAGGGGAAGCGAGCCTATAATCAAAACGGCTGCATTTCATCTGTCCTGTTTGTTTTAGACAACAGCTCCTAATGAGCCGTTTCAAAGCCGGTGTGAATGCAGAAAATCTTTTTTTTTTTTGTCAGTTCAGACGAGTCATAATGGGCCACCTGTAGTGTGTTTTCCAGTCTGGAGTGTTGAGACTGGGGCCCTGTGGGATCCACAGGGCCGAGCGCTCAGCTCCTCGTGTGATGCTTTCATGTTGCACTGTAGGAAGAGACAAGCGGCTGTAAAGTACCTGTAGCGTTTGTGTAACGAAGCTGGACAAAGTTACTACATCAGGTTTGCCTGTACAGTGTTTTCATCACTGGGAGCAACCTGCGCTTGTACTACAGTATATCAACTGATGAGCATTTGTTGGACAACAGAAAACACACCCATGGAAAGATTGAAACTCTTCTGTCGAGTATAAATAAAATTGTGCACATTTTGTATCAAAACCAGATATTACATGTTTTCTTCATTCCGAGTAATTTGTCGTCCTATCTGTGGAAGCAGCCTGGTAAATTTTAAACCTCTCAGTGGGAGTTTCTCACGTCTGTGGTTGACTGACATTTGAAAGCCAGCGTTGCCAGGAGACGTGCAGTAGTGTTGAATATTACAGTGTGCGACTGACCCAGCGACGTCATCCTGTGAACGAACATGTGAATGATGTCACCAATGTTGATGTTTTTTCTTCAGACAGCGTTCAGCGTGTGCTTTGGATTTACTTCACACCATTTAACAATTGAGAAGGTCTGTAGCACAATCGGTCAAGTAAAGCTTTGGTTGTGTTCTCGTCTCAGCCAGTCGAGGGAGGCGGCCTCCCCTTCTCTGCCTGCTGCCGTTCCTCCATTTGGAGGCAGGTCCACCTCCCTAACAGACTCAATTAAACCCAAATCAATGTGAACAGGTTATATTTAAAAACGAATTGAATTGTCAGTTTGACTTAAAGTAATTGCTCATGAAGGCCGGGCCAGAACCTCTTGCGTGGCAGCTCCTCAGCATCTACCACTTGCATGAAACCTGCAGTCCAATTGTACAACAATGTCTCTAAGACACAAATATGTTCATAAGTACAGTGGAAATATTATTTAGTGTGTGCTCCTCATGGATAAGCCATGTGGGAGCTGGTTGGAAAGGGTAGAGCGGTTGGGATGACCCTCGAAAGGTTAAGTCTGTCTGCAGAGATGTTTTTTTCCCACTAATATGGTTGGACTGTGTCTCAACATGTGTTTAGTTTACAAGGCTGTACTTTCCCCTCAAGTGGAACAGCTGCTGATAAGAAGGAAATACAATACTCCAGTCTCAGAGCCTCTCGAGAGCTGTCAGGGTCCCAGTCAGAGTAACCGTAGTGAAGCACGAGTGCTGAGGGATGGGCAGGACCGCGGGTCACCCGGGGTTCGGTCCAACGATCCTCGCAAGCTTGACGAGTTTTGGCACCGTCGCAGGGAGTTGCTCTCGTGTGTTACGATTTATCACAGAAACGGTCAAATGAGGGAAGCGAGCGTCAGCAAGGTTACAGACAATCCAATCATCATGGTCCCCAGAGGATAAATTGCAATGACTTTGGTGATTGCCTGAATTTACTTCTGCGGCAAGTCGGTGAAGGTTTTGATCATTATCTTTGAATTTGATAGGTGAACTTTTTTGGTACCCAGGAAATGAATCCTGTGAGACTACATTGCTTTTATGAATGCTACAAATAGTCCCTGTCGTTTTGTCCGATGATATTAGCATCTAGTACATAGCCCTCAACAGCCTCAGACCCACTGACTTTGGATTCCAGTCAAAGTCAATGCACAGCTTTGACTCTCTGTCGCCTTCTGATGCTTTTCTGCGTCGCAAGCATCAGGCTACGGCAAAAGAGCGATCATTTTTTCAAACTGGAGCAAGACCAGTCATTTGCTAATGTTACGTGAGCGGATGCATGAGCGCATCTCTGATTCCTCATTAGTTCACTCCTGCGCCAGGCGTGCACCCACATCTGCATATCGGCCTTCATTATTCAAAGCACAACCTGTGAGGACTCTGGGGGTTCTCAGATCTCTTCGTTAGCCTCATCCAAGTGCTGCCCGCTCTCCACCCCACTTGCCCCTCTCCCCCGATCTCATTAGCCTGCGCGTGAGAGACACCGGCATGAATGAGGTGCCCACAGGGAAACCGCACCATTTAATTCTTCTATCAGAGCATTTTCATTGAACAAGCATGGTTAAGCTGCAAGAAGAAGATGATGAAGTGTCTATTAACATTTCCCTTCTTCCTGATTGAGTTCTACCTGAAATGTTACCCTTGGAAATAGGACCACACACTCAGAATTTTTCATGTAAGTGACACTATAGCAGCTTTGTGGTATTCTAGTCCTGCCAGCTTTAACCTTTACCGTACAGTGGACGTACTGTGCAAATCCACAGAAAGAAAAATATATCTAATTCCATCTCTGTTTCCGACAGTAGCGGCTCAGACGCTGCATTGCTGCGTTTCCCCAGAGCGCTGTAGCTTTTGTTCCACATGGTGGATGAGCATTGAAACAAGTGAAGGCTGGGTGACTTTGTGTCTGCCCTGGAGAGTCAGTAAGCTGCCCACAGGTGTTCCCCCAGCTTTTCCCATGTGGCCACTCGTCACCGTGGACATGGTGGACTCCGAAGGATGCCGTGGAGCGCCCAAATATGTGCTTCACACTTTATTCTTGAGGCCCTAACTCATCTGTCAGGGGAATGTGGCGCCGCCTCACACGTCAGCAGAGCTCACCCTCCTGTTGTATCGGTTCTATTGACTGTGCACCAGGACATGCGTCACTTCCTCGATTGTTTATTCACACCTCGATCCTTATTGTACGTGTGCACCTCCGACTGGTCAACCTGTCGATGCAGAGGAGGAGAAAAGCAATAACCGTGATGGTGTCATGGATCTCCCACGGCCCCGGGGCAGCTGTCGTATCGTAACGTAATCAATTAGTCCACAGCGCCAATAGTGGAAAACCTTTTAATTACGTAAATGATTAACAAACGCGAACTTGGGGAAGGGTAGTAATTAATGTTTCATCAAATAAATATCAGGATGAGAAACCTACAGCTATTATAGCAGCATTGTCATGGTCACATGGTTGCCATGGTTGTCACTTTCTAATTCCTGAGTGGTTGGTGCGAGATGCTTTGGCAGATTGTCTCTCGTAGACGAGCGAGGATTTGGCTCCTATGACAGCTTTGTGATTCCTGCCAGTTAGAGGCTGAGCTTAAGCCCCCGCTGAGATCTTCACCGACAGCGCTCTCCTCGGTACGACGCGCCTATTTCTGCCCAGGTCTCCTCGCAGTGGGGCCGGCAGAAATATCCATCTGCGGGCTGGATGGAATGGCATGAAAGCGCAGAACCGCTTGTGCTTTTGATGAAACCCCTGGAGGAGAGGAGACGCAGGATCTGACCCCGGGCCAGCCGACACCAGCGCTCTCCTTTACAGAAAGCAGCCCATTTTAGCAGGCGAGCCGTTCCTCAATCCATCCCCGCTCTCGGGTATCGACAGACCTCGGCCCCCCCCTCCTGCCTCCTGCATCTAAATTTCTCTTTGTAGCTTACGCCAGGGTGGAGAATGAGAAACCCTTCAATGCTGCCTCTGACATTATTGATGAAGGGACAACACGGCTGAACGTGTTGTATAAGAGCAATCTGGCCTCATTCAAGAGAAGGCAAAACAATAACCCACCAGATTTGGATTAAGTTCCTTAATAACGGAGAATGTGAATGAGCAGTTTGGATGCGATGACCTGTGCATAAATGACAGGTCATGTGTCTAAAGGCAGAAGCGTTGTTAAAGAGCTGCTGTATCTGTGATGCCAGCAGGCTGCTCGTGGCATCGCCTCAATAGTCCTCTGCTCGTGACCTTTTGCAAACAAAGAGCTCAACCTCCAGTCTGATTTAGTTTCACAGACGCTTTAAGCTTTTTTTTATTTCCTCTCGGGAACCTGTTCCAAAGAGATAAAAGCTTAAAATACTTTTTTTTTGATGTTTGAAATGCTGAAATGTGTTTATTTTTTTTTCTGCTTCGCTTGGCGCCGCAAGGAGGTTAAAATATAACTTGTTCTCATGGCCAGAAAGTGTGTTTGTAAGGTACGTGTCTAGAAAAGCAAATGGCTGCAGGCCGTAGCAAAAAAACTGGGCCTTTCATAGCAGATAATAGCACTTTATTGATCCCCAGGGGTAAATTCAGGTGTAACAGCAGTCCAAGTAAATAATTCCAATAAATCAAAGCTCTAATATTGTACTATGGCAAAACAGTAACAATAACACTATAGCTGTTTTATTATTAATAGCTTTGTAGTTTCTACAGTTCTTGTGAGCATGACATGAATAAACCATTCGGCGCCTCTGAACCTGCAGCTTTGTAAAATTTGTATTATGTTTGCACTGAAAAACAAGTCACATTAGTATCAGCGTCGAGCTGTAGGTGTCTGAAACGAGCGACGGCGTGGCCGCTAAGGCAGCGCAACCAGTTGAGTGTGAAATTAAACTTTGGTGGAGGAAAAGGTTCTGCACAAAAAGAAGAGGAGAAGAAGAGTGACCTGAATATGGCCACTCTAAAGCTCTGCCATGAGAAAGAAGCTTCTTCTGTCCTTTTTAGAAGTTTTAGAAGACTGAGATGAATGTTTTTTTATTTAAGTGTAAAGATTAGCATTATAAATGTAATGTTCGTCGGACGGCTCCATATCAGTGCACCCCACCTCCACACACTGGCGTGAGGCAGTCACTGTGGTAGTCATGGCCGGGTGGTGCCAAACATGCCGGACCCCATCTGATCCAAACAAACAAATATATTTTGGTTTCTTCCGGCCAAAGAATGTGCTGCCAACATTCATCAGCTTCTTTATTCTGTTCTTTGGCACATTTTGTTTCCTGGAAAAAATACAAGTAGTTTATTTTTTCTTGGATGCTGCCCGGAGTCGACCCGATACAGGGTCCATCTCGCTGCCTTATCAGTCACTGTAACAATTACCTCAGATTATCCCTGTGCTCAGTCATAAGCACCGGTAGCGCTGCTTTAAGTGCACGCCTGCTGTGCAGGGTCATTGCTCAGCTTGTAAAGGCTGCAGAGAGCCGGACTTGTCTTCTGGCTCCAGAAGACATCATTATTTGCCGGTTAGTAATTTAGTGCAGCTACAACCTGTCTCGGTGCATTGGGCCCGACCTGGCAGCCTGCCCACCACCTGACCACCGGTTTCTAGCGGCGGCGGCGAGGAGAAGGAGCGCTCACCGGGCTCTTCGGCTTCTCTGGGATTTAGAGGCTCCGATGATCAATCCCAAGGGAACAGATTGATGGTTTCTCATTTTCTGCCGCGGCAGATTAATCCTGTGCACTTTAGCACCAGGACAGATTTCCAGCACCGCAATAACCCAAAGTTGGAATGGAAAAGCTTGTGGATGAAATATGGGATGCACTGTATTCCTCCTCTGTATGAGCCCACCTTCCCTTCTGGAATATATGATCAACCAGTTGCAGGTTCAGCAGCCTGAGCACTGAGCAGTGTCACAAGGACAGAGGGCGGAGCCACCATGAAGCATTATGTACAGTCATCAATCTGCACTTGTACAGCAGTCATCATTTATTATCCCGAGTGTGTTGACCCCAGCATTCTTTGAGTGCTCCAGCAAGGTCAGCCGTGCAGGAAGCCTCGCGTCGCCAGTGTGAGTAGCAGAGGAATAATTGGCTCGTGCCACTCGCCGGTTCCCACTTCTATCCTGTGTAATCCTGGGCTTATTATTGCACGAGGCAGCCAACCCCAGAGACCGCAGCCCTGGATTTGTGTGGGATCGTCCCCGAGTGTGTTTCTGCCCGTTCGGATTTAGCGTCGCTCAACGGAACCCGGCGGAACGCGAGCAGCTGCGTTCCGCCGTCGCATTGATTGATTGCGTGGGAACGAGTTTACCAGGTTAAGTTGGGTCTCGTGCAGCTGCCGGCGAATCTGATGGATTGCATTAAAGACTTCCAGGGATTAGTCTGTGACAAGTGAATGCAGAAAAGTGCTGTCTGCTGGAAAGCATTGCAAATGTACTGTGCACAAAAAAGCCAGGTTTTGTGGGGGTGGTTTTATTAAGGAACAAATCTCACTGTGCTGTCAGCCCTCTTTGCTTTCCATCAGTAATTAGCCATAAACTAACTTTGTGTAAACCAAGCTCTGGACTCTCTCAGTGACAAAGGTTCACGTCACGAAAGACTGTTCTCTTCACTGAAGCTCAGTTTCTGGCCGCTGTGGTCGGCTTTGTGTGCCGGTGCCATGCAGTGACCGCCAGGCCGTTCAGACACTGACTTGCTGTGTGCCTAAACTTAAATATATTCATAAGCATTACTAGAGCTGGGATCACAGCTAATAGCTGATTGCTATGCTCTCCCATTTCCATCAGGGGCCTTTAAGATGCAGCACATTCTGCTCCCTATGAATAAAGCTCAGTCAAAGATGATGAGGCTTAATCACTGCCAACTGTTTGCCAAACAACACGAGCAAGATGGAGAACAGCTATTTGTAGTGTGTGTGTGTGTGTGTGTGTGTGGTGGGGGGGTAAAATGTCTTCCTTAATCCCTTTACAAAAAAACCAAACTGGTATCGTGCTCAAAGAATCCAAGCTGTTCCCCGGACTTGCTCGCTCATCTGTTGGAAGCAGTCTGTAAGCGTTCCTCTTGAGCTTTCACCTGCATTGTTCTCCCAGTGTTTTGTCTACTAATGTGGCTTCAAATCTGTTGGAGTAGGATGAAAAGTGATGGGAGAGGATGGAACAACCCGTGGGCAGAATTTACCCAAGTTCTGGTTTCACATTAAGATGCTTGAGATGGATGTGGTGTTTTGGGCTTATTGTGGCCCCGTATTAAACTTGGAATGATAGTCCGTGAGTTTGGTGAATTGTGTTTTGCTGATTAGACTCTCATTGCATACAATAATTGTATTAGCAGATTTTTATCACCTCTCCACAGCGTAAATGCTGTGTCCGTCAGGCAAAGGCAGCGGATGCTGGATGAGGAGAGGAGGGATGAACTGGTGGGGTGAGGGGGGTTGCAATTAGGGAGCCCTTCTGACACTCATAACTTTTAATGGGGACAAGGCCACGTGGGGCAAACGGCACAGTCCCCAGTGGAAGCGCGTATGCAGAGATCAATGTCTGCTTATCGGGAAGGAGCAGGAGGGATCAGAGCTCACCTTGTACTTTCAACCATGTGATAAGACACAGCCTAGTGAATCGGTCTGATCAGCTGTTCCTGTGTATGTGTGGGGGGGTGGCAAACAGGTCAACTCAACATTACTTGTCAGTGGATCAGCTTCACCACAATTCTTCGTCTCTAGAGGTTTGAACTCTGCCGTGGCACTGATGGAATCTTGTATCTAGATGATTACAGCGTGAATGTGCTGCTATCTTGGATTCTGATTTCTTCCTGACGTGGCGCCTCCATTATATAAATGCTATGAAAATCAGTTGGGTGCGATGTCCTCGCAGTGCAGATCGCTCCATCACGCGGTAAACGATCAGAGCCGCCTGCCTTTGTTCCCGTCGAACGAGCTGCACCACGCGTCCAATATTCGATTTCCCGGTTGATGACTGGATGAGAAGAAGGTGCCTGCCTCCCATCAAAAGAAGATAACACCAGGCGTGGGTTTCAGGCGCCCTCTGCTCTCGGCGTCGCCCTGTAAACTGCAGTTACTGTGAAAAAAGACTGTTTTTTCAGAACGCGTAAATCACTGCGTGTGTGTGTGGGGTCAGACTGCCACCACCTCCAGCCCGATGGTGAACGTGGAGATTCCAGGCATTCATTTCTGTTACAGCGGGTGAAGTAAATAACCACCAAAATACTTACAGCACTTGATTCCCGTTACTCCTCTCGCAAACAAAGGATTGGCTTCGGAGCCCGACCTTGGACGTGTGTGTCCTCCACCTGCACACGGTTGAGGGCGAACGCGCTTTACTAATGCAGGCAAACACATTCATTGTTCACCCGCTCCAGCCTGCTCTCCCCTCTCACCGTAATTGGCTCTGCTGAGGCTTCTTTCCACCTCAACTAGCTGGAAGACGGCAGCTATTGAGAGCACTCCGCACTCGCACGTGGGTTCTCCAGGTCGTCGCCGGCCTCACTCGCGCCCGCTCTGTTGATTTACCTAATTAAACACAAGATGCTGCACAAGTAGGAGCTCCAAACGTTGAGTTTTGTCCCCGCAGCTCCACATTTTGTCTTCTTAATTGCTTCTATCACTGTCTTCTTCCTGCATCTCTGTCTGTTTGATCCTTTTCCGGTAGACATTCAAAGATCGGCATCGCACACGCGACCAAACGCGCTCTCAGCTGCGGGCGGTGCAAGAGATAGCCACAATAGAAACACACACACACGCATCTATATCACACCATTTTTATTGAGGGCCGTAAGAAATCTCACATCCACTTCCTCATCGCACCTGCTGAGCACGGATACTGTGTCACGTAGTGAAAGCAAAGTACACATTAATAAAATGGATTCATTGACGACAATGTGTGGTTATCTGTAAATGCACAGATCCACCAGGATATCGCTCAAACATGGAGGCTGGCGAATGATGCGAATGAGGGGAGAGAGCCTCGGTTCAAGAGTCACAAAATCACCAGTGGTGAAAAGAATCAACTAAATATTCTTTGTTTTTTGCCCAAATGATTCAGGAGTCAAACAGCGCTCGTCGCTGCTGACAGTTAAAGGGCTTTTCCTGCTCCCTCAATTCATATCGTTTGAATAGGAGTCGAAGAAAATATGCAAATGAAAGTGGGCAAACGATGAGTGTGATGATGGGCCGGTTTCCCCGCCTCCTCCTCCGTGACGAACCCTTCTGCTTGTATGAGGGCGGACTGTGGCCCTGTGCGTTGGGGCTCGTGTGCCGCCATGTGCTCCACTGCACTTTTCTTTGCTTCCAGCTGAAAGTCCGCGTCGATTTTTCTCCGGCTTCCTCCCACACAGAGTGGCTGAAGGTTAATTGGAGACGAGTGTGAGTGCTTGTCTGCGTGCGGACTGCCGGGGCGCCCGAGACGGACCCGGCGGCCGGGGTTCCGATGATTGACGGGTAGCTGGAACATTAGGCTGAATGTTGAAGCAGAGTTGGAATCATTTTGATTATCCCATATTTAGGGAAAATAATTATTGTCTGGCCATCTAACATAAAAAAAATCCCAAATGACTTCATCATTATCACCAGCAATAAAATATTTAGTTGTGCCACTAACTAGGCTAAATATTTGATACCCCACAGTTGGTTTTGAGCCGGGGGCGACTAAAGGGAAGAATGAATGAGTGGATCAGTGTTATTTAGGAATACGAAGCTCTACCTGAATATTTCTGAATAACGTGGCCAGTGTCTGATCAAAGCTGAGCCTCTACTTGGCTTCAACATTTCCCTCCAGGCCGTCTTTTCGGTGATTGTTCATTCAGGTGGCTCCAACCACTGTGAGACCACAGAGACGGAAGTAGTTGGAGGATTAAGTTCTCTCTCTCTCTCTCTCTCTCTCTCTCTCTCTCCTAGATGAATGTTCATTTGCATACAGTATCTGCGCGTTTCCGCCTGCAGGACAAATCCACAACCAGAGCTTTGATGTTCCCCTCCTGTCATATCAGCGCCGCTGATTTGATTTCCACCAAATGCCTCATACACGCCAGACGCTTAAACCGTTTCATGCCTTTTAAATGCGTGCTTTGCTTGGAGCGCTGGTCCACCTACAAAACATCTGATGAGGAGACAAGCAGCCGCGATCAAAGACATGAAACATTATTCATTTTGCAGCCTCTCATTTGGGTTGAAAATGGATTTATTTCATGAGGTGGATGCTCAGTAACTTGACCCACCAGACCACCCACTCACACATGGATGACATTTCATCTTTCTTTCCCGTCTGCTCCAGTGAGTCTCGCTGCAAGATGTGTTCAGACACAAAAAATCAAGCTCACAGAACATCTGAGCCATAAATAAAGTGCCGGCAACTGTTGACTCCACCAAGGGCCTCACCTGAAATTGCCCACTGAGCTGTTAGTTGTGGAGAAGCTCTTCAGAAGCTGCCACTAAAAAGCCCTGAGCATCTTCAAACTACCTGTGTTTACTTATCTCACGCTTTCTTCCTCTTCTCCGCCTTCGCAGCTCCGGTGGGACCGAGCGAGCGCAGCCTGGCCCGGGTTGCGTTGTTGCTGGTGGGCGCCCCCCAGGTCTCTCCCCGCCACCAGCCCCCCGCCGACCATGGCTACGAGCAGTGACCCCGGCTCCGAGACGGCCAGTCTCACCGACATTATGGGCGCCATGACGACTAGCGACTCGGACGCCCGCGGCGTGAGGAACGGCGGCGCCCGGCAGGACGGCGCCCAGGTGAGGAGGAGCCGCCCGCCGGCGCCTCACCTGAGCGGAAGGAAGCTGTCGCTGCAGGAGAGAGGCCCGTACCGCGCCTCTGGAGGAGGGTACACGCACGTCTCGCCTCGCGTGGCTCGAAGGCCCACGGTGGAGTCCAAGCGTGTGTCTATATCGGACTCTCAGGTGAGGAGGAGACTTTTATTCATCGATAGAAATGATAGATGATAGATGATAGATAGAAATGAGAATCGAGCATCTAGGACTTAAAATCTTTTTGGAAGGAATTTGTGCAGTTGGTGTGACAGGTGGAACCATCGCAGATGATGAGATTCTGACTATTTAATTAAAGGCATATGAAGAGTAGTTAGTTAGAACTATTAGTTTAATAGGTCAGTATTTTGGTTTTCTAGAGCAGATAGGCTTCAGTGCAGCTCACACACGGGGACAAAAGTCTTTCTATTCCTTTAAGCTGTAGAACATTTGATCAACTGTTCCTCACAGTAGCTTTCTGTGTTTTCTATCCACTGAAATGACGCAGACAAGCAGCAGTGCAACTTGTGTCTATGAGTGAGGCCGGGATTTCCATCCTCCTCCTGCTTTTTCCATATTTCAGAGAGTCTATAAAAAATTCATGGCATCTGCCAGGAAGCGGAAGCCCTTCGAATTTAAGTCCTGCCACAGACTTACAAACCTGTCATTGTGTCCTCTCCCGTCTGAAAGCGGTGGCGGAGCGGCGCTGGGCTGTAAAACCGGCCGCCGCTGCTCTCGCCGTGTCTGCAGTGTGACACGGGGAGGAGACGGCGGTGTTTGTGGCTCGCACACATCCCTAACTACGTTCCTCAGCCTGAGAGGACGAAGCTCTGACTTGTTAAACCTGCAGCTGATGTATATTTTGTTTGTCTGCTTGTGCAGGCCTCATACAGTAAGTGTCTGTACATTTCACCCATTGTTTTCTATGAGAGCAGACGTCCAGGAGGAGTTCATTCTGTGTGTGGAGCCTGATGCTCTAACTGCTCAGACTCTCCCTCAACTGTCTCATCACATTTAGTTGTTGTTGTCGTACCATCACCGTCTCCAGGATGAATATGTGACACAACCCCATCTCTGTTTAGTGATTTATCCCCTGAGCTCTGCAGCCTGTAGTATTTATAGTTCATAGGAATATTGGATATAGTGTTGGTTCTTGTTTGCACAGAAATAGGACGTCAGGTTCATATTGGAATCACTTCAGACAAGCACAATGACTACTTAGCCGGACGCCGGAAGTTTTTTGCTAAATAAATTTCTACATCCTGCTTCTATTCACATCCACCACTGTACTGAATTCAACTTTAATTACAATATTGGTTGAATTGCTTTGAAATATTAACATTCTCCATGATGACAAACTATTTTGGCATCTACAGACCTATTTTTTTATTTTAAACTGAGATGTTACTGCCTGCTCGTTTTATAGGCCTCAGAGTGTAGTGTGCTTTTGATGATGCTGCAGCTGCATTGACACATCTGCATGGAAAGAAGAGTCATGGAAAGAACGCAGACCCTCGGATTTGAGATGAGGAATCAAAGTTTACGTCCGCAGATGTTTTCCACAGATCGGGAGCGACTGGGACACGTGGCTGGTTATTCACAGTCTAACTGAAGGGCTGGGCACCGTTTATAGCGACGGGCCTGAAATAACATCAGACACAAGTTCCTCTTCTATGACACGCTGATGTGGGCGTTTGCATTACTCATTATTAGAATGAAATGCACGCTGATTGTTTTCCGGCGCGGCGGCGGCGATCTATTTGCTGTGCAGCGATATTGATCCGCCACAGGTTAATGGATGGAGAGTCTGGGTATGTCGCTGCATCCATTGTGTACAGCAGCGTGACCGTGTGCCGGTAAAAATCCTGTGAAGGATGTCTGTAGCCCGGTGGAGAGAGAGAGAGAGAGAGAGAGAGAGAGAGAGAGAGTGTGTGTGTGTGTGTGTGTGTGTGTGTGTGTGTGTGTGTGTGTGTGTGTGTGTGTGTGTGTGTGTGTGTGTGTGTGTGTGTGTGTGTGTGTGTGTGTGTGTGTGTGTGTGTGTGTGTGTGAGGCAGATGTGGTTAAAGCTGCATGCTCCTCTTTATCCATCAGCTCTGACAGAGCTATTAACTGCAGTGCAGCGCCCACTGAGCATGTGCTGGCACACTGTGAAGCCAGTGGAAGTCCTTTCAGGCAATCCCTCCTACTGCTCCTTTCTTCGGATTCTCCTCATTTCCCTTTATCCTTCGCTGCCCTATTTCCTTTACTTTATCGCTCTAGGACCAATCGCAGCCATTATTACAGGGCTGCTGCGCTTTGCTTTGCTTAATAAAGCCCTCGTCCTGCTCCGCCTCGCCCTTTGTTCTAATCCCTGCCCGCGGTCGCGTCTCCTGCCTCCGCCGGCGGCCGCGTTGGGTCGGCCACATCGCCGGCGTGTTACATAAGTGTTTTCTAAAATACCTTGCCTGGTGGCGATCGATGTCCTGCCCTGCACCACATTATCGGCCGTTTCACGGTAGCACTGTGTTCTCCCACCTCCTCGCATTCTGTAAACATGCCTCAGAGGTTGGTGGTTCACAGTAAGTGGACCCCCCCCCCCCCCCAGTTGTAAAAGAGATCCACCTCGCTGTCATCCACATGCTCAGTGCTGTATTTGCGCCCCCCTGGCCGTGCCCCTGGCTGACTCGCTGCTGTGGTGGTTGCTATGGAACTGCAAATCAGCCATTTAGGCAGGGGCGCTCTAATGGGTCTGCCGACGGTACACAGGAACTACAGCCCACATTGTTACCTGCATGGCAGAAATGAATGACTTCCAACCAGCACGTTCTCACACACACACACACACACACACACACACACACACACACACACACACACACACACACACACACACACACACACACACACACACACACACACACACACAGGGAACATTCTGTCTTCTCGCTTTAGAAGCGTTCACTCTGGTGCTGATCTCGTTTATGTTGATGATGAAGTTCCTCACGGCTTCGCTCTTCTTCTTTCCCATCACAGGACTGCATCCAGTTGAACCAGTATAAGCTGAAGAGTGAGATAGGAAAGGTGAGTTCACGATGGTTTATGTCCACAGGTGAAATGAGAAGGTTGTTGCAGGTCCTTGGGTTGAAACCTCACCACCATCCTAGCAGCATGTTTTTATATTTAAATCTTACAGACATACTGTA
Organism: Betta splendens; assembly: GCF_900634795.4. NCBI lineage: Eukaryota > Metazoa > Chordata > Actinopteri > Anabantiformes > Osphronemidae > Betta > Betta splendens. The sequence goes on along the minus strand of NC_040894.2, from coordinate 12,422,511 downwards.
CTTCAGTGTGTCTCATCACTAAATCTGACGACAGTTCCATATTTTCTAACCTCAGAAGTGCTTTGACACAAGCCCAGGAACATGCGGCATCTTTGCAAACTGTGTTTTCAAGGTCCCGTCCTTATCCTGAGATGTGCAGTGTTAAAGTCGTGCTTCTAAACTTGCTGTATTCCCCTCGATGAAGCAGAGGTGTTTAGAAGAATTCACTCTGACCTTGTGTCAGTAGGATAAAATAAAAGCGTGTCCAAATACAAAGAAGTCGTGATTCATTTCTAACCGACCAGCTGGTGATGAAGGTGTGTGTGTTCTCGGCTTAAGGGACCGGAGTGAACGTTTGAGCCTCTCTTCGGGCAGTTCTGTAGCTGTTTGGACTTGGCAGAGGCCTGTGACGGTAAACACACATCCTGTGGCCAACGTGTGTGTGGGAGGAACCGTTCTGTGCTGTCAAAGAACAAAAAATGCAGAGCCGCTGTCTGTTTCCAGGGAGCCGCTGTGGGACCACTGGGCCCTAATGCTCTGTGGGATGCGTATTAAACAGCTGATCTTGTCTTGCAGGGCTCCTATGGCGTGGTCAAACTCGCCTACAACGAGGATGACGACAAGCACTATGTAAGTCCCATCCGCCACCGCTGCCTCCTCCTCCACTGTCTAGACAGTGGAGCCCATTGATTCCTTATTTATTTTCTGTTTTCAATGTCACCTTCCTTCCTTGCTCTCCACTCCCTAAAATTGCATCACTTGGCTCAGTTGGAGGCAACTTGGAAGCGTCCAAGGCTTCGTTATTCATCTTCAAAGCGGCTCCGCTGCTGCGTCGTGTAGCTCGTGTAGCCGCGAGGAGCGGGATGACGTAAGGTCCGGAGCTCTTTCGGATCGAGCTCCGCAACCTGGGCTCCTCCGGAACGTCAGCTGCGTGTTTGAACGTAGCCAAGCAGCCATGTAAAGCAACAGGGGGAGTGTTTGGATGAGTCATGTCGGCCTGAGCTGCCAACTCTGCATGGGTTTATATACTTCTGAACTGGAGCCTGTGAAAACGCTCCAGCGTGTACTGTAAGTGGAGCAGTTCAGGACGGAGCAGGCGTTCAGGCATCCGGAGCGGACGGATGACAAGCGGGTTCAAAACAGGGTCGGCTTTAGGGATGGAGATGTGTGTGTTCTTTACCTCCATCTTCTGACCCAGACCCAGTCGTCAGCGAACCGCTTCTAGTGTGAGCGTGAAACCAGGTCGCAGTGAAACAGATTAGCCCCCGGTTGAAAATGAAAAACCTGGATTAAGAGATTCCCAATTTGACTCATTTCTTTAACCTCCTCCTCTGTCTTCCCATCTGTCTGTCTTTTAATTCCGTGCTCTTCGTGGCTGCGGGAGGATTTCTCACTCCTCCCCTTGTGGTCCGATGCAATTTTGTCCGTTCTATAAATTCTAGTTTAATCGCTTGAATCCTTTTTGTTTTAGTTTTCCGCTGTAGCTTTTTTTTTTTAAGCGGTGACTTGATGAGCTCAGGATAAAATAAGAAGATGACTAACTCCTCTCAGTGTTGTGTACGAAATGTGCTGTAGCACGAGTCATTTAGCAGATTACTAGAGGCCCCTGTATCGTACGTGTGTTTGCTGCGGGGTCACATTTATCCTCCCTGCATCTCGACTGGCAGCCGTCCAATCCTGGCGATGCCACTCATCATCCTCACGACGCGTCAGTCAACCTCATTCATGTGTTCACTCTGCTCAGTTCAGCTTTAAAGAGCTAATCGTTAGCACGTGTTTCCTTCTCAGGAGCTGGAGCAGATTCTTTGTTGCTTCCATTTGCTTAATGACTGCCTGCCTCTCTTTCACACCTTGTGAGGTTCTAGCTAATCATTGACATTCTCGCCAAACCACAGCTGGTTACTGATGCTATGCTCAGCAGCAGCCTGGCTTTAAACAGCCTCCCGTCTCCAGACACACACTGACAGCAGTGCGGCTTGCGATCCGGCGCCGCTGCTGCTAATTGTACTTCTTGGCATCAGCCTCGCTGTTTACCGCTCACTACTGCGCTGCCGCGAGGCCCGTTTCCTGCGGCGCTGCGCCACATTTAAAGTGTTCAGACGCCGAGAAGGTGTGAGGCAATCACAGGAACCGAGATGCATTTATCACAGAGGTGTCAACTAAACAAGACGGGACCATATTTCATCAGCGGACCAGGTTTAAATATTACAAGGAGTAATGGACCGGGACATGGCCGCTACCGCACCCTGAGCGCGTCCGCTAACGGCTCTGCTGTGGCGTTTGAGAGAAATCAGCGTCTCAGGGCTGATGGCAGTGCTGTGTTTACCAGAAGAATGACCTCCTCATTTAGAATCGAGGGTTTGAAGGGGAAACTATTTAACGGTTCCCACATATCAGTCCCATATTCTATAATAGAACCCTGAATGGAACGTGGCCTGATTAATGCGTCTGTCAAATGCCGGTATGGACACACGAGCTCTGCAAGAATAACTCGGAGCGTTCAATATTTAACTGTGACACACACACACACACACACACACACACACACACACACACACACACACACACACACAGAATCTGCTTCCTTGCCAAACCTGTGGGCCCTTTTGTTACAAAAATACGATGCTGCCTCAGCCGTATGTGTTGAAATCCTCCTCCTCCGACCTTTTTGTGAGTAAGTATAACACAGAGGACAAATCACTGACATTAAAACCTTCATGTTTCATATTCCGCTGCCTATACATGCTCATATTTGCATTCTGGTCTGATGGAGGTTGTTTATTTTGGACTAATTAAAGCTTCTACTGTTCTAAAGCTCAGTGTGATACTAATTTGTGACTTTCCTAGGCCATGAAGTTGGTGTCCAAGAAGAAGCTAATGAAGCAGTGTGGTTTTCCGCGTAAGTCCTGTTCCGTAATTTGTTTTTCTTCTTCCACTACTTTTCCCACTTTATCTGATGGTTCCAGCACAGTTCAGCTGTGTTAACGCGGAACTTACGTGCTCATAATTCCAAAGAAGGCCACGCAGCTGTGTCGCACTGAACGCCCGTGAAAAGCATTTTTCCAGCAACGCTGCACATCTGGCACCGAGCCACCATTATCCTGTATGTGTTCCTAAACAAGCATGAACAGCTCTAGAATGCAGGTGCATTTCTTGTGTAAAGGAGGCTCCAGAACTGTCTGCAAATAGCAAACAGCAGTAAATCACTTTCCAGGGAAGACGAGGGGCAGCTGCTCTCCAACATGATGGGACAAACGGTTTGTTACTGTGACTCTGAGATTTATTCTGTGAATAGTTGTATTCTTACCCCCCCTTTTTTTGAGGAGCTTGAGTGTTTTCGTAGCGATTGGCCTTTATACGATAGAGTATCAAGGCCTGTAGTTTCCTTTCATGAGCAGACATTTTGTTTGGTGATGTGGTACTTGACACTGCATCTTGAGCATTTCCAATGGAAATTAGATATCATTCCTTGCTGCAGCCCACAGCCTCCAGCAGCCCAATAACCGACCATCAGTGGCTCCATTTACACATTACCCATGGTGCACCTCAGCAGAGTCTTTCTGTGCTCCAGCCCAGCATTTTTAGATCACTCAAGCTCAGGAAGATGCGTTCAGACCCAGACTGTGTGGATGTCGGCCCATTAATCCTCAGTTTGCCCGACTCTCGTTTCAAATACATTTTCTCTGTCCCTGACGCTGAGGAAAATCACTCTCAACTGGCAAATGTTTGCTCTTGTCAGCGCACTGTGTCTGACACCGTCTTCTGTCTAAAACAATTAACGTCGCAGGAGGCGAAAGGCGTAGACGTCGCTGCCGAAATGTTCTCGTTGCTCAGATTTGAGCTTAGACACACGAATGTTTCCTCGCTGTGCTTTTTGCGCTAAAAGAAGTGGCGTGTGCTGTGGTGTGCAGGTCGCCCACCGCCACGGGGACCCAAGGCACCCCAGGGGGAGCAGCCCAAAATCCTGGGACCCCTGGAGAGGGTCTACCAAGAGATCGCCATCCTTAAAAAGCTAGATCACGTCAACATCGTCAAGCTGGTGGAGGTGAGCTGCTTCATTTGCATTTAAAAATCGGCCTGTTGCTCCCAAACTTAGAACCCAAAGCAGCAGAGTAGTTGTGTGGATTGTGTTCACTGGTAATTAGGAAATATTAGCTTTAAGAAAATATTACAGTGTCACCGTGTTGTGTCAGATCTGTTCCTGCCTTGATGTTCAGCTGCATAATGAAACATCAAACATCAGACACGAGTAGAAACGCACAAAAGTACCACAGACGACAAACAAAAAACGAGCACAAGATGCAAAACCTCCTCTCAGATGCTAAATGACATCAAAGCAGCCAGATATGCGAGACGTTCACCCTCCAGCACCACGAACCACGACCTCCCGTCTGCAAACAGATTCTCGCCTTCGATTTCAATATTTTCTCGGCTTCCATCGCTTGTGAAATATGGCGGCAGATTTTGTGGCCGTGAAGTCAAGATGCCCGCCACTCCCATGCGATATCATCAATCTCGGGCAGATGGCGGCGGCAGCGGTCGACAGTGAAGCGCGGGGACGCTCGGTGCCAGAAATGCTGAGGTTTTTAAGCAAAAGTTGAGCCGTGGAGAAAGAAACGCCATCTCACTCATTCTAATGGGCACCTGTCTGCACTAGGGTGGGGGGGTGCTCTTCATCACCATCCCCATCTCTCTGTGCCTGGGGCAGCATCGCATTCATCACCACCGTGCAGCTGATTCCTGCGGGACTCCAGGTCCGGTCCGTCTCATTACAGACGGAGAGTTTCTCCTCTCGTTTCGAAACATCACAGCCCACGCCGAGTGGAACAGATTGAAAGCGATGAAAGTGATCCGGTCATTTGTCACAGATGGTTGGCAAGCAACAATAAAAGCTGCCCCGCACTCACCGAGGCGTGCAGTCGTTACGTGAGTGCCACGCTTTTATTAAAATCCAGGCTCCATTTATGTTATTTCTGCTTTTAATGCTCAAATGAAATGACCGGGCTGTTAATGGGCTTGATTAATTCTCCTGGTTAGAATTTAACAAGTAATTTAGAGAGCAGAGTGTTTGTCAAGGCAAAGCAGCATTACCTATTGACTCCTTTATGGTCTGTCAGCGCTCGGGGGGATTTCCTCCTCTTCTCCCTCCTTCCCCGTGTCTACATCATGTTTGTCTTCACTTTAATTATTTAAATTCACCAGGAAGTTGAATTTCTGCAGATTCCCTGGATGGAGCACATTCAATAATATTCCTTTGTGTCTCGTAAAATAAAAGCCAGCCCTTAAGTTTCGCGTCAGTGGTTTGGTCCTTAAAGCTCCATGTTCCACGTCTTGTGAGATTGGAGGGGTTTCACTCTGGATCATCTTCACTCGTGATGCCTCCGTTTCTGTTGCAGGTGCTGGATGATCCTGCAGAGGACAACCTTCACATGGGTAGGTGTTTGACCCCCCTCTCTGCCCTTTGCCTCCACCAACAAGTGTTATTAAAGCTTATTCATAACTCTGATCATCCTCTGCATTATGCAGAAGTGCTCCACGAGCTGTGCCAGGTCACAGTTAGGACGTCTGCTCATGCAAAACATCAACCTCCTCATCCGCTTAATGTGGCGCGTTTGGCTAATTAAGTTCTCTTGATCATGAATAATGTGATGAATGAGTGAATAAAGAGTCTGCTCTCTCTTCCTCCCTGACAGTGTTTGAGCTGATGCGAAAGGGGTGAGTTTTTTTTTTATTTTTTTTTAGCTTTAATAATTAAAGGCTCATCCCTCCTGCTCCTCTCCTTCTACTTCTTACTTCTTTATCCCTCTGCTCTGCTCTCTGCAGTGTTCTCCTTCATTACTCCGAGCCGTTTCAGGCTTCAAAGGGATTCATAATGTTCTTAGGTTTTCACAGTTATTACCAGCGCTAGTCAGCCCTGTAAATGTTTCACACCCTGATGAATGCTCCTCCATCCCACAGCACTAAAAATGTCTGATGATCTATAACCCCAGACCTTTGCTTAATCTAAGCCGGTGAAGGTGGGAGGGCAGGTCTGGCATCATCACGCACGCGATATATGCTGGAACAAGCTTTAAAATGCATTGGATGTTTTTTCATCGCCCCCTAAAATTAATAATTGCCCTTTCACTAATGAGCTGTTAAAGAGCACCTATGGCAACTACAATCAGATTATGCCTTAAATGACCAACAGTTCTAATATTTATGATATAATAGACACAGGCTTGTACAATTGGTCTCCCCCTTCACCGAGGCCACCGAGTAAAAGCTGGGAGACGTGGCAGCAGTTAAGCGCTCTGGCCGGCGGTGACAGCTCTGACTTATGGCCCGGAGGCTTAAATGACCTCAAAACAAGCCACGGCTTCACCTGCCAGCGCAAGCTCCACCGCGAGAGCGACGGGCAGGAGGAGGAATTGGGAGCGGAGGGCTCCGTGTGGGTTTCAGGCCGACGGCGGCACAGATGCTGTAACTATGCTGAAGCCTTGGCTAATTACACCTGGCTTTAAATCTGAAAAAACACTGAACATCGGCTGTTGTGGCTGCGCTGAGTGGTTGTCATAGGAACCATTAATTTAATGGTCTCGTTTCATTCTTTTTAATTCCAAACTCTTCCAAAATATTATAGGAATCTTTCATTTGAGCGAAGTCGAAGGTAGTAGTGTTTGTTCCAAGGTCAGAGAGGCTGGAGCATAAAGCCCCACTGTAACACACATGTGCTCTCTGTAGCTGCACTTAAATGATAAGAGAGCTTTCAGTGTTCTGTCCAAGGACACAAGACTTTAGAGACCACCACAGTACAAAAATTAAACTCTGGGACTGAACCATAAATTCTCTTTGCAATGAGATTTTGGTTCTGTTGTGTTTGTTCAATGCTTTTGACAGAGGATTCACCTAATGCATTTCCCTGCTTTCTGTGTCTCCTTCTAGTCCAGTGATGGAAGTGCCTACAGACAGTCCTTTCTCAGAGGAGCAGGCCAGGTTATACTTCAGAGACATCGTCCTGGGCATAGAATACTGTGAGTAGACTCACTGTCTCTATGGTGTAATGCTTCCTTTACTGTCCTCTCCGGCCGCTCTACAGATGATATAGATATAGATATAGATGATAAATATTACCCTGTATGTTATGGAGCTAAAGCATTCTGCTCATGGTTCTGGAGCTGCTGTTGCTGCTCTCCACCGCTGTTCAGCCAGTGTTGTTCTTTTTCTCAAGCTCCGTCCTTGTTTCCCGTTCTGGGCTATAGTCTAATAACTGGTGATTAATCCTTCCTCTGTCTGAGCTTTGAGAAGACGGATGGTGACTCACTTTCTATATTTTTACAGTAAGTTTGGGCTGATTGCGCGTCTTTATTTAGAGAACGTGCTCGGGTGTATTTCCTGCTCAAGGGCACTTCAGAAGCCCTGTTGGTCTAATTGGAAAGCACTGGACCCGACGTCCTCCGTCTCGTCCTCAGTGCACTACCAAAAGATCGTCCATCGGGACATCAAGCCTTCCAACCTGTTACTGGGGGACGACGGCCACGTGAAGATAGCGGACTTCGGCGTCAGCAACCAGTTCGAGGGCAACGACGCGCTGCTGTCGAGCACGGCCGGCACCCCCGCCTTCATGGCACCGGAGACCCTGTCGGACAAGCGCAAGAGCTTCAGCGGAAAAGTAGGTTGACTGAGGCCGGAATGGAGCGTTTGATTGCAGGCGAGGGGGCAGATGAGGATGTGAGAGGCGTTCGAGTGCCTCGGCCTGCTGCTTTCCCTCAGCTTTCAAGACATCTAGGCAGTTTCTGTAGCACTTACTTCTCTGATTAGTCTGGAGCTGCTTCTGATTTTAATTTATTCAAGCCACACTCCAGACAGCTGTTACTCCCGGCCGTGTGGGGGCAACATTTCCTGTCAGTGTTTGCTTTGCTGGTGTGTTTGACTGCCTTTAACATCACTGTGACTGCTCTCCTACAGGCTCTGGACGTGTGGGCCATGGGAGTCACTCTCTACTGTTTTGTCTTTGGGAAGGCAAGTCTGCACGTTTTCCATCTCTCAGCCACTTCTCAGAGTCTCCGTGAGGGAGAGGTGTTTGTTTCACCGACTCCGGTGCTTGTTAACAGCAGCCACTGACACGACCATCGCATCTCCATTTGCTTAAGCATGTTACTGCAGCCATCTAGTGGCATCAGTCATTTAAATGAGGAGCTCCAGTCTTCACAGATACACAGATCTCTCTCTCTCTCTCTCTCTCTCATGCTTTTCTCTTCCTCCAGTGCCCCTTTATCGACGAGTACATATTGGCTTTGCACAACAAGATAAGGACCAAGACTGTGGATTTCCCTGAAACGTGAGCCCTTTCTTCCTTCCTTTCCCTCCACTTTATTAAAAGAGACCGCGCCGCTGCTCCAGCCACCTGCTGTCAGCACTTTTCGTTGCCGTCTTTGTCTCTTCGTCTCCCTCCGAGAACCATTTCTTTCTTGTTTCCTGTCACAGATTGCACCCAGGAAAATACAAATAACAATCAGCGCGGGTATCGCACGCTACGTGTCGTCCGCATGTGATCTAAACCAAGCCAGCCAGCCTGAACACGCACACAAAACAAAAAGTGAAAAGGCAATGGGAGATAAACTGGAGGAGTCGACTGATAGAGAAGAAACGGGCCATTCACACGTGTGTGAATGGCAGTTGTAGGCGCCTGTGTGTCGGTGCAGGGTGTCGTGTTGTTAATGATAAGTGTCTTCTCCCGGAGGGCTCGACAGACTCGGGCTGCTCGTTCATCAAATGAGCCTCTGGTGGAGTGGATGTAACGTAGCCAGCGTCGCGATCAGAGCCTGAGCTCTAAAAAAACGATTCCACTCCCAGCGACTTTACTCACAGCTCATTAATAACATGACGTAAAATGTCTGAACATCAACCCATTTGTACTATATTAGAATGACACAGGTTAAATCTGCTTTTTACTGGGTATTATATGCAAAGTAATTATGGCATTTGTTTCGTGCAGACCGAGCGTCAGCGAAGACCTGCGCACCCTGATCTTGCGGATGCTGGATAAGAACCCAGACGTCCGGATCACCATCCCTGAAATCAAGGTAGGCTTCACCGCAAGGCTGCAAAAGGCCGCGGGGCTGGTTGCTAGCGGTTCAGGGCAGCGCGTACGAGCAGTGACAGAGGGCTGGGCCGGTCGGGTCGGGTCGGGTTGGGGCTATGCCAGCCGGCGGGTGACATTCCTGCCCCCCGCTGTGTTTCCATGACAGAGCCCCGTCGTGTGTCAGTGAGTCAACTTCTCACCGGGGACTGCTTTATGTTTATGGAACGAGCGGCAATTAGGCTCCGTCATTGGTGGCAGCATTTGTAATTGACACAGGGAACAAGTAAGAGCTACACTGATGACAATTTAGTTTGTATATGCGTCAAGTGTGTGTGTGTGTTCAGGTGGACCAGTGGGTGACTCAGGGCGGCGCTGACCCCTTACCTCTGGAGGAGGAGCACTGCTTCGCCGTAGAGGTGACGGAGGAGGACATCCAGAACTCGGTCAAGTTTGTTCCCAGTCTCTCTGCAGTGGTAAGAACTGGTCCACTGGATCCGTTTACTGGTCTCGAACGTCAAAGCCTAGAAGCCCTGAAGCTCCAGTGTGACTGGTGTTGATTGAATTCCAGTAAATGTTCTTAGAGCGTCCTTGCATGAAAACCTTGCTGCATATGCTTTTCATTTTGATGTAGCTGGTGTTTGGTGGCAGATCAGCCCCAGTGAGACCTAAGCTCCTGGTTTATGCGAGCAGCGCTCTCCCTGCCGAGCTGTGAGGCCTTATAAAGGCATCGTTTATGACATGGGATCTCTCTGTGATTGCTCTCTCTGGATCCTTCAGATCTTGGTTAAGGCCATGCTGAGGAAGCGCTCGTTCAGTAACCCCTTCGACTGCCCCAGCAGGAGGGAGGAGAGGTCCATGTCTGCACCCGGCAGCCTGCTCATGTAAGCACGCACGCTCCAGCAGTCAATATTCACAGTGCGGGTGAGCTAGAATGAAGGCATGTAGGTCTAGTTCCTTAGTCGACTGGTGCTTCACACCCGTCTCCTCCTCCTGCTGCATCAGGTTAACCCGATCCGATTCCTGCAGCAGCCGCTGTCGCTCTGTGTTGCCATAGCACCATAATTCATTCTTTCATTGTATGCAGTGGAGCTGACATCTTTTATAAGTGTTTCTCTGCGCGCCGCTTTGAAAGGCAGGGGGAGTTCAGCGTGACAGGCAGCGCTACGGATCCGCAGCCTCGGGCCGTCCTTGGACTCTCTCTGTCGACAAGGACCCCCAAGCGTTGCCGGGGAAATAGCCCGTCGCCCTGTCCTAACAAAGCAATTTCAACACACTCAGCCGAGGGCAGATTGAAGCGTCTCCCGGCTGCAGCGCCGGCGCCCCCGGGACCGCGCTCTGCGTTGTGTGTCCGGCCGACTTTGTCGTGAAGATGAACCCCAGTGCTGCGCAGAATGTGGGGCAGGCTGATAGTTTTTTTAGATCATTTCTTCTCTATTGAGGCCAAGGTTTCCCTTGTTAGACTCTAGGATGTCAGATGTTTGAAGCGACACTGCCCCCAGCTGGCGAATTGGTGAATAACAGCTACAACAGTGACAAATGAAGTGAAGCCAAACCTTTTCACGTGCAGGGGGGGGGGGTTTATAGGGGCAGGTCATCGTCCCAGCGACTGTGACCTTGAGGTGACCTTTGACCTTTCCATCCTTTCTCCCACTTTGCTGCAGGGACTCGTGGCCCTTCCGGCCCTCTTTAAAACTCCACCCCTCGCTCAGGTAACACTTTGTGCTGCACCCAGTCTGGCTCGCTGTCTTGTCTAACGTCCGCCAGCCGCCGCGCCCATCTTCACCCCTCGATTTCCTCAACTCCCGCTTTGTCCCCGTCACATGACCAGTGGTGCAGCAGCCTCTCCCCAGCTGTCATTTGACTCAGTGTTGTACGCTGAAAGCATTTTGTGTGTGGTTTTCCGCCTTCATCAAGTAGGATAATGAGCTTCTCCGACTGTCCCGCATCCTTGAGATCCAGTCTGAAAGCAGAAAATCCCAGCCTTGACTGGCTCTTGCATTTCTTTTGTATCTGGTCTTTCAGAAAGAGCAGCACCGGAGACGGCCCCAGAGAGGGAGAGCTGGAGGACCTGCATGAAGATGAGCCCTCCTCCTGAAGGTCCCCTCACCAGCACCTCACTGCTGGAGGAAACACTTGCATCCTGTTAATATTCACAATAATGCGCTCAGGCTTCTCTTCTTGCGTCTTTCTGCCCCCCCCCCCCCCCCCCCCCCCCCCCACACACTCAGACCTCGCAGCTCCTGAGCGTGATTCTCACCGAACCACCGCTAATTGCGATTTGCATCTGTGAATCTATAAGAGGAAGCCCGTCAGTCCTCCACGGCACCAGTCAATGGAGCTGAATGTGCCGGGGAAGGGCGAGGAGCTGCTTGTCAGCTGGCAGACCACTGTGATAAACACCAGTCAGCATCAGACGACAGCGTGTGCATGGTGTATGGTTGAGCCTTATCGTCAGACTGTCATAACCACATTCAACCATCCTTACTTTGCCCTGTAAATGACACTATAGCGTCTCTTGAGTGAAATGTGGGACTTGTCATTGTAATATTCTACATGCAGTGGACGTCTTCAGATAGGTGTTGTCAGAAGGAAGGATGTAGAGGTTGAAGCCTTCACAGCCTGTCGGAAACGGAGAGCGTCATCTATCTCTGGAGGATCACGCAGAAAGGCCACTGACTTACACTGTGCTAAACACATTTCAGTGTAATTATTCTGCGTGAGAAGTCATTTCACGCTTCATCCCCTCCTCATGTTTGTCTGATGACTTTAGCTCTTTAACGCTGTCTCATCCCTCTCATGTCATGTTGTGCTGTTTGACTAGATGTGAAGATGCGAGCATTTCAAAGTACACATGATGATGATGATGATGATGATGAGATGCACTTTGAAATGATCTCATATGGTTTTTACAGAACGAAGGACGTAAACTTCTGTCATTGCCTTAACATTTATTCCAAATTAGAACAGTTAAATATGGTTCATTGAGGCAGAGCTGAGTTTCACGCTGAACATTAATTAGTGCTCAGGCAGAAATGTACTCCATTTGTATATAATGACAAATGATTGGAGTCGTGTGTGTTTTCATTTCTGGGGGGAGGGAAATTCATTGCGATATAGTTTTGACTGTGTGTTTTATATCTGCGAAAATTCAACTTAAGCTTTTGTTATATGCCAAAGATTTTGCTATAATTTCACATTGACACATTTTTGATGATTGTCCTTTAAAACTATTTATTATGCGGTTATTTATGCTTTGCTAGTTTTAAACACGTTGCACTAATTGATGACTATACGTCTTTTGAGATATGCTTTGTCGTTCGATTCAACTATTTCAAAAACCAAAACAAATTTAAAAATAAACAAAGAATACAATACAATACATCAGTGGGCTTTTCGTCTCTGCCGACTCAAACCATTGAGAACATTTCCACCTCCACTGCAGCTCTGCCTCAGATAAATGCTTATATAACTGGGTTTGGGTGTTCCTCCGTTTCGCCAGCTTGGCGCGCTGCCCCTGTGAAACAAAGCGATGGCTGGATGGACGCGGCGATTCAGCGTCGTGATTAAACCCAGGCCGCCAACGACAACAGCACTTCTCCATCATCCACTTCAGTGTGGCTGATTCACAGCACTTCATCATTATTGCTCTCAGTGGGTGAAATCAGAATGGGAAGCTTGTAATGGAGCCACTGTGGTTGGGGGTTTATGTCATGCATATGATTGAAACATACTTCATCATGTGGCTGCTGCAGAATGTAAACCTTTTAATTCTGAATCAATTCATATCCTTATGTGTCACTGCTTAATGTTTAGAATACGCTTTCCTGTGGATAATATTCCTTCTCTGTGCTGAGGATGATTTAAGTGAAGGGTCTGAGGGTAACCTTCAGTGAAGGGCTGCTGGAACCAAATAGTATAAAACAGTGCATTAAATTTCATTTGTTTGTAAAGATGTTTAATTCACACAAGCTACTAATGAGAATGAATCCATGTTGTCGGCTTCTGTGAGTGTGAACAGACACTTTGTCCTTTTTGGAGGTGCAATATTATCATTTGAATGCATTACCGGCTCATCCCTGCTGTAACTCAGGCCGTCCATCCTTCTGTGTACAGTAGGTCTGACTTGTTCATGATGGACATTCTGATGAAACTGCTTTATATTTAAATATTTGCACTTTTTCCACTTACAGATGCATATTAGCATTAGCTGACGTAACACTACTGGGGCCTGCCAGTCATGAAACTTTGCAGATTCTGATGAGGAGAGAGAACTGTGGTTTACCTTTAAACGACTGTATATACTGTTTTCTCTTGATGCACAACTCGATCAGCATGTTGAGAATTCCAACAGGCAGAGCTCATCTCTGTTTCCGCTTCCCAGCAGCTGCAGCGACGTGATTGGCTGTTTTTTTTTGTGCATCTGCATGTAATGACAGAATGATGAATGTAGTTTAACTGTGATGGGGATCCCTTGGGTTTTACTGCTCAGCTGAAACATTTGACCTAAAAATAGCATCAAAGGGAAAAAAAAATCGAATTCTGACCCATGAGTTCCTGTTTGTGGCCTTTGACCCTGAAAATGGCCACAGGCTGAAACCCAGAAATCTTTTCTTGATCACTTTTTGTTGCTTTGTGGTTATGTTGCTTGACTTGTCAATAAACTTTTTTTACTATGAACTATTAACTAAAGGACCTTGTATGGTATTTTGTGGACGTCTAGATGTCTTGTCTGTTCAGGAATGTGTCATTTCTGTTGTTTTTGTCCAGTTAAACCTGCTCAATTAAACAAAGTTGCCTGAAGATGGTTTAACTGTCATAATGTCCCATCTTTGTGTTGCTTAGGCACAGATCATTGAAAGTGTTCTTCAAAAGTCAGCATTTGCTACTTTGATCTCTTTACTGTTGATTTGGATACTTAATTGAGACTTTTTAATACATATATGCACAAAAACACCTTTAAAGTTAAAAAAATTAAAGCAGTTAATTACAATTTTTAAAAAAAAGTTGCTTTATTTGCCATTGTCTCCTGTATTTCCATCATCGTTTCATCTCGTTAGAGAGAGTGACTCTGTAAATAAGCTGTGATTAAACTGTCCCGCTGCTGTTTGTGTTACTGGACGTCAGTCTTGTGTTGTCTCGTGCGTTTCCCTGAATCTGCTCTCCTGCATTTGCTGAGCATAGAAAACAGAAGCATGGTCCACCTCCGTGGAATGTAAATATGTACCAATATACACAAAGAAGCTATTTTTTGCATGCTTTTTGTACACCTCAGCATAATCAAAGACAATAAAACACATTGTGAATCCAGCTTCCAGTTTCCTGTTTGACTGTTTGCTTTGACGACCAGACCAGCCGGGTTATTACTGTGCATCTTTTATTGAATCCACTTGTCAATCACAAGGTGCAAACCAGGATGCAGCACTGACTGCCGCACATTCACACATCATGACAGCGACACGGGTAATAGATGACTTATAGTTTGTTTGTACAGAGGATTTTTTTTCCCACTTGAACGGTGATGGAGACTGAGGTTACACCCAAACGTACGAACAAAAGCAAACTGAGCTACACCCAGATAGGTACACACACTGTACAGCTGACTTGTGGCATCTGCAGGGAGAGTTCCAGTCACTCAGGGTGCACGTGAGAGTGGCAGGATGTTGGTATCGAGTCACTGGACCCTTTTTTTTTCAGGCCCTTAGGAGGGTTTATTGCAGGGTTGTGGTTGTTGCTCCCACGTCACTTCTGTACAGGAGTTGTGGAAAAATAAGACACCAGTTGTCACTAAAAGTCATAGTAAAAATGCTTTGTTCTTCCTGAAGTGAACACGTAGTTATGATGCTTACCTCCATTTCTATGCTGGCTACCTCTGAATCAGGATCCTGTTGGGTAAAAGCCAAAGCCACAGGACAGGAGCCACTTAGACCTCTCAGATAAACCCATTCTGTTCATCGTCACATGGTGCAACGCACAGCAAACGTCTACTCTACTGTCTGGACTTCTACGTGCACTCACGTCGAACTTGAAATCCAAGGCACCGAGCCTTGGATTTGTCCTGTATTTGCTTCAAAGGTGTATTTGACGCTTGTGTCTAAACTGAGCGACTCGCTGTCCTGCTGCAAATAAAAAAATGTCCTGCCTGTATCAGTGAAAGGAGGAAGCTGCCTGGGTGCCACAGACGGACAGTTAATGGCTGCGCTGCACCCAGCATCATGTCCTGAGCTGCTTAATGAGAAACTGGTGGTTTCACATGTAAAACATGATATCGATTCATAAAGCTACATGTATTCTGACTGGACTGATGTTGGTGAGTGTCACCATCACTGCCCCCTAGTGTTCAAGCTCTTCTCTATCAGACTCTTGGTTTGCAAACAGAAGTGATCTTACCTTTATAGTTGTATCTGTGTGTTTGAATTTCATGTTTTTGTAAAATTCTCTTTTTGGCAGCAAATACAGCAGCACCAGGTCACAGACCACAGTCGCCTAAGAGCAACAAAAACCAAAGTATTAGCAGCAGAATGAGTCTAATGGGTGAAACAGCTCTTCCGGTACCAGGAGGACGGCGCCTACCACTCCAAAAATGCCCACTCCTGAGCCGATAGCTGTGAGAGTCGGGATGATGTCGAACTTTCTGGCCTGTGAAGAAAACAGAACAGCGGTGACCTCAGAGCCAAGAGTTCATAGAAACAGCCTCCAGTAAATGTGCACACACTGACCAGTGACTGCACGATGATGTCGAATCGGATGCCGAACACTTTGAGGAGGGTTCTCTTCTCCACGCTGTTCTCCAGGTAATGCTTCGCATACCTACAAACAAGCACCGTCATCATGTGTTGCTCTGACAAAGTGCTGGGCAAACATTTGCTCGTCTCATCTGTTTGACATTAGGCGAGAGGTAATTAAGGGTTTGGGTTGATCCTGCAGCTGAATCACATTCTACGACACGTTCCCGGCGTGTTTTAATAGGCTGTTTGCTCTGTGCACACCTGAAGTTGTAGCCCACCGACGCTCGGGTCTGGTCTTTCTCACCGGGGTTTCCATAGAGACCGTGGAAGTTGTACTTGGGTTTACAGTGTTTCACATCCACATCAAAGTTGCACGTCCAGTCGACCACAATACCAATGGCCCCTCCCTGTCAGCAGCACAAGCACGTAATAGATCAGCCAGGAAACAAAGGAGACGAACACCAAAGGACGAGTGGTAGAAATGAAACTCACCACTTGGGCTATTGTTTCAAAACTGAAGCCAGACAGTTTAACGATGTCTCCCAGTTTGAATATGGGGCAGAGTGGAGCATCTTCTGGACTGTAAAGGCATTTGTTGATGTAGTCAGCATCAACGCCCTCAACCAGGTTACTCCTGAAAAACCCATGATAAGGCTGTGAAGCGGCTGCGTTTCTACGTAGGAACATCTGTAAAAGCTACATTTAAAGTGACACGAAACAGGTTCATCACCTTGTGACGCCAAATATGGGGAACGTTACAGAGTTTTTGATGAAGAGCGTGTAGTTCTCTGCAGACATCAACAGAGGAGGCCTGGAATGGGAAAGAGAAATCTGAAAAGAGCGTCAATCAACCAGTCAAAGGAAACGTGCAGAGCAGCTGGTTGGTTCCTCCGTACGTTGGGATGACTCGGTCGTTCTCCACAGGACACCACGCCAGCACCTCGCAGGTGTTGGTGGCCTTCACGCACACTCCCGTCATTTGACCTTGGAGCAGAGACGAAAAAGCAGAGAGTTTAGATACAAAAAGATACAAAAGTGAACAGAAGCAGAACAATATTTATATAGAGGGAGGCTTTAACGTTAAAGCCTTCCTAAGCATTTCTTGCCTTCACATTTCAGCTTATCTTGGATTCGCATCAACAGTAGCAAGAACGATATGAAAGAGGAGCGACGCAAACGCTGAAGCGGCTGTTTTCCCCCTTATCTCGCCCTCATCCACGCGCATCGTAGCATTGCTCTCTCTGTGATTAGCCCCGCTGCTGTCGGCCTCTCGGCTCATGTGCCAGAGTTCCCCAGCAGGTCTTTGTCACTCTGAGCTTTCATGGGAGCCTATGAGGAAGCACCTCCAGGTGGGTTTGACTGACACAGACAGATCTGAAGCTTTGGCTTGAATCACCACATTAAAGCAGTCCCACAAACAGGCTCTCCCAGTCACCCTGACAATGCATTCATGCCCCCCTTTGAACCTGCAGCTGATGCAGTAGTAGTAGTTTCTGCGCTTTCATATTCGAGTGCAGGTCATCAACACACACCCTAAACATTTCGCTGCTTAGATACGTTATTGATTTGAATCTGTTTTTTCCCTGCTGTTGGAGAGCAGAACTGCGTGACCTAGGTCTAAATGTTTACCTTGGCGGTGACAGTGATGAGTGAGGCCTGCTGTGTTTTACTTTCTACTGCATGAGGACACACCGCAGCACATCTCAACAGGCGCGGCCCATTTTGCAAACACGTTTCGCAGCCCTGTCTCTGGCTTAAGAAGTCTTTAGTCTCTACTGAATGAAGATGGTAAATAGATGTGGACTGATCTGAGTTTAGCCACAGACGGCGAGGACTCGGTGAGGACTGCAGAGGTCACGCAGGGTCAGGACTCACCGTGTCCCGTACGTTGGTATCTCCCTCCTTCACAGTCGGCGTCCGACTTGCAGTTGTGTTTGCCGTCGAGCTGTAATCAAGAGAGTGGGGTCAGTGTGTGTGTGTGTGTGTGTGTGTGTGTGTACACAGCTGTAAAATGCAGGTGTAAGGAAATGAGGACGACACTAAAGTTCCCTTTCCGCACCAAACTGAACACAAGCACTGTTTACAGTGCGTTTCTTCTTTCTGCCATTCAGCTGCTGCACAATTACCCACTTAGACAAACAGTCCTGGAATGAGACGCAGTTTCCGTTTGATTTTGACTGTTTATGGAAGTGTGCGAGTCTGAAAGTGGGAGGAGAAAAGAGGGAAGCGAGAGCAGGCGGACACCACGTACCTCCGGACACTTCCCCATCTGCTGACCTTCGGTTAAGATGTAGTTGGTCATCACCACGAAAGAGGAGTCTCCCTGAGTTGAAAGGGTTAACAGAAGCACAGCGTTAATGTTTTGCACAGCCTGGAGCGGTCAACATCCTTCAAATCAAAACAGACTCAGCCTCTGGCTCGACCCGGAGCTCATGTCTCTCTGTTGTGTTCCTTCTCTAGCTCAACTTTGCAGTAATTTCACACTTCCTCGGGCAGATTTGTGTCTAATTGTGTTTCCACTCGTTTTGCACGCACTTTTTTGTCAGTGCCTCATCTGAACACGCAAGGCACTGGGTTGGTGTTGCTTCTGTTCCACAGACTTTTACTGTATTTGACCAGTATCCGCTTAACGTGGTTGTGTGCTCAGCTGATTACAGGACACGCACAATGACTTTAAGGAAGCAGAGCCGTCTTGATATTGACAGAGTCAGATTGTCATCAGCTCTACAGTCTGACAGCAAATCTCTCTGTGTTTGAAAATGATGCCATCATTTACTGAATGTGACCTAAACCGAAGTCAACGGGGACGTGTCAGCAAAACCTCACTGTTGCCACAACGATATGAGACCACCTCTCCTCATCGTGCCGCTTTAGACTTGATGTCGTCGAGACAACGGGACACCAACCTGCGGGGGGAAGACGTAGTCGGACACGTCCCAGACTCGCTCGCTCCCGTTCACGTTGGTGTGGCCCACGCCTTTCATTTTGGTGAAGACGGAGCTGACCGCCGTGTCTGTGGACTGGTAGCCTTTCTCGTAGATGAAGACCCACCTGCATGAGACACGGGAAGCATCCTGTCAGACCCACTCAGCCCCGGCCGGCCTTGAGCTCAGACATGTGCTGTGATGGCGGTGGCCTTTCCCACATTCCACCGGAAGGCTTTACAAGGAAATGTGTTTATGTGACCGTGCAATGTCACATAAATACTGTAATATTTATCTAAAATATTAATATTTTACATCTCAGGGTGAGTACTTGACTAATCAGAGAACTGGAGCAAGCACAGGAGGCGTGAAAAGAAGTTTCCTGTTGTACCCTGAAGTGTAGACAAGTACATTTGTATAGTTACTGTACAGATTTAAAGCCACTCTGTTGAATAAATCATTTAATGAATTAATTATTCCCCTTCTCCGTCCCACGGTGGGGAAGTGTGTCCTCTGCATCCAGCCCGTCCCCCGGAGGAGCAGTGGGCTCCCACAGGAGCGGCGCCCGGGGAGCTGCATGCAGCGTGTTACTCAAGGACACAGCTGAGGCCGGGACGCTGTACCTGAGCTGCAGCACCCAGCGTTTGTGGCCTCGTGGTTTAACTTCTGACACAGAGGCCCGAGGAGGCATGTGCAGAGTTACCCAACACGTATGTGCACCACTGCTCAGTTATTTGTTACTGAGCAGCTCCTCCACACAGTGTCTATAATAACAGTGTGGTACAAATGGTGTACTTAAAATTGAGTATTATTTTGAAAGTAGGAGTAGAAATTTACTCATGTAGATGTTTTTTATTCTGAAATTTTTCTTTCTGCTTCTTCCCCAGTGGGTGATAAACTTTAAAGAGATACAATATAAGATCCACAGTGGATCGTCGCTACCATGACAAATGATGCCAAGTAGGACATTTAAAAGTGAGGTTCAGTTGAAATCACCAGATAAGGAAAAAGTGCCTGAATCCTTTTACACATAAAAGAATTCCCATGGAGTGCAGACAGATTTGGGTTGTGTGTGTGTGTGTGTGTGTGTGTGTGTGTGTGTGTGTGTGTGTGTGTGTGTGTGTGTGTGTGTGTGTGTGTGTGTGTGTGTGTGTGTGTGTGTGTTTGTGTGTGTGTGTGTGTGTGTGTGTGTGTGTGTGTGTGTGTGTGTGTGTTTGTGTGTGTGTTTGTGTGTGTGTATGTGTGTGTGTGTGTGTGTGTGTGTGTGTGTGTGTGTGTGTGTGTAGGTGTGGTTAACAGCTGGTCTGCATCGGGTGCCTCCTGTATGTGCACAAACGAGCGAAGCTATTTTATAAAGCCTATAAAAGGCAGTAACTCGCCTCGGGTTCATCTGTGTGCATGCACAATGACTGCACCTGAGAGTGACAAAGGAACAGCAGCGTCAAACTGCACAACACAACAGAGGCTTTGGTCACATCTGCAAATCAAATGATGTAAGTCTGAGCTCACGTGGACATGATGTGGAGCGTCAGCGGAACGAGGAGACGGCCGCTCACAGAGCCGTTTTCTCCGCACCGTGGCTCCGAGATTACACTTCATCACGTTACACAGATTATAATGAAGGGAAAAAGCCTTTAACTAATCAGAGTGGAAAGCACAGGGAAAAGCGCACCGCCGATTCTGTAAACTTCAAAATGACAAGACGTGATTTAATTAAAGAAAAGCTGCTGCTGAGACTTTTAAAAAACCACTGATGGGAGATTTACGCAAAGCACTGTGTGATACGTGATTCTCCCAAATGGTAGTTGGCCAAGGAAAGAATCTGTCTCCGGTTTAAAACAATGAAAGCAAATAAATGAATGAAACTATTGAAGCAATTAGCTGAATCCATTAAAAACACATGTGCCTGTGTGAAGTGTGAGATTCAACATCTGATCCAAAACTCCTGACAGGACCATCAGTGACGCACCGGTTCCCGGAAACGCTGCTGCTCCGAGCCGTCACTCCGCTGCCTGAATCGTGCACAGAGGAGTCTGGGCAGCTTCACAGCCACATCACCGCTCATGCCCATCAACACGCACCTAAATGGCAGGTCACTGGCTGACAGCAGGTGGCGGAGGGAAAAGCGCCTGACACCCACATCCACAACAGCAACAAAGCAATAGAACTTTTATCACACATTTATCTCATGATCTTTTGATCGTGAAGATGGAAGCAGCTGCAGACTTTCTCAAAAGCCTCGACCAGCAGCAGCCGAGCTCATTCTTAGATCCCGCTGTTTCCTGTTGGGATGCTGTGACATCACCAGCACAAGGAATGTGCCCCGTTTTGGCAGCAAAGTGGGCAGCGCTTGATTCTTATCTGTGTTAACATCTGCCTCAACCTGTTTGTCACACACGCCTCCTCAGGTTCTGCTGCTCCGAGGTGCTCGGATAAAACAAACACACACATGCAACCGTCTGAATGCCGAACGAGCTCTTTGTAATTTTCCAGTGAATGAATCCAACATGTCAAAACACGCGTGTGAGTGGAGGATGCGGAGACTGGCCCCGTGTGTGTAAGTTAGCAAACATTTTGTCTTTTTTTTCTGAACTTCACAATAGCGTATTGTGTAGTATTGTGTGTGAGCTCAGGTTGTTCGTTGTGTCAATGCTACTGAGAAGTCAGTGTCTTTCTTTACCTGGTGGATGCATAGACACATGTACAGTGTCTCTGACCCTCTGATTCAACACAGACAACCTGTTGGAATGCGCAGGGTCACAGTGAAAGGTCACGTCTGCTGCATTCCAGGCAAGTCGATGCACGAGATAACACACAGATAACAAGAATGTGTTCGCTCTCACCCGACGATGTAGACCAGGACCCCCAGCTGGATGAGGCGGCACACCACTCCCACCCTCCTGTTCCTCACCAGCACCTGGCGCGGGGTCTCATACTCGAAGAAGAAGTCCGAGAGGGCGCTGGAGATTTGGCTCTTCATCCTTTCCCGTTGGACGGCCCGCGAGGAGGAGGAGGAGGAGGAGGAAGAGGAGGGTCGCTGTCTTCAGCCCACTTTCATATACACACCTTTCATGTATAAACAGGTAAACTCCACTTTCTTGCGTCCTGCGCCTCGGTCACCAGTGGCAAAGACCTTCTGCCTCTTCTCATGAGTAATGTCTGACACGCTTCATGGGAACTGCTGAAGTGTTGGACTTCCCCCCTCCCACACCGCTTTCTATCTCTCTCTCTCTCTCTCTCTCTCTCTCTCTCTTGCTCCACAGGGTCACTCTCTCTCTTCAGTCAGTCAGTCACAAATGTACATCTTCCCTCTCACCTCATCACTGCAAAACATATCTTTCTTTTAAGGTATTCATGGTATATATTTTTATTTTTGTAGGTGTCACACACTAAATTAGCGCCTAGAAATATGTTGAAATAAAGTTGGAAGTCAAAATAAAAACAGCTACCACCCTCACACACACACACACACACACACACACACACACACACACACACACACACACACACACACACACACACACACACACACACACACACACACACACACACTCACTAGAGCTCCTCGTCTTTCTATACAATCAAACCTTATCACCTCCACTGACACTCACTTCCTGCATGCAAGGCCAAGATACAGCAGACCCAAACAAACAGTGACTGTGCCACAGTTCAGCGTATTTGCGTCCTCGTGTCTCAATTTGCCGACATTAAGCCTTCTTATGTTTTATCACCATAGACAAACGCTTCCAGTTTCTCGCCCCACTCAGCGGTTTACTTGCTCTCTCTCCGTACGCTTGTGCCGCACTTTGCATTCCTTATCTTCACTCCTAGAGGAAACTGCATAATTATTATAAAAGCAAACCGTTCGGTTTCACTGTGAATGGAGTCAACTAGTAAGAATATTACATAAAAGGTTTCAAAGCAGAAAAAAATAATATTTTCTCACTCTTGTATCCAGTGCTTTCTAATCTCCAGAGATTAGTGAATGGAACATCTTATTTTGGAATCATGTTTAAAATCCAAATCTTAATCTGATTAAGGCCTATTCCAAATAACATACTGTATATATATACTACGGAAATTGTCACAAAATGGCTATTTGGCAGGATTGTAGGGATATTCGTAAGAATTAGAGAGTGGGACCGAGGTACATCTTAAATAATAACCTAACACATACAGCACCTATAAAAAACAATAATATATATATAATATACACATAATGGACACATCTTTAAAAAAATGCAAATGCAGCAAGATTGATGTACAGTATAGTATATAGTACCTCAGCAGCCAGAGAGTTACATGGGTAAAGCAATTAATTCTACTCAGTAAATTCATGTATTTATTCAAATGCTGGGAATGGGTAGGAAAGCTATTTCCATGCGAATGATGCAGATTGTCCTGTGCGTGGACCGTGGGCTGCCTGATTTGGTGTTAGATGGTTTCCATGGTGATTAATTGAACAGAGCCTGTTTATAGGTGCCTCTGTGAGCCTTGTCAGTAAATGAGATGGTGGTATGAAAACAGCAAATAAGTTGGAGATTATGTTAATGGGCTCCCTGCCTGTCTGCGTGCGGCAGCATCAAACTGACAGGTTGTCTATGACCTTCATTGATTATGTCCACAGAGGGATTTTTAACCTGTAAATGAAGTGAAGCTTAGTAAGGTTACAACATTGGGAGGAGACATGTCTGTTACACCACAATGAGATGAAGCAACCTCAAACCATTTCAAAAGGTCACCTCAGTTGCACAACACAAAGTGCATCACTGAGCATTCCTTCATGAACCGCCTTTAAATGTTATACAGTGATTATAGACACTGCACTGCCTGAATCACAGTAGGGAAATGCTTTAATACTTAGCTATTATAGGAGCATTGCACCACTGCACCACCCCCCTGCCCCCCAACCCAGCTGCAGATGCTATTACTGCATTAGCATATTACTCGATTTCCCATCCAGCATCAAAAGGCACATTTCACTCAGACAGTTTGCCTGTGTGATAAAATCACTATTACCCTCAGGAGGCTTCTACAAAACCAGGAAAAGATGTGCATTTAGTCACTGGATTTATTTGCCTTGTATGCACGCGCTCATTCAAAGAGTGTTGGATTAATGTGTTTTCATTGTGACCCACTTTTCTGTGACACAGTTAATTATTGTTAGTTAGCTATTGCTTGGTTAACTGGACAAGCTGTAGTTAATGGAAAACATGTCCATACTCACTCAGCTCAATCCTCACAAGCATCCTTTTGGTTTAAAAGAAGTTTATATTTATGTAGTGTGATTGTTTGTTTTAAGGTATTTTGAATTTTACAATGAAGGGTTGTTTCAGAAGATGTAGT